>NC_086003.1:27369027-27684027 GCF_030014385.1 Trichomycterus rosablanca | reverse complement strand
ATATGTTCTGTTAGTGTGAGCGAGAGGCAGGTATACTGGTAAACACTTTTTTTTTTACAGAATTAGTATTCTTTTGTTTTCTTTATATTTAATATAATAATAATATAATAATAATATAAATATTCTCACTCATTCCTATTTCCACGTTTGAATATTCTCAGTCTGTGTGTAGGTACATTTGTCAGCTTTGACTTAAATTTCTATTAAAGCCTTTCAAGAAATAGAGTTGTTCTATTAGTATTGGCAATTTAATTAAGGGGGCGTATTAAAATGAAATACAATTAGATAATCTTTTTTCTCCATTTACATAATCAACATGTATTTTTTAATCATTGGGTTTTAAGTTTAAGTTCTAAAACATGCATTTTTATTTCTTTACCTCATACATCACTTTAAGCCAGTATCAATAGCTTGGCTGTCATCATTCATGCACAAATCAAGCCTTGAATATATTTCTGGCTTCAAAAACATGACTATCAACATGCCCCCTCATTAGGTTTTACTGCCCCCCCCCCCAAGCAAAGCAGTCCAGAACCGGGGCTGATTTGAACCGATCTTTACAGTGAGCCATTTAAATAAACTCGGCTCATCAATAAGAGTCGATTCTTTCGGCCCCGATAGACTGTTTATAAAATAAAAAAATATGTATTTAGAAGAGCACTATGTTCATAACTGTGATAATGTTTTTGTTTTATATTTAAACCCTATACTAGGTTGTTTAAGCCTTAAAACTTTGATTATTTGAACGGATCAGTGATCCATTTAAATAAACTCGGCTCATCAATAAGAGTCGATTCTTTTGGCTCTGATAGACCGTTCATAGGGAAGTATAGCACACCCAAAGTGTTTAATGAAGGTATTTATTTGATTATTTACTCATTTGCAGGAACTACTTCATTGTGATTTGGGCCTCTTTGTGTCCATGGCCACACAATACTGGACGCAGGGCAGAAAGTCAGCCCACGGTCATTCATATAATGACTTACATCTAGTGGGAATTTAGCATAGTTTAATCTACCTTCTGCCTGTGTTTAAAAAGACATGGACACTGGAAAACATGCCAAACTCCTCACATACACTAAATGAGGTGAGAGAATCCAACCCAGATCCCCAAGACTAAAAGAATGTGTTTGTCGATTATTGTCATTAAGATGAAGATCACTGCACTCATGGGTGCACCTTCTTGCATTTTCCACATTTTCATACAATTTAGTACATTTTAAATCCGTATTAACTTACAGACCTAAAATAATGAATCGAAAACGTTTTTCTATATACAACAAAAAGACACTTAAAAAAGACACAGTGTTAGGCTTTAATGGAGTTATTCTGTGTAACAGTGAAAAAAGGCTTTTTATTTGTTGCGTCGTCTGTGCTGCTGTTTTAATAGGAACTGCGGTGCTTCGCCATCGTACTCATCATCTGACTGATGTAGGAGGTCAGCAGGTCATCCATTTTGTAGCCCTGTGGTCAAACAAACAAGTCTAAATAAATATACATGTAGGTTACGCATTAAAAGCCCGGCTGCACCAGTAACTTAGTTGGTGTTGTTTTGGCATGGCCAGGCTGACACTGAGTAGCCAGAAATGGTCCAACATCGTGGTTCAGTTATCTGTTTAGTCACAACTTAGTATTATAGCTTTACTTAACTAGTAATTTGGGAATTCATCTTGATTTTGCAGGTGCACAAAATGTATACATTGAAAGGTTGTGGAAAATCAAGATTATTTTTTAGTAATTATCTTATTATTATGATGTGCCACTTCTTTCCTGATGAGAATGGTCTTCTCCAGGATGACAGTGTAACACTGACAGGTCACTAAGGGTTCCAAACTGAATTAAATTAAACGCCTCCTTTATTTGTCATACACCATTCAGCCATAACATTAAAACCACCTCCTTGTTTCTACACTCACTGTCCATTTTATCAGCTCCACTTACCATATAGAAGCACTTTGTAGCTCTACAATTACTGACTGTAGTCCATCTGTTTCTCTGCATGCTTTGTTAGCCTTCTTTCATGCTGTTCTCCAATGGTCAGGACCCCCACAGGACCACCACAGAGCAGGTATTATTTAGGTGGTGGATCATTCTCAGCACTGGAGTGACACTGACATGGTGGTGGTGTGTTAGTGTGTGTTGTGCTGGTATGAGTGGATCAGACACAGCAGCGCTGATGGACACCTCACTGTCACTGCTGGACTGCGAATAGTCCACCAACCAAAAATATCCAGCCAACAGCGCCCCGTGGGCAGCGTCCTGTGACCACTGATGAAGGTCTAGCAGATGACCGACTCACACAGCAGCAATAGATGATCGTCTCTGACTTTACATCTACAAGGTGAACCAACTAGGTAGGAGTGTCTAATAGAGTGGACAGTGAGTGGACACGGTATTTTAAAACTCCAGCAGCACTGCTGTGTCTGATCCACTCATACCAGCACAACACACACTAACACACCACCACCATGTCAGTGTCACTGCAGTGCTGAGAATGATCCACCGCCTAAATAATACCTGCTCTGTGGTGGTCCTGTGAGAGTCCTGACCATTGAAGAACAGGGTGAAAGCAGGTTAAAAGTATGTAGAGAAACAGATGGACTACAGTCAGTAATTGTAGAACTACAAAGTGCTTCTATATGGTAAGTGGAGCTGATAAAATGAACAGTGTAGAAACAAGGAGGTGGTTTTAATGTTATGGCTGATCGGTGTATATTCATACAGATGTGTGCTTGTTTGGAAGCTGGGGTCAGAGTACAGGGTCAGCCATTGTACAGCACCCTTGGACCTGGATTTGAACCCACAACCTTTGACTGATAGCCCAAATCTCGTGCATGACTGTCCCCTAATGTATAAAAACAGTGTAACGCTATGACCTTTCGCAGTCATCAAATGGTGGGTCGGTGGTTACGGTAGCGGACCAGTAATCAGAATGTTGCTTGTTCCAGCCCCACCACCATCTAGTTTCTATTATTGGGCCCCTGAGCAAGGTCCTTAACTCATAACCGCTTGAACTGTAACTGGTTACCAATTAGGGAGATGGACTAACGTGTTAGACAAAGCTCTCCATCACTGTGGGCTCGACTTACCAGCGGCGTCTCACACAGCAGCTTGCTGCCTCTCATGAGGTTGCCGATGGTGATGTGGAAGTAGGTGTTCCCACTGCTCCAGTTCGAGATTTTGGTGAAGGGATGTGTCGTCAGGATCTCCTGCAGACAGACAGAAGAGACGACTGAGTGAGGACGGATCACAAGCAGCATCTCAAACGTCTAAAACATACAGACCCACCTTCGTTTTTGGGTCGATCAGGCCGACGCCGTGCTTGTTGATCGATATCAGCAGGAACTCCGGAAGGTTTGGATCAGAAGCTTGCTGTAAAGAAAATACACGAAAGCTGAGATAAAAACATTAGGACACGCTTTCAAATTATTGAATTCATGTGTTTCAGCCACAGCAATTGCTAATGTGTAATAAATCAAATGTATAAGGTAAATTATATGCTTCCAAATTTAGGGAAGGCCCTTTCCTGTTCTGGCATGTCTGTGGCTCTGTAAGCTCTATAAAGACCTGACCCGCACAGAGCCCTGACCTCAGCCCCACTCAGCAGCTCTGGAATGAACTGGAACGTCATGGAAGAATGGGCACAACTTCTCACAGACATACTTCAAAGTCTTCTGAAAAGCCTTCTCAGAAGAGTGGCTGCTGTTCTACCCGAAACGATCACATAGAGGTCACTCAGTTTTAATATTGCTTGTTTTTAATATGGGATGTCCAACATGCTCATGGTCAGGTGTCCAAATACTTTTGTTCCAAGTATTAAACACAATATTTAAAGACACATTGAAATAATAATAAATAATGGCAAAAATTCAATTTAAGATGTTGTGAACCTACATTTTCTGAGCTAGTCTTTGCTAATGATTCACTAAAGTCTGGTCTATAAACCAAAATGTTGATTGTTCAAATCCTTGGTCCACCAGGCAGCCACTGTTGGGCCCCTGAGCAAGGCAGGTAACCCCCTTGGCTCCAGGGGTGTTGTATAATGGCTGACCCAACATTTTTGAGTTGTGGAAGAAAGACTAATGATCCAGAGGAAACAGACAAGCAGAAGAAACCACAACAAAGTCTACAGCTGAAAGCTCTAGAGCAAAAATAAAGAAGCAAACGTCATCCAACAAACCTCATGTGGCTGCTCCACAATACTGGAAAATTAATTTATTATTATTATAAAACTTTAAATATAAAAAAAATAAAACTAACTTTGACTTCAAAGAAAGCTGATCCAAAAGTTGGCCACTTGGAGAGGATCTTGAGGAACGTGACTTTGGCATCTTGTTGACTTTTCCCAGCATGTTGGTTGAAGCAGGTCAGGATGGACTGCAAAAAACAAACTGGTCAAGCAAATGGTCGAGTAGATTCCAGAACACAGGTTTGATGAGTTTTTTGTAAAAAAAAAACTCCAGTGGCCAGCACAGAGCCCCGAACTAGGCGAGCTAGGCCTTCTCGTTCATCAAGTGACTTGTGAAGACCAACTCTGTAAGTATCTATCTATTTCTCTCTGTCTGTCTGTCTGTCTGTCTGTCTATCTATCTATCGGTTTGTTTATCTGTCTGTATGTATGTATGTCTGTCTGTCTATCTATCTATCTGTATATTTGTCTGTCTGTTTGGCTGTCTGTCTGTCTGTCTTTCTAGCTACCTGTCTGTCTGTCTTTCTGAATATCTATCTGCCTGTCTATCTATCTAGATATCTATCTTTCTGTCTATCTACCTATCTGTTTGTCTGCCTGCCTGCCTGTCTGTCTGTCTGTCTGTCTATCTATTTGTCTGTCTGCCTATCTATCTGTCTGTCTGTCTTTCTGTCTCTGTCTGTCCGTCCGTCTGTCCGTCCACCCATCATGTCAATCAATTCCTCATCTGCATCCATATTTCTGTATTTTTTCTGTATGTTACTACACATATTTAACACGGCTTATAAACGAAACATTCTGTGTGAACAACACTCACGCGTTTCCACTCGTCCGCTGAGAGCTGCTGGATCAGATCCTGAGGAACGAGATCTTTCAGTGTCTTGGAGAAATTTGCAAACTGTGATTTATCCTCTTCAAACATCACCCGGTAAATCAGGGCTCCAAGCTCGAAGGCCTCTTCACGTGAGCACTTGTGGTAACCACGCAGGTATTTAGATAACTCCTGACCAACACGGTAAAAATCTATATTTTAATTACATTGCATATACAAGTGTAAGCACAGTACATGAATAAAAAATTGGGACACCCCTTCTAAAGAAACACCAGCGTCTTGCACAGAGCCCTGACCTCCACCCCACTCAACAGTTCTGGAATGAACTGGAACATCAACCGAGGCTTTCTTGACCAACATCAGTCCCCCAACCATTTGAATTCCATCATTTGTTGACTGAATGGGCACAAATTCCCACAGATATGCTTTAATGTCTTGTGAAAAGATGCTGTTATAGCTGAAAAGATCACAGCAGTTAAGGTATTGGACTAGTAATCAAAAGGTTGCCGGTTTAAATCCCAAGATCTTCAGGTTGCCACTGTTGGGCCCTTGAGCAAGGCCCTTAACCCTCAGTTGCATAATTGTAAGTCGCTTTGGATTAAATAGTCATAGAGGTCGCTCTATGTTTGTTTTTAACATGGGACATCCAACAAGCTCATGTTCAGATGTCCAAAAACTTTTGACCATACAGTGTATTTGGATCACATGATGTTAAACCTCTGATTCACTGGGCGAAAGACAGGAAACACCCCGGACAGGTCTCCAGTCCATCACAGGGCAAACGCACACACACACTCATACCTGGGGGCAATTTCAGTATCTCCAATTAACCTGACTGCACGTCTTTAGACTGTGGGAAGAAACTGGAGCTCCTGGTGGAAACACACACAGACGGGGGAGAACATGCAAACTCCACACAGGGACCCAGACTGTTCCAGTATAAACCAGTACCATCACAAAGCTAAAACTTTTACCTGGTAGTAGTGAAAGATGGTATCAGCTACAGCGTCTTTGCCCGGCACAGTGTTGGTCCAGAGTTTCTTCATGAAATAAACCTGATAGGTCAGGGAAGGCACGACACCTTCAAAACATACAACGTTCACCATTAATGCCGTTCTGTAATCAATAGTGTCATGTATTACATGTGAAATTTATAACAGAACTCATTACCGTCCTTTATATGTTTGGCTTTTTTAATCCAGTCAGTCAGATGTCTAACAAAATCAAAGAAGAAATCCCCGTCTGGAACGCTGATGACCTGAGAACACACACACATACTTACACTTTTTACTTCCTAAATAAAATAAAGAACTCATACAGACGTCTTCCTCACACACACTGAGGCCACTGTTTCACTGCAGAATGATTTTACCTTGTCGGAAATCTTGACAAACAGGCTGAAACCTTCGGATGATTTGAGCATCAATCTGCTGGAGATGTTTAGACAGAATTCTTTAGCCTTAGTGCTCGACTCCACTTCAAAAACCTGCATAGAAAATATATATTTAAAGAACTGAAACAAGGAAAAAGAAGGAAGGAAGGAATAAGAAATGAAGGAAGGATTGAAGGCAGACTATAAGGAAGGAAGGAAGAAGGAAAGAAAGAAGGAAAGATGGAAGGAAAGAAGGAAGGAAGAAAAGAAGAAGGAAGGAAGAAGGAAGGAAAGATGGAAGGAAGAAAAGAAGAAGGAAGAAAAGATGTAAGGAGGCAATGAAGGACGGAAAGAAAAAAGGAAGAAAGGAAGGAAGGAAGGAAGGAAAAGGAAGGAGGGAAGGAAGAAGGAAGTAAGGAAAGATGGAAGGAGAGAAGAAGGAAAGAAGGAGAAGGGAAGGACAGAAGGAAGGAAAGAATGAAAGATGGAAGGAGAGAAGAAGGAAGGAAGAAGAAAGGAAGGGGGAAGGAAGAAGGAAGGAAAGATGGAAGGTATGAAGGAAGGTATGAAGAAGTAAGGAAGAAAGGAAAGAGGAAGTAGGAAGTAAGTAAAGATGGAAGGAGAGAAGAAGGAAGGAATGAAAGAAGGAGAAGGGAAGGACAGAAGGAAGGAAATAATGAAAGATGGAAGGAAGGAAGAAGGAAGGAAGGGATAAGTAAGGAAGGAAGGATAAAGGAAGGGGGAAGGAAGAAGGAAGGAATGAAAGAAGGAAAGAAGGAAGGTATAAAGAAGTAAGGAAGAAAGGAAAGAGGGAAGGAAGTAGGAAGTAAGTAAAGATGGAAGGAGAGAAGAAGGAAGGAAGGAAAGATAGAAGGAGGGAATGAGGGACGGAAAGAAGAAAGGAAGGGAAAAGGAAGAAGGAAAGATGTAAGGGAGGAAGGAAAAAGGAAAGAGGGAAGGAAGAAGGAAGGAAAGATGGAAGGAAGCACACGGAGCTCCTCATAATTCGGTCAGAATATTAGTCAGAATGTGGCGTCTTAGTAGCAACATTTTAAAGTATCTAAGAATTTAGACATGCCTTTTTCTCAGGAGCGAGTAGGATAACATTAAATGTGTCTATGTACAAAGATCACTAGCTTTAAAGACCCTGTGTTAATAACAACATTAGGAACATGATTATTTTGCTGACTGACCTCGTCTGTATCATCAGGGAAGTAAACTTTATGGAAGATCTGTGTGGTTTTGTGCTGAATGGCTTCCACTTCCACCAGGTGAGGAGGGTACTTCCTCGGACCATTTCTGTTTGAGCAGAAAAGCACACGTAAAGAACCATAAACACTTTCCTAAGATTGATTATTGATTGATTATTATTGATTAATAATTGATTGAGTGTATGTAGTCTCTTCTGTACCGCAGGGCTTTTTGCAGTCTCTGCATGCAGTCTGGAGCCAGCGCCTGGTGCTTCCTGGACTGTAGGAACTTCTGAACGTGAGGCAGGAGGATGTTACTGGGAGGGAAAAGTCCAGTGCAGAGCCACAGTAACTCCCAGCCCTTGTCCTCACTGTACCTGCACGAATAAACACAAGGGGTCGATCTTAAGGCCGATATGCTTCATCAGAAGTGAATCTTAGAGCAGCTCAGAACAAACGTCCTGAAGAAATAAGCTTTCTTCCCTGGAATTACTGGCCACAATGCAGCAACACACCCCGGACAGGACAATAGCCAATCACTTCTAAGTAGATGCCCAACCGGCTCTTGGCACTGCTGGGGATTTGAATCCCGGATCCCTGCATTAGTGGGCTAGCATAATTTCATTTAAGTTAATGGAGAGAAACTAAATACAGAATTCTGTTTTGTTTGATGATTTGAAATCAGTCGATCTGACAAATGCTGGGTTGGTTCGGCTCTGTGAGAGTAAACTTACGTGACGTGGTTCTCAGTGAGCTGCTTCATGATCTGACAGAAAATCTCATCCTTGAGATGTTCAGCCCTCATCGCTCCCTCGAAGATCTGATCAGTGAGTTCATTAACCGAGCGAATTCTCTTAGCTGGATAGTCGCCCATGTACTTCATGATGGGTGGAGCGAAGAGTTAAGAATCAACAATAACGTGATAAGAATATTTACATTTAACATACTGTATATACATGATTTACAATATTCGTTTTATTAGAAATGTCCATTTGTAGCCCTCTTATAAGATTCCTGGACAACGATGAGGAAATACAGGCTAAACTAAATAACAAAAACAGATAAAAATATGTTTGACCTTGAAGTGACTAAATCACGATCATAATTACAGCAGCAGATATTATTTCTGAAGTAAATTAATAATTACAGCATAAATGTGCTATTATGTAACTCATTGTGTTGATGACTGTACAACTTTACAAGTAATTTATTTGACAGTAATGTATAGTGCCAATAATCTCCAGTGCATTACTCATCGTAATTAAGATATTAGGGTTTTTTTTTTCATTTTGCTGACCATGTGATGTAAAGGATATCGATAAAGGCCAGGCAGGCGTCCTGTGAGAGTTCCTCATGGTTCAGGACTTTTCTGAGCAGAGGTTGTTTGAGAGGTTCTCTGGTGCAGCACCACAGTTTGTCCTTCCCCCTGCCCTTCGTAATCACACGACTCAGGGTGCTTTTAGCAGGATGTCTGAACCCAGAGAGTCGAATAACAACACAGAGAAGCATTTAAGAGCATTGTGGTGGAAAGACTGGATTATGTGTAGAAATAAGTTTGTCTTTTGTCTGCAGTGAAGGATCGGACTGACAGAGTCTCACATGAAAGCTCTACAAATGTGATAAGAAGGAAAGAAAATAATCATCCTTTATACTCCTATCAGTGACCTTGTAGGACTGTAGAAGGTTCCACCTTAACAGAGATTTCTTAGCTAGAACAGGACGTCATACTATGTAATTGACGCACTTCTTGTCATGTATGCCACTTTCTAACATTCCATTGTAGCCGTATTGTTAAAATATTGGAATTGGACTACTGGTAATCATGCCCTAAGCATATCTACAGGTTCTAAGTAGAAATTAATTATGTATTAATACTTCTAGTGTAAATTAAAAATTTTCTCCCACAGCATGTAATGTGATGAAGAGGGCAAAGAAACCACAAGTACCTGAAGTCATTATAAGAAAACTCCTCCAGGGTGTAGGGCTTTACTTTCTCCTCACCATCCGTAATGGTCAGCTGTGATAAACTGATGGAGTCTCTACACTGATCTGGAGTCATGCTGACCAAGGCCTGTCATATAGAACAAAAAAATAAAAAGAAACAGAAAATATCAGTTTTATAGTAGGTGCAGGTATTAATTCATCTCTCTTAACACTCACTCACTCACTGTTTTGACCGCTTATCCAATCAGGGTTGCGGGGGTGCTAGAGCCTATCCCAGATTTTCAATGGGCGCAAGGCACACAGTAACACCCTGGACGGGGCGCCAGTCCATCGCAGGGCAGACACACAAACACATACACACACCCATTCACCTACAGGACAATTTAGTGTCTCCAATTAACCTGACTGCATGTTTTTGGACTGTGGGAGGAAACCAGAGCTCCCGGAGGAAACCCACACTGACACGGGGAGAACATGCAAACTCCGCACAGAAAGGACCCGGACCGCCCCGCCTGGGAACCGAACCCAGGACCTTCTTGCTGTGAGGCGACAGTGCTACCCACTGAGCCACCGTGCCGCCCCTCTCTTAACACTAAATAAAAAATAAATCTATTGAATGATCATTTAAAAAAAATAAAATGCCTTGTCAAGAATTGTTAATAGTTTAAATAACATTATTTGTTTGTTTGTTTGTTTATTAAGATTTTAACATCATGTTTTACACTTTGGTTACTTTTATGACAGGAACGGTAGTTACTCATTACACAAGGTTATATTGAACACAGACATGGTCAATTTTGTATCTCTCATTCACCTCACTCGCACATCTTTGGACTGTGGGAGGAAACCAGAGCTCCCGGAGGAAACCCACACAGACACGGGGAGAACATGCAAACTCCACACAGAAAGGACCCGGACCGTCCCGCCTGGGGATCAAACGCTGGACCTTCTTGCTGTGAGGCGACAGTGCTACCCACTTAGCCACCGTGCCGCCCAAATAACATTATTTAACATTATATACACGTTACCATGAGTATGAGCTTATCCCATTTCAAAAACAATTGGTGTTAAAATAATGTGAACTTCATATGAAGGCATCTCACTAAACTTTGAAGTATGACTGTGGGAAATGGTGCCCAAACAGTAAAAGATGACATATATGAAATATTAAACAGAAGGGCATGGCTAAATGGTGGCCAGGAGTACAGGAGCACAAAACCTGAGCCTGTCCAGGTGTGCCTGGTACCAAATGAGCTGGGATAGGCTCCAGCACCCCCCTCTATCTTTTGGATAGATTTATGTTTGGAGGATGCCTTCAACCTTCAATGTGTGTCCAGATGCCTACCAACCTCTAACTGATAGGTACAGTGGGAATCCATGGTGGTTTCTGCACTTATCAGCCAATAATATCAAGCATCAAAGGACCTGGTGCACCCTATGGTGCAAATACTTTTTAGTTTTTCTGTTCATGTTGCTGTATTCCAGGATGATAAAGTCAGAAGCAAATCAGTTATTTTTAATAATTGATTTTATTCTGTGACGTATAAACTCAATAAAGACGAGGGGTGTCCACATACTTTCGCTCATATACACCGTAGCGTAAACCTAAACTCTGATTCAAGTTCTATGTTCTAGATGATAGACGTACCACGATATCATACTGTGGTCTGGTGATGGTGGGCAGCACATATACACAGTCCGCGGGGAAGTCTCCTCTCCTCTTGGTCCTATCGTTCACCCCGTGAGCCCAGCCGGAGGTCAGAACGTGTTCTCCTGTGTGTTCATCCAGCAGGATCAGATCTCCCTTTGAGAAGGTCAGGAATGACGAGTTGTGTCCAGCTGAGGAAATAAAATTGGGACAGGACGCGTACAATATCATTACAATCGTGATTCTGGACACTGAGGCTCCAAGGGGGTTTCAAAATGCTCACCAGGGTTATGGCCGTCCTCGAGAGCCACTACAAACTTTGACCTCTTACGCAGACCTTCCAAAAAAGTGTCCACCAGGTCACAGATGTCCTCGGCGTTGTTGGAGGTGAAGGTGTATTCGTCTCCTTTAATGGTTGCCAGTGTGAAACTCTGACCCTGAAGCTTCCCTCCTCTGTAGACCAGATCATGAGAAGTCATTCAGCACGAGACTAAATTAAGCGTGATTCAATTTTCACGATGTTTTGTTTGGACTCGGACGGACCTGCTGCTGGATACCGCAGTGATCTCTGGGAAAGAGAGCTCCAGGAGAACTTGCTCTTCTTCATCCACAAAGTAAACTCCGGTCCAGTTCACTGCCACTATCACGTCGTTCTTCGGCAGACTGGGTCCTAAAACAAATGAAATATGATCGGCATCATAAAAAGTCTGAACGTTTGTTATAGAAATTTTAGAAAGATTCATTAACAACAGTAAACAGTGGTCAACATGGACATTCTTTCTTTTCAATCATGTCTGTATGTAGCTGCCCAACCGGCTGATAGCACCAGGATTCCAGTGCTCTTTATTTTATATTTTTATTTAGCAATAATTTCTGTTTTTTTCTCAGTAAGCATTTATTGTATCCAGTTATCAGTTGTTTTGTTCTATTTAATGATCATTATTATTTGATTTTAGTTTTTCTTACATCAATTTTGTTGATCTTTTCAGTAATCATTTATTTTTGTTATCAGGTACATTTATAGTGATTGTCTGTTTTTTTTTGTTTTTTTCCCCCTATTTTTAATATGTTTGTTTGCTAATAGTATTTTTTTCCAGAAAGAAAAACATGCTCTAATTTTATGCTCAAGTATTTTTACTTTATTTTATCTATTTAATATGTATTATTTTATTTCTTTGTATTTATTTATTTATTTATTTATTTATTTATTTATTTATTTATTTATTTATTTATTATTTTACTTTTTACTTTTTACTATTTTTTAATTATTATTGCTTATTTATTTATTTCTATTTATTTATTTTACTTTATTTATTTTTATTTATTTATTATTTTACTTTATTTTACTTTATTTATTTTTGTGTATTTATTTATTATTTATTTTACTTTTTACTTTGTTTTACTTTATTTATTTATGTTTATTTATTTATTTATTTTACTTTATTTATTTATTTTACTTTATTTTTTGTTTTTTTGTTTATTTATTTATTTATTTTAATATTTGCCATAATAGTACCAGAAGTCAGTCATGAATTCTTGTTTCTAAATTATAAATTGCAGCTCAGATCACAAATTCAAATGATGTCTTCAGTTACTAAAGTCCTCATGGGCTGAAGATCTCAGAGCCCAGCAAACCCAAAAGGTGGAATCTGTAACTTATATTATATATTATTATGCTATTAGTGATATTAGCGAGCTAACATGATAAACGAGCTGTTTTTATCTCTCCATCAGTATCTAATAAATATATGATTATGATAATATATAAACAGTGTATCGTAGTAAACATTAGGGTAACTGTAGTTTGGTTTGTTTCATCTAATGAAACTAAAGCTTGGTCATTACTGACCCAGAGACGGCCGTCACTTGGAAAATTTGAGCATGTTCTCTATCTGTTCTGTACCTGAGAATTTGAAGGCCTCGTAGAAGCGAGAGAAAAGCAAAGGCCACTTAAAGCGAGCGAAATCCACCACGTCTTCCTTCACTCTCTGAGGATCGAACCTCTTCTGTGTGTAAATTCCCTGTGGATTAGAAATCGTCCGTAACATGAGTCTCTGTCTCCACTGTTCCCATCAGCCCCCACTGGACCGATTAATATGCATCAAATCCAGCCAGCACACGTAACGGCAGCCACTCAGATGATCTATAATATAGATCTGGTGCATCGTTAAAGATTCACGTCCAGCGCTGCGGCCTGTGGAGGGCACTCGGATAATTAAACCAGTTGCCCTTAAACACAAGAAATGTCACCTTAGTTACTAGCATCAACTGTATGTTTACATTTTTGGACAAAGTAAACAAAAACTATCCAAAACACTGGAGGTTAAATCTTACTCAAGGGTCCAACAGTGACAAACAGGCAGCAGTGGAACTTAAATCAGTGAATTTTGAGTTACTAGTCCAGTATCATAACCCCAAAGCTACACTGCCCACATTAATAATACAGACATCAGGGATTAAAACTACAAATTATTTTCTCCAGCTGCTCTTTTAAGGGGTCGCAACAGCAAATCATATTTAATTTGGCACAGTTTTTACACTGGATGCCCTTCCTGATAGCTCACTGGATAAGCTACTCGACTAGTAATCAGAAGGTTGCTGGTTGCCACTGTTGGGCCCCTGAGTGAGGCCCGTAGCCCTCAATTGCCTAAACTGAATCCAGTCTCAACTGTAAGTTGCTTTGGAGAAAAGCATCCTCTAAAACATAATTAATCTGTCCAGCACAGACTGGATACTGCACGACCTTTTTGTGGGTTGACGTGATGACCTGTGCCCATTTCTCCACGGTTTTGGATGAGCTGATCTCTCCGTCTGGGATGTAGGAGGTGATGAGGGTCAGAAGATGGTCGTGATGAACCTCTGTCCCGTACTCGACGTAGTACTGCTGAGACGCCAGCTCGGCCAAGTCCTCCTCCTGAGATCATCAGTAATAAGCACAGTAATTAGTAAAAAACACTTATGCTTGCATGGTATTTAATGTTTAATCCGTACCCGATCACAGCGGTACTCTCCGAACTTGACTCCGCGGACGATCTGCTGGTAGATGAGGCTGGTGGCTGCACTGTCCTCAGCAGGGTTGTGCCATGGGGTGAAGATTTCCTTCCTGAAGAACAGCCTCCAGGGGGCGTTACGCTCCTGAGCTCCCTGCTCTTTGGCGTACTGCTCACACTGTGACACCGCATCCATCACGTGGTCCTTTCCGCTACCGAGGGACGACACCTGAGTCAGAATTTTTACATTGTATGAAGTCTATTTTTAAAAAAAGTATCAGGATGGGGTTCACATACTTTTTCATGTTCAGATAAACCAAAGGTGTTATTTATTTAATCTTCAATTTTAGGATTTTGTGGTCAAACAAACAAAAAATGTTCAACAGTTTAATGGGTCTTTGACAGGTGATGTAAAACCGAAGTGGATTGTGAGTTAGCCGCCATTTTGGAGGTATTCAGTGGTCAAGTCTGTCATGTATTGAACCCGGAGCATTTTATTTCCATTCACTTTTTTCTTGATGAAGTGGTACCATCCTTCATAAATATTAAACAGCTACAGCATTAAAATGCAACATTTATATCAGTACAGCTGTAATATTAATTCCAAAATTATTACTTAATTAAAGGACATTTATAGCTCTTATGCTAGTGTGTTTCTATACAGTTTAAGAGAGTTACACTGTCCAGGGTCCAGAGATTTGATAACAGCTATCAAAGTGTCTAATTCAGATAAAAAAAAGAACTAAGAGATGTTTAACCACACATTTAGTGATGCTGTATCTATATTTTTGCCTAGCAGGGTTTGTCATATTTGCAGTACTGCCCGTAAACTTCCATTATTACTGATTGTTTAGAAAACAGATTTTAAATACACTGTAAGGTATATCCAAAAGTATTTGGACACCTGACCATGAGAAGGAATTTGAAATGTCCTATTTGTAAAACAAACTAAAAATAGATTGACCCCCATATGTGACCTTTCCAGCTATAACAACATCTACTTTCTGAGAAGGCTTCTCTCATGATTTTACAGTATGTCTGTGGGAAGTTGTGCCCAGTAGGTCAAATGAGATGAAAGCATTTGTTTGGCTGGGCACTGATGTTGGTCAGAAAAGCCTCAGTTGATGTTCCGGTTCATTCCAAAGCTCTTGAGTTGGGCTGAGTTTCCTAAAAGTGAGTTTTTTTTCATGTCTTTATAGAGCTTGTTTTGTGCACAGGGGCACAATCATACTGGAACTGAAAAGGGGCCTTCCCTAAACTGTTGATGCAAAGTTAGAAGCATATGATTTCCTTTATATAATTGATTTATTACACCTGTAAGCAATCATCATGGCTAAAACACATGAATTCAGTATTTAGAAGGGGGTGTCCCAATACTTTTGCTCATGTAGTGATCTTACTTATTTTTAAATTGTTTAAAAAAAAAAAAACATTCTGTAATTTTTTGCTCAAGTATTTAATTTATTTATTTAACATTTATGATTTTATTTATTTTTATTTATTTTATTGTGTTTTATTTTACTTTATTATTTTATTTTTATTAATTTTATTATTTTATTTTATTTATTTATTTTTATTTATTTTATTGTATTTTATTTTACTTTATTTATTTACTTTATTTATTTAAAATGTATTATTTTATTTCTTTTCATTTATTTTATTGTATTTTATTGTACTTTATTTATTTGATTGATTTATTTAATATGTATTATTTTATTTGTTTTTATTTCTTTTATTGTATTTTATTGTACTTTATTTATTTTGTTTATTTATTTATTTAATATTTATTATTTTATTTATTTATTTAATATTTATTATTTTATTTATTTTTATTTATTTTATTTTATTTTACTTTATTTTTTTATCTTTATTTTTTTGCTGTAACTGTGTGTGTATGTCACATATATTTTTTTTTCTTTACTGTCAGATAGTACCAGAAGCCAGTCATAAATTCTTGTTCTTAAATCATAAACCCTTCGCCGCTCTGGTCACCAATTTAAATGATGGTAACTAAGGTCCTCATGGGCTGAAGATCTCAGAGCCCAGAAAACCCAGTAACAAGTGAAATCTGTAACTTACCCTGACTAGTTTTTACAGTAACTCAACATTAAATGTATTCCATGTAGTGATTTCACTTTAGGGCCGTGAAAAGATCGAGTGTACGGACCTTATCGAACAGAGCGATGTACAGAGAGAACCCGAAACGGTCCTGCAGTCCAATCTTATCTGCCAGAGCGTTACAGAGCTCAGCGGCTATGGTGGCCGAATCGGTCAACAGCGTCTTCGTGGTGCCGTCCATAAAGGTCACCGGCAGCATGATGGGCTTCTTCGATTTAGTGGCCTGAAGGAAAAGAGAAACATTACGTTATGACCACAATCTAATGACCTTCTAAACCTGCTGATTAATGCCACTGATTTACGGTTTATGGTTCCAGTTCCACGGAAATCTGATGCTTAGATTGGACGTCGCTTCGTTTGGTACTTGGAGAAATATAAATCTGTGTAATGTGGATCCATTTCAGGCTATAAGCAGTAAAAATGGGCAATTAGGGTCCCTGAGCAACCATGAAGCTGCCTTATATTCACAATTATGACATTTATCAGGCGCTTTTTATCCCAAGCTGCTTTCAACCAAATACATATCGAGCAACTGAGGGGTAATGGCTTTACTCAAGGGCCCAGTGGGATGCTTGAACCAGCAAGCCGCATAGTTACCACTGCAAACTGAGAGTTTCATAGAAAGCCTTTATTTGCCATATATACATAAACTCGTGTACAATACAACAAAACTTTTTTTTCGTACAGTGCATCCGGAAAGTATTCACAGCGCTTCACTTTCTCCACATTTTGTTATGTTACAGACTTATTCCAAAATGGATTACATTCATTTTTTCCCTCAAAATTCTACAACTTGATTGGAGTCCACTTGTGGTAAATTCAGTTGATTGGACATGATTTGGAAAGGCACACATCTGTTTATATAAGGTCCCATAGTAGACAGTGCATGTCAGAGCATAAACCAAGCCATGAAGTCCAAGGAATTGTCTGTAGACCTCCGAGACAGGATTGTATCGAGGCACAGATCTGGGCAAGGGTACAGAAAAATGTCTGCAGCATTAAAGATCCCAATGTACACAGTGGCCTCCAAGTTTGGAACCACCAGGACTTTGTCAGAGAGGTGACCAAGAACCCGATGGTCACTCTGACAGAGCTCCAGCGTTGCTTGAACCTGATTGAACATCTCTGGAAAGATCTAAAAATGGCTGTGTACCGATGCTCTCCATCCAACTTGATGGAGCTTGAGAGGTTCTGCAAAGAAGTATGGGAGAAACTGCCCAAAAATAGGTGTGCCAAGCTTGTAGCATTATACTCAAAAAGACTTGAGGCACGTCCATTGTTTTCTGGTGGCACCAGACCCGCCTACGACCCAAAACAAGAACTCAAAACATAAAAGTTGTTGGTGTAACGTAGCAGAGATAAAAATCACATCACCTGCAGCTCGAGCCACGAGGGAGGCTGAGTCCTGGTCTTATTCACAGAAGTTCGTCTCAGTCTCTCATCGCAGTACGGAGCGTAGCCGGGCGGCCCGGCGCTGATGAACGTCCGCAAATACTGACACAGAAAACACGAGACGTGAGGAAATGACATTTTTATTCATATTTTATGTTAATAGTTAATAGTTTGCTGGAAAATATAATGCAAATTTTCCTTTTAGCCCACTAGTAATCAAGGTGAGACATGACTGGTGTTTGACTGTTATTTTAATTTATATTTGTATATATTTATTTATATAGTACATTATATATTTTTTATTTATTTATATTACATTATATATTATTTATATATTAAAATATATATATATATATATATATATATATATATAATTTATTTATATTTTATATATTTATTTATATACTATATTATATATTTTTTTATTTTATTTATATTACATTATATATTATTTATATCATTTTTTTATATTTTATATATTTTTTTATATACTATATTATATATTTTTATTTATTTATATTACATTATATGTTATTTATATATTTATTTATATATATTTTTAAATTATTTATATTTTATATATTTATTTATATAGTATATTATATATTTTATTTATTTATATTACATTATATAATATTTATATATTTAATTATATATTTTTATTTATTTATATTACATTATATATCATTTACATATTTTTTATTTATTTATATTACATTATATAATATTTATATATTTATTTATATATTATTTTTTAAATTCTATTTTTTAAATCCTTTCTCTCCCAATCTAATCGTATCCAATCACCCTGGTTATCTCTCCTTCACCGCTGCAGGCCCCTACTGTGACAGAGAACACGTGTGCAGAAGCCAACCGCTTCTTTTCACCTGCACGAGGTGGGTTCAGGTTCACTCAGGGATCAGTATCACGTAAAGAGAGTCATGCACTGATCTCCATTATTCACTGTCTCTGTGCAGCCAGCAGAGGTCGTAATTGCAGCAGCAATGAGGAATCCCTTCAACCCGCCCACCTGACATACGTTAGCCAATCATGTCTGCATGTAGGCACCAGAGCTGAGATTCAAACTCAAAAGCTTGAAATCTCAGCAAAAACCCAGCATGATGTGGGTGGTTCACTAGGCTACATTTGATCTAATTGGAAAATGTGGGTTTGCTTTACTTTGAGAAATTTCTCAGACGGCGCGAAGCAGCCGACACAGAGTGAGAGCAGGATCCATCCTCGGGCGTGGCTGCTTTTGGATGGGTTTTGGGTCAGCTGCTTACAGATCTGACAGTAGATCTCATCCCTGTTAAAAAAGGCAAATGATAAAACGTTACCTGCTATAAGAGAAAACATCAGCTCTTATTAGCTAATAAAATACAACCCATGGATCGGTCACCTCAGGGTGGGTCGCAAGATCCCGTTTCCGATGATGAAGTGAAGCTTTTCCAGGTTGGAAGTGGGTCGATTCTCCAGCATTTCCTGCAAAGTGTAATCACTGTCATTCAATTGTTTGGTCACCTAACGAAGAGCATAAATACACCAGTACTGGTGTCTTATAGGATCAACCGTAGGGTTGCTTTTTTTAGGGAGACGTAGGGAGACGGTGGGACCGGCAATTAAATGTAAACCATTTTATCCTACACAAAAATAGTACCAAATTAGCCGAAAAAACGCCACATCTTTGGAAACTCACTCACTCACTTTCTTGACCGCTTATCCAATCACAGTCGCCGGGGGGTGGGGGGGGGGGCGTTGCTGGAGCCTATCCCAGCTTTTCAATGGGTGCAAGGCACACAGTAACACCCTGGACGGGGCACCAGTCCATTGTAGGGCAGACACACATACACACACATACAGACACCCATTCACCTATAGGGCAATTCAGTGTCTGCAATTAATCTGACTGCATGTTTTTGGACTGTGGGAGGAAACCGGAGCTCCAGGAGGAAACCCACGGAGACCAGGGAGAACATGCAAACTCCACACAGATAAAACCCAGACCTCTCCTCATGGGAATAAAACCCAGGACTTTTTGCTGTGAGGCGACAGTGCTACCCACCGAGCCATCTGGTATTTAATAGCAGATGCTTTTATCCAAAGTGACTTACAGTATACAGTCTAAGCAATTGAGGGTCAAGGGCCCAACAGTGACAACCTGCCCTGGCAGTGATGGGGTTTGAACCAACGACTTTCTGCTTACTTACTAGTCCAGTACCTTAACCGCTAGGCTATGACTGCCCTAGGTAACACAGGGCACAAGGCAGAAAAAACCCTGGACAGAGTACCAGACAGAGACAATCTTGCCTGTGTAGATAACCAGGTGGCTGATAGCACTGCTGAGATTCAAATCCAGATCTAAGCAGTGGTGGGCTAACATAACAGACCGTCTACAACTGACCAAACACCTCGATATTTATTGTAAACATTTTCTTTATTAGTCAAACTGTTTGGTTTGAATGCTTTAATGAAACCAGTTCTCACCTCCGTGATTTTGGATTTCTTCTTCAGTGTAAGAGACACCAGCTTGTGCCGGATGCTGTTTTTCTTTTCTCTGTCAGTGATGGAACTCTGAATGTGGACAAACAAAGTCAAATATTAATAAAATATAAATACAATTATTTGCTTCCAGCTGTGTGGCAGCACAGTTTGTGCCCCTGTGCATTAAGAGAGAGATATCCTTTATTTGTCATATATACATGTACAGTTGTACAGTACAATGAAATTCTCTCTTCACATATCCCAGCTTGTTTGGAAGCTGGGGTCAGAGCGCAGGATCAGCCATCGTACAACATCCCTGGAGCAGACAGGGTTAAGGGTCTTGCTCAAGGACCCAACAGTGGCTGCATAGCAGACCCTGGATTTGAACCGCCAATCTTCTGGCTGAAGGCCCAAAGCTCTACCCACTAGGCTACCACTGTCCTTAAAGGGCAAGAAAGGGCCGCTCAGGTGACGCAGCAGTAAAATACGCTAGCGCACCAGAGCTGGGTTTTTGAATACCCGGCTGGGCGGCTGCATAAACAACGATTGGCTGTTGTTCGTAGGGTTAGGGGCAAGCCAGATCATGGGTCCTCATAACTGGTGCAATTACGACCCCTGCTGGCTGATTGATGGTGCCTGCACAAGGCTGAGGAATAATGCTGATCAGGGTGTGGCTCTCCATGCACAGTGCTGATCGCTATATATGAACTTGACTCATGCAGGTGAAAAATGCAGTCTGTACTGAGCACGTGTCGGAGGGGGCGTGAGTCAGTTGAGAAGCATCAGCGGTGGAGGGTTGAATCAGTGGAGGATGCAATCAGGGTAATTGGACACAACTAAATTAGGGGAGAAAATTGGGGGGCAAAGGTTGGTAAAAAGGTTTTATGAGTTTAGCAAGCCAGACCTCATAAATTCCCAGACACACTCTAACTTTCCTGACAGAGATGAGCCTGTTATGGCTGCAGGGAGAGCAAATAAACTTTATAAGTTCACTTTCAAGTGTCCACATACTTTTGGCCATTTAGCGCTCACCTCATCCTCCCCCAGCAGGCTCTGCAGTTCCCTCTTGTAGGACCTTTTGCCCAGCGTCTCATAAATCTTGGTCATGACGGGTATCTTCTCGCTGCCGTCGCTGATGCTGAGCTGGTATTTGGGCTCGGGCAGATCTCCCATGAACCTCAGGACCGTCACCCACACTGCCAGTGCAGCCTAGAAGTACACACACAAACACACACACACAGAGTGTGTAATGGTACAGTGCTGTGAAAAGGTTTTCACCCCCCCTTTCTAATTGGCTTGGTTCTTCAGGGTGAACGTCTTTCGGCTGCTTCCGTATACACCAGATGTCCTTCCTGATTCAACACTACTATTTCTATCAAAGCTTGGGACTCCAGTGGCTCGGGCCATTAGCAAACCGCTGAGATTCAAACCCTGGATCTCAGATCACAGCAGTGGTGGGTTAGTATACTTTACCACTGTGCCACCCAAGCACCCACAGTAAATGTCTTCAGATTTCTATTCCTCACTGCCTTCAATTAGCTAAATTAGTTGGCCAGTGAAGTTTAGTGTACTTGTTGATTATCGAGGGGATACAGATGTTGGATAACTTTGTCCCTCAAATAAGAAATAATGGTGCATTTGGTTGGCAAAAGGGTCTAATTTGCTCAAGCCGTCAGTTGGATGTGCCTGAGGGATGGAGGAGTGGACGAGGTTTCTCCTTATTGCGGCTGCAATAATGCAAACTCCGCTGTCTGGTTGTGGTGCCAGCACCCATGGTGGGTGAATCACATGCGCCATAGACTCTCAGTATGCTGCAGGCTCTCTATTAGCCCTTTTCGACCAATGTGGAGCTGGTTCTGTTCAATGGTGTCGACATTTATGGGCGTGTCAGGTTGTAGAGGAAAGAAACATCTTCTCATCACCGATAGTTGATCCGTGCTTGCTTTTTGGACCAAAACAAACATCTGTAACAGCAGCACAAATCCTCACAGGTGATCTATGTGCTCTGTCAGCTTGTTACTACTGTTTGCCTGCGTTGTGTGCTGTATAGCGCCCTCCATTGGTGACGCATCCTCGGTTCCAATAAAAACTGGTGCAAATGGGGCGGCTTTTCTACAATTACATTTGCTGCATTTAGCAGACGCTTTTCATCCAAAGTGACTTTCAATAATTTCTGAATCATTAAATCTTTGAGCTATTGAGGGTCAAAGAGCTTGCTCAGGGGCCCAACAGTGGCAACTTGGTGATGGTGGGGCTTGACCCAGCAACCTCATGATTACTGATCCAGCACCTTAAACACTGAGCTACCAGTGTTCTCTAAATAGCAGCAAGGGTCTAAGAAGCCTGAATGGAACCAGTTCAAGATCCAGTTATTCAGGTCAAAATGGAGCTATATGAGAATCTCCTGTTGGCTGGTGAGGGCCGGCAGTCTGAGAGGGTGAGCGCTGACCATCAAACAAAAAAAAACAGTAAAAAATACAAATAAATAACCATCACAGTTTCTCACCAGTTGGTCTCCTTCATCTTCATGGTACAGCAGTGGTTGTTTGAGTGGCCGCCGCACGTACGTGTGAGTTGTGTTTCCCTGGAAGTAAGTAGCAGCAAACTTGGCGAACTTGTACTCAGATAAATCCTCCTTCTCCTCATCCTGGAGAGCCAGAGTCTCAATTCTGTCCTCCTCCAGATCTTTAGGAACGTTCTCCAGATCCTGAAACACACAAATAAACATCACATGGTTACGGTTATACTGCTGCAGCTCAGGTCTCACCTACTGTCCCTCACCTGGTGGCAAATGTGTGTGTGTGTGTGTGTGTGTGTGAGAGAGAGAGAGAGAGAGATTTTTTTTGATTTTAAAAACATACACTTTATTTAATCACTCAACAAAATACATTTTAAATTCCATATATCACAGACGAGAAAATGATTATATCAAATGATATGCCTACACAGAAATAAACACATTTACATATGATCTCAGCTCCAAGGGCTGGTAAAAATTAACTCTCCTTCCTCCACAGTACATAAAGCATCTTTATCACACCACTCCATCTCAAAACTTTCAATATTGTTCATGGTCTTGTAAAACCCAAATTCAAAAACTATTCTTGACTTTACCAAAGCCATGAACAGTGGTAACACCTCATGACCAGATCTGCCCTCCATTCTGTTCCTCCGGGAGTTATAAATTGCTAGCTTCGCCTGGCCGACAATAAAATTTAGCAGTTGCCATTTGTAACGATCTTTTCGACTATAACCAGCTCCAAAAATAAAAGCATATAATTTAAAAATTTCCCCAAAATTAAAAAACACTGTAGACAATGTAGTAAAAAGTGAACCAAGTCTCGGACATTCTAAAAAACAGTGAAAAATCGTCTCTCTTTCCCCACAAAATGTACATTTATCACTGACGTCTGGATTTATAACCGACACAAAAGCATTAACTGCAATCACCCCATGCAAAATTCTCCACTGGAGGTCCCCAGATCTTTTTATCAGTGGTGGCTTATACATTACCCTCCAGACAGGCCGTCTGTCCATCCCCACACAAAGCTTGTTTCTCCACACTGTGTCAGGCCTTCCATCTAAAACAGACTTATTAAAAAACTTAACGAAACACCTGTATAAAACCTGACCTGACACAGAGTAGAGCTCCAAGTCCTGTAAACAGTCCCGGTCTAGCATTGGACCCGACACATTTCCAAGAAGTGGAGTAAGTCCAATCCTCGGGAAGGGATCTGTTTCATTAGGTATTTTTCCACTCCAATATTCCTTCAAAAGCTCCCAATCATCATTTGAAAGACTCTCTTGCCACCTGGTGATAATATTACTGATGTGACGAATGGACCTCTGTTTCAGCAAAGAGGCCACAGCCTGGATATCCTTCAGACCAGGTCCTGCCACATTCACCAGGGTACGTAAGTTCACTACCTTGGAGGTACAAAGCATTCGCGTGATGCCCGGTACACCACTCTTCGCCATATCCAGTCGTGCACCTTTAATCAAAGGTTCTTCTAACAACCAGTGCAATGATGTTGTTGTTCCCAGTCTTTGAGTGCTGAAATGTCCCCATACTCTGAACAGTCCACGGTAGAAAGAAGATAATCCGGTCAGACATAGCTCATTACAGTTTGTTAAAAACAAGGTAGCATCCATACCAAGACCGTCAACTCTTTGTAGAATGGCGCTGGTCACCTTCCTCCATGCCAAGTCTGCTGCACCCGTCAAGAATTTCTGTACAAACTGCAGACGGAAAGTTGCCATTCTGCTTGCCAGGTGTACCAGGCCTTGTCCCCCTTCCTCTTTTGGCAGGAAAAGGACAGCCCGAGGGACCCAGTGTAGTCGATCCCAAAAAAAGTCTACCAGTATGGCTTGCAATCGTGGCAGCAGTCCAACAGGGGGATCCACACAAGACAACCTATGCCAGACGGTTGAAGCAACCAAATTGTTGATCACCAACACTCTTCCCCTGAAGGACAACCGACTCTGAATCCACTTCCATCGGGCTAAGCGACCCACCATTTTTTCCACCACACCCTCCCAGTTTTTTTGCACTGCTGCCTCATCCCCAAGAAAGATACCCAGGTATTTAATTCCCCCTGTCTTCCATGTCATTCCAGCTGGTAAAAGCGGTAGCCCACTTGCCCACTGCCCCACGGCCAGAGCTTCGCTCTTTCCCCAATTAACTTTTGCGGCCGATATGATGCCAAAATTCTGAATAGTGGAAACTAAATTATCGACATCTACCTGCCCACTCACCATTACCATTATGTCATCTGCATAGGCTGATACTTTTAGATGAAAATTATCATCCTGACCTATACCTACCCCATTAATGATAGAGCGAAGCTTGTTTAGCAGTGGCTCAATGGCAAGAGAGTACAACATACCAGACATAGCACAACCCTGCCGTATGCCCCGAAAAACCAGGAAAGGAGCACTCAAACCACCGTTTATCTTCAGCACACTCTCAATGTCTTGATACATTACCTTTATCATGCTGGTAAAACTCTGTCCAAAGCCAAAGGCATCAAGAGTATGCCACAAGTACTGATGCTCAACTCTGTCAAATGCTTTTTCCTGATCAATTGAAAGAAGACCAAAATCAAGCCCTAGAGACTCAGAAACCTCCAAAACATCCCTCACTAAGCATATGTTGTCTTGAATGGATCTACCAGGAACACAGTAGGTCTGATCTAAATGAATGACCTGCCCCATCACCTTTCTCAACCTGTTTGCCAGGGTCTTGGAGAATATTTTTAGGTCTGTGCACAGGAGACTCACTGGTCTCCAGTTCTTAATCTCCTGTAGATCGCCTTTCTTTGGCAGCAGGGTAATAACCGCCCTCCTGCAGCTCAGTGGCAAAATACCATCAGCCAGACTCTCATTCAGAACAGCCAACAAGTCTGCACCCAGCTCTGACCAAAAGGTTTTATAAAACTCTGCTGACAGGCCATCAATACCTGGGGCAGTGCCACCCTTCATGCCCTGCAGAGCAGCATAAAGCTCCTGCTCACCCAGTGCCTCTTCCAGCTCTGCACTGGCGTACTCAGCGATCCTTGGTAACCCGGCATAGAACCCAGGAGCTAGGTCTTCGTTGTTCACCTGTTCACTTCTGTACAATTCACTATAGAATTGTACAGCCCGTTTTCTGATCTCAGTGGGCTCTGTTAGCTCTTTACCTTCTTCAGAGCGCAGAGAGTGAACAAAACGACTCTGACCATTTTTCTTTTCCAGGTTAAAGAAAAACTTGGATGGAGCATCCATTTGCGTTAAGCTCTGAAAACGCGATCGGACCAGTGCCCCCTGTGCCCTGATGCCCAAAAGATCACTCAGCGCAGATGTTTTAGATCTGAGAGCTCCAACTCGACTCTGATCTCCAGTTGAGTCTATCAGTCTTTGTAACTCTATTATCTCAGCTTCCAGTTTTTTCATGGACTGAGTAATGTGCCGTGAGACACTGAAAGTGTACTGTTGACAGAGTTGTTTTATCTTAACTTTCCCATAGTCCCACCACCCCCGCAAGTTACTGAAATAGTGTTTCTGTGCTTTAAAACCATTCCAAAAGACAGCAAACGCTTGCCTAAACTTCATATCGCACAACAAGGAGTTATTAAAATGCCAATATGCACTTTTAGGTTTAACATTTGCAATAAAAACAGAGCATAAAACCAAACTGTGGTCTGAAAAGCCAACAGGTGTAATCACACAGCCTTTTATAATGTTCAGCTGATGTTTAAAACTATAAAACCTGTCTAATCTAGCCAATGACATCCAACCCTCTCTTGCATGTGCCCATGTGTACTGCCTAGTGGTTTGGTTTAGGTTCCGCCAAACATCACACAGTTCATGAGCTTTAAGTAGCTCACGGAGGGCACGCTGTGACGGGGCATGCGGTTCTGTGTGATTACGGTCAATGCCATCATCCTCCGTGCAGTTAAAATCTCCCCCCATAAAAAAATAATTATCAGAACTGTAATTTTTTAGAGCTGTGCTAACAGTATGTAAAAAAGCCACCCTCTCAGCACCAGCTGTAGGAGCATAAATGTTAAATACAGCAATTTTAAATCGCTCAAAGTGAGCACGTACAACCAGACATCTACCGCGCACCACATGCTCTACCTCATAGGATATTGGCACAAGGTTTTTCGCAAACAGAATGGCCACCCCACCCCTGTTGAAACTCAAGTGACTAAGGAGGACCATACCTTCCCATTCCTTCTTCCAATCAATTTCATTAACATTATCGCTATGGGTCTCCTGAACAAGCATTATATCAACACCCTTTTGCTTAATTGATTCAAATAACAAGGCTCTTTTGTAGCCATCACGTGCCCCATTTATATTTAAGGAGCCCACCCTTATCCTGCTCATTAATAAAAAAAAGAGGGATAACACAAGCAGAAGAGTAGAAAACAACAAGAGGTTATGATGTTTCATATCCCTCTTCATTTTGAAGTCCCATTTTTAATTTTGGCACAATTTTCTTTAGCCGGTAGATCTCCTGCACAGTAAAGTAGTCTTCTCCTTCATTCCTCATGAATGCTTTCACAGAGTCAATAAATAGCTTACGGTCTGGAAAATATTCTTCAATCACTACACCCTTCATGTTTTTCGTTCTCTTAAGAAATGACCGAATCTTCTCAAATGTATACGCACTCCGACGGCTCCGCTGACTTCTCATTTCAGTCAGATCACTGTCAGAGTCTTCAAAAATGCCAGATCCAGAATCCTCTTCGTGTTTTTCACTCTCCTGCTCTGATGCCCTCTGTGCTTTTCCTTTCTTTACCTCACTCTTAGTCCACTTAATTTTCATTTTTCTCTTTCCAGAAGGCACTCGGAAAAGTGCCTCCTCAACCACAGATTCAGTCTCCATGCCTTCCTCTTCCAAACTTATTTCATTGGAAGTGACATCTTCTACACCACCTTCATCTCCAATTTGGGAAACGTCACACTGAGACCCTAGGCCCTTTTGCAGATCAGTTTGCATAGTGTTACTGTCCCCATCACCACTAGGCCCAGCTATTTCATCACCCTCCTCAGCTAGAGTCTGAGTGTTTGAAACAGTGCTCTCTTCTATCCTTTCAGCTCTGTCCTTTGCTGTACTAGGCCTAACGTTCTCCTCACATTCTCCAACTCCAGCACCTCCAGGCCTAGCGTCCGCATGTACTGTGTGTTCTACACCACCCCCAGCAGGTGCAGAGTCTGAAGCTTGTGAGGTACCTTCACCTGCCTCAACTGGACACGAACGCTTTAAATGCCCCTCTTGTCCACACCCGAAACATTTCATGTTGTCAGATGTAGCAAAAACGACATAATCAAAGCCATCAATTTTGAATTTAAAGGCTACGTTCAGTTCTTTAGTTTCACTTTTCAAAACCATGTAAAGTTGTCTTCTAAAAGAGACAACATGTCGTGCATGCTGAGTTTTACCACCAAAGTAAATCTTTTTTACAGAAGACATTACTTGACCGTAACGTGAAAGTTCAGCAATAAGTACTTCATCGGTCATAAAAGGTGGGACATTGGACAGAGTTATTTTCTTCGCTGATCGAACGAGGGGCATTACTGGGGTAAACGTTCCCTGAATAACAACACCAGTTTGAACAACAGTGTTAGCTTTATCTACACTGTCTATAAAAATCACAACAGCACCGTTCATCCTGGATGCTGCCATGATGCTACTACAGTCTACAACCTCTCCTACAGCTAACACACACTCCTCTACTGAACACCTCATCTCAGGGGCAAGTTTAACCCCATGCCGACGAGTAAGTTGCTCAAACTTTACTTTCTCCGCTGCTGCCATGGCGACCGGCAAAAAAGCCGGCAACCGGCGAATGTAAACAAACCACCCCTCCCGCTTTAACTACAATCACGTAACTTTACTAACACTGAAACAACTTTACAAAATATTCAACCAGCACAGAACCGTAAAGATAGAAAAGTTAGAAACTCACACAGCAGCAGATTCACTCGCTCACGCACCTTCGCTCACGCACCTTCACTCGCTCACGCACTCACTTCCGCTCACACACAGAGAGAGAGAGAGAGAGAGAGAGAGAGAGAGAGAGAGACATGGTCACCCACTGTCCTTTACCTGGTGCCAGGTGTGTGGTGTGTGTGTGTGTGTGTGTGTGTGTGACATGGTCACCCACTGTCCTTTACCTGGTGGCAGGTGTGTGTGTGTGTGTGTGTGTGTGTGTCTGTGTGTCTGTGTGTGTGAGACATGGTCACCCACTGTCCCTCACCTATTGGCAGATGTGAGTGTGCGTGTGTGTGTGCGTGTGTGTGTGTGTGTGAGAGAGAGAGACATGGTCACCCACTGTCCCTCACCTGGTGCCAGGTGTGTGTGTGTCTGTGTGTGTGTATGACACATGGGCACCCACTGTCCTTTACCTGGTGTCAGGTGTGTGTGTGTGGTCACCCACTGTCCCACACCTGGTGGCAGGTGTGTGTATGTGTGTGTGTGTGTGTGAGTAAGAGTTTGTGTGTGACATGGTCACCCACCGTCCTTCACCTGGTGGCAAATGTGTGTGTGTGTGTGTGACATGGTCACCCACTGTCCTTCACCTGGTGCCAGGTGTGTGTGTGTATGTGTGTGACATGGTCACCCACTGTCCTACACCTGGTGGCAAATGTGTGTGTGTGTGTGTGTGTGTGTGTGTGTGTGTGTGTGTGTGTGTGTGTGTGTGTGTGTGTGTGAATAAAACAACCTCGAATCCAGCCGGTGCTTCACCCTCCAAGCTGAGGAGCGAGTTTGGGTTCCCCAGAAATCCGAACATCCTGTCCACCATCTCGGAATCGCTGAGCACCTCCTGTTTCTCCTTCTCCATCTGCTTGAGCAGCTCCTTCTTCCTCTGGGCCTCCTCGACCTCGGCCTGCCGTCTCTCCTCCTCCTCCCGCTGCAGCTGGGCCAGGCGATCCTGGTGCATCCGCTCGGCCTCGGCTCGGGCCCTGCGCGCCGTCATCTGCTTCATCAGCTTCTCCTCCTCCAGCAGACGCTGCCGCTCGGCCTCCAGCTTACGTTCATTCTACACACATATATATACACGTTTATTCATATAAATACACACTATAATAGAAGGGGGTGTCCAGCTACTTTTTGACATATATCACACTTTGAAAGTACCTCTAGTCTGAGATGTGTGTACAGTCTGCGGGCGATCATGCCGCGGACGTAAGCCTGGATGGTCCGGATGGCGTTTAGGTATCTCCAGAACATCTGCCTCACCAGGTAGCCATGGCATCGTCCCTGCAGCAGTACGATACACGTCCTGGTCCTTCTGTAGGCCAAGAGATGCTTTCGGGACCTCCAGAGCGCCTGCAGTCGCAAGAAACCTACACACATCTGATCAAAAGACAGAAGGAGCTGTTACCATTGAGTTCCTAGCTAGGACCGATTGACCAGCTAACATGTCTCCCTAAGCACAGAGCTCACATCATTCATAAGCAAATCCATACCAGTCTGTAGTTTCTCCTGCAGATGTATCCTCTCCACATCTTCTGGATCAGAACTGCAGATCGTCTGACCTTTAAGTAGCGGTTCCTGAAGGGAAAAATCTCTGTGTTACACAGAATTCCTCTCATGATTTCTACAGGAATGTTCCTGGTCCTGGCTCCAGTACCTCTCCTTCCTGCCCCGCACTGATTTCTGGATAAAAATGACCCTGTTGGTGAGGGTCTTGTCCCTCTCAATCTCCAGCTGCATGTCATGTTGGTCCTGCAGTATAAAAAAATCAGACAACAGGTCCACTTTTATTCTTTAGTTTATTTGTGACAAAAATCTATTTGTTTGTGGTTTTTAAAAATCAAACCTTAAGGAAAATCTTTGTCTTTCCAATCCGCCAGTCGTCATTTTGACCCAGAACCAGAGTCGCTATGTTCCGGCACAACCCTCGCAGATCCTCCTAAAAAACACACTGGTTATAGTCTACCGCCTACCAACAATGTATATTATTATTATAATAATTATTATTATTATTATTATTATTGCTATTATTATTATTATTGTTATTATTATTTTTATTGGTGTTATTATTATTATTATTATTTTTATTGTTGTTATTATTATTATTATTTTTATTGTTATTATTATTATCATTATTATTGTTATTATTATTATTATTATTTTTTTTTTATTATAATTAGTATTATTATTTATTATTATTATTATTATTATTATTATTATTATTATTGTTATTACTATTATTATTATTATTTTATTATTATTATAATTATTATTATTATTATAATTGTTATTATTATTATAATTATAATAATTTTATTATTATTATTATTATTATTATTATTATTATTATAATTATTATAATTATTATTAATGAAATTTTTTTTCATTATTTTTTTTTATTTATTTTTTCCTCTATTCATTCATTTTGTTGCTGGCCATCCTCTTCCTCTTTTACCTTCCACTTTTCTTTTCCAAGTCGTATCCAGAGAATCAGTTCTTCTTATAATGTGTCCAAAAATAAAATCACAGAGCATCAGTTTGTTTATCTGAGCTTCGAGTGAGAGGTTAGATTTGATTTGGTCAAGGATTCATTTGTTTCTCTTCTTTGCCATCCAGGGTCTCTCAAAAATCTTCACCAGCGTTTTATTTACTGTGTTTGGATTGAAGAACCATCCATAAAGAACCACAGAGAAGGTGTGTGAACATTATATACAGACTTATTTTACAATACCTTATAAGAGAACACGTGTTCTAATGATTTAGTCACAAAAAGAGACTTTACAGGTGTGATTTACAGGTTTGTGTAAACTTTGTGTTTAGGTGCTGCAGCAGTAAATAGAACTAATTTTAAATTTGATTGCTAAAGATCTTCTGGAACTGTTTTGTACCCTTTAGTTCTGCTGGGTCACAATATCTGTACTGATACACATTCTGGTCATTCATAAGTCACCTTGGATAAAAAAGGATCAGCCAAATAAACCTTACTACTATAACCTGGTTTTGGAGTGTTTTAGTGTTTTAGTGTCGGTGACCCACCTGTATGTAAGCGGGTTTAACACCGGGCATGAAAACTCTGTAACGATCCACGAATTCTGCGAAGCTGTAACGTATGGGATATCCAGCCCTGCGGATCCGGATAGTCTCCATCATTCCTGAATACCGCAGCTGTCGTACACACAAGGCCCTGTCAAACATCTGGAAAAAAAGAAGAATTGATCACCTAAAGCAGGCTGTGTGTACAAAACCACTGAAATAAATAAATGATAAATGCAGCAGTACTGTGTAAAAATAATAAAATTAAGATTTAAAAGCACTGGGATTGTTTTGTAGTGTGCATGCAGTAACTTTTGCACCCTGTGATGCACCGTTCACTACTTTAATTCTGTTTGATAGGTTCATTTTTTGTCTCTCTTATCATATTGGCCGTTTTCAGTAATAACACATAGTGTATGAGACCTGACTTTATTGTCTGGATAAATTTGTGAGCTAAAAGCTTTCAATTGTGGTGTACCAGGCTTTAATGCTAATAAACTTAACCAGTAATACGAGTTCAAAATCACCAGCTTTTTCTTAAATATTATAATTTTTTATGCATTTTCTCCCCTTTTTCTCCCTTTTTTTTAGCGCGTCCGATTGCCCGATTGCGTCACGCTTCCTCTCCACCAATGCCGATCCCCACTCTGATTGAGGAGAACGAAGAACCCACGCCCCCTCCGACACGTGGGCAGCAGCCGTATGCATCTTATCACCTACACTTTGACGAGTGCTGTGCAGCTCAGTGTTGTGTATGGAGAGACACACCCTGAGAGCACTCTTTTCTCATCTCTGTGCAGGCTTCATCAATCATCCAGCAGAGGTCATAGTTGCATTAGTTATGAGAGAGACCATATTCGGCTTAATCCTGCCCATATCTGAACAACAGGCCAATCGTTGTCCATGTGGTTGCTCAGCCCAGCCGGCAGGCAGAGCTGGGATCTCGAATACATCGTATCTGGTTCCAGCGTGTGTTTTTACCGCTGAATCACCAGCTTTTTTAAACACAGATACACATTCGTAGGTTTAGACTCACCATCGGTTTCTTCAGTTCATTGGGTTTGATGCAGCGTACAAAGAAGGGCTGGCACACACTCAGCGTCCTCATGAGCAGCTCCAGAGAACGTTTAAACTGACTGCACAGAGTCGGCGAGCGCTTCCGAGTCTCCATGCCCTGCACCGAAAACATACATTCTCATTAATACCTCTCAACAACTCAAAGTATTTAGAATCATATTCTTGTATCCATTCTGCCTGGCATGGAGATTGGCAGGAGGGAATGATTTACAGAACCATGCCCATCTGCCATGCCATTGGGGCCAGCGGGGATCAGATGATTGCAAGTGCAGATAATTCACTGTTTTTGTTTCCTTTTTATTTAATCAGATTTTTGTTCTTACAGTGTTGTTGGCTTGTTCGTTGGCAACCTGCTCTTCACCTTGAAACAGTGATGCCAGGCTTGTCCAGTTTTTCCACTAATACTGATGCAAACTCAGCCAGTGTTGCATTATACACCGATCAGCCATAACATTAAAACCACCTCCTCGTTTCTACACTCACTGTCCATTTTATCAGCTCCACTTACCATATAGAAGCACTTTGTAGTTCTACAATTACTAACTGTAGTCCATCTGTTTCCTACATACTTTGTTAGCCTGCTTTCACCCTGTTCTTCAATGGTCAGGACCCCCACAGAGCAGGTATTATTTAGGTGGTGGATGATTCTCAGCACTGCAGTGACACTGACATGGTGGTGGTGTGTTAGTGTGTGTTGTGCTGGTATGAGTGGATCAGACACAGCAGCGCTGCTGGAGTTTTTAAATACTGTGTCCACTCACTGTACATTAGATACTCCTACCTAGTTGGTCCACCTTGTAGATGTAAAGTCAGAGACGATCGCTCATCTATTGCTGCTGTTTGAGTCGGTCATCTTCTAGACCTTCATCAGTGGTCACAGGACCCTGCCCACGGGGCGCTGTTGGCTGGATATTTTTGGTTGGTGGACGATTCTCAGTCCAGCAATGACAGTGAGGTATTTAAAAACTCCAGCAGCGCTGCTGTGTCTGATCCACTCATACCAGCACAACACACACTAACACACCACCACCATGTCAGTGTCACTGCAGTGCTGAGAATGATCCACCACCTAAATAATACCTGCTCTGTGGTGGTCCTGTGGGGGTCCTGACCATTGAAGAACAGGGTGAAAGGGGGCTAACAACGCATGCAGAGAAATAGATGGACTACAGTCAGTAATTGTAGAACTACAAAGTGCTTCTATATGGTAAGTGGAGCTGATAAAATGGACAGTGAGTGTAGAAACGAGGAGGTGGTTTTAATGTTATGGCTGAACTCTTGCAGCAAACCTCCAGATAGCAAGCACGTCATGGCTGACTGATTACTTCTGAGTTCAGAAGTACAGTTGTGTACAGTTCATATTTCACCTAGTGTTCCTTGGGGTAGCACTGTCGCCTCACAGCAAGAAGGTCCGATCTGGGTTTGATCCCCAGGTGGGGATTTTTTTGCAGAGTTTGCATGTTCTCCCTGTGTCTGCGTGGGTTTCCTCTGGGAGCTCCGGTTTCCTCCCACAGTCCAAAAACATGCAGTCAGGTTAATTGGAGACACTGAATTGCCCTATAGGTGAATGGGTGTGTGTGTGTATGTGTGTCTGGACTGGCATCCCGTCCAGGGTGTTACTGTGTGCCTTGCGCCCATTGAAAAGCTGGGATAGGCTCCAGCACCAAACCCCCCCAACCCCCCGCGATCCCAACTGGATAAGCGGTTAAGAAAGTGAGTGAGTGAGTAAGTGAAAGCCACAAACAATAGTTTCCACTGAGGGAGGAACCAGAGGAAGGAGTTTTTGGGGAAGGTGACCACTGAGGGAATGTTGTACATTATTAGTGCAGACACAGTATGTGATGTGTTAACACTAAGGTCGGGGCTGTATAGGGAGACACAACCATGGGGTGGTGATGGTGGTGGGGCTTAAGATTAGGGTTTTAGGGTTTCAGGGTTTGGGACATTACCTGCTGAGAGGATGTGCTGGACTGCAGGTAGCCACAGAGAAACTGAAGTGCCAAATCAGATCATTAAAACCAGGACGAGACAGAAAAGCAGAGAAAGAATAAAAAAAGAACTGGTTTCAGCCGAACCAGGACAGAGCAGTCAAGAGAGACATCACACTGACATCACACTGACATCACACTGACATCACACTGACATCACACTGACATCATGACAGACAGGAGTGAGGAACATCAATATCAAAACCACGCCGGTAGACAGTGAATAATGAACATAATGTAAATGAAGTCTGACATCATCATGCTGAAGGAGTGTGAAGGAGAAATCTGCTGAGATGATGCCAACACAGCAATAAACGCTCAGATTTACTGTAGATCCTTGAATGACTTCCAAAATTCATGATTAAATTGGTCGTGTTTATTTTAATAATTAAACATCTGAACTGATCCTCATTTTTTATCTGGTATTAAAAAATTTTATGTGATTTGCATACATGGGTACTTTAGAGGAATAGCTTAGTTCAGCCAAATATTTATACATTAAAAAAGCCCTGACCTCAGCCCCACTCAACAGCTCTGGAATGAATTGTAACATCAATTAAGGTTTTCTCAACTGACATCAGTGCCCAGCCATGCAAATGCATTCATCTTTTGAATAAATGGACACAAATTCCCACAGACATACTTCAAAGTCTTGTGCGAAGACTTCTTAGTAGAGTTGGTGTTGTTAAAGCTGAAAGGATCACATAGAGGTCACTGGATTTTAATAGCATTTGTTTTGAAATGGTCATGTTCAGGTGTCCAAATACTTTTGAACATATAGGGTGTGTTCGAAAACCTAGGGAGCTGCCTTGCTGTCTTACTGTCTACATAGGCAGCTGACTTAGTAGAGAGGATTCTAATAAGTCAGTGACTTAAAAGGCAGGTTATTCGAACGCACTACTTAGATAGCGATTCCATCGGGTTTAGCATTTCGCGTTTAGCATTTAGCATCTCGCCATTAAAACCAATAAACTGAGGTAGCACAGCACGCTAACGTCAATAACATCTCCCTTCATGTACCGATAACGGTTACATTTCCTGACAAGCCCGAACTTGCAAATAAAAACACTCGGTACAAGTTTATACAAGTTAAAAATCAGTAATATTTTATTTAAGTTTGAAAATAACTCCATTCGTTTCTCCGCCCCGTCAGCCATGAATGCTGGGATTGTCTTGATCACTAAGGCAGCGTCGGATGCTCACTCGTTCTTGAGCCAAAATAACATTGAAATAATAAGATGCCTCAGAAGTGAGAATTTTAAGGCATCTAGGATTTCGAACAGCCTCCTTCTCGGGAGCGCAGCACAGGACGACGTAAAATGCGTCTATGTAGAGAGAGCACTAGCTTTTCGAACACACCCATAATGTACCATGGATGGATGGATGGATGAATTTGGATGGATGGATGGAAGAATGGATTGAATTTAGATGGATGGATGGAATTTGGATGGATGGATGAATGGATGAATTTGGATGGATGGATGGATGGAATTTAGATGGATGGATGGATGGATGAATTTGGATGGATGGATGGATGAAATTTAGATGGATGGATGGAATTTAGATGGATGGATGGAATTTGGATGGATGAATGGATGAATTTGGATGGATGAATGGATTGAATTTAGATAGATGGATGGAATTTGGATGGATGAATGGATGAATTTGGATGGATGGATGGAATTTAGATGGATGGATGGAATTTGGATGGATGAATGGATGAATTTGGATGGATGAATGGATTGAATTTAGATGGATGGATGGATGAATGGATTGAATTTAGATAGATGGATGGAATTTGGATGGATGAATGGATGAATTTGGATGGATGAATGGATTGAATTTAGATGGATGGATGGATGAATGGATTGAATTTAGATAGATGGATGGAATTTGGATGGATGAATGGATGAATTTGGATGGATGAATGGATTGAATTTAGATGGATGGATGGATGAATGGATTGAATTTAGATAGATGGATGGAATTTGGATGGATGAATGGATGAATTTGGATGGATGGATGGAATTTAGATGGATGGATGGAATTTGGATGGATGAATGGATGAATTTGGATTGATGAATGGATGAAATTTGGATGGATGAATGGAATTTAGATGGATGGATGGATGGATGGATGGATGGAATTTAGATGGATGGATGGATGGATGGATGGAATTTAGATGGATGGATGGATGGATGGATGGATGGAATTTAGATGGATGGATGGATGGATGGAATTTAGATGGATGGATGGATGGATGGAATTTAGATGGATGGATGGATTGAATTTAGATGGATGGATGGATGGATGGATGGAGGGAATTTAGATGGATGGATGGATGAATGGATGCATGGAATTTGGATGAATGAATGGATGGATGGATGGAGGGAATTTAGATGGATGGATGGAATTTGCCTGCCCTCCTAACTAATGAATTCTGGTGTTTCATTCAAACACAATGACACCCACACTGATGGCTCCAGCCTGACCGCTGCATGTTTAAGTGACATGTCTCCAGAGTGGCATCATGGGTGGCATATAAATGGGGGGTAAATATGGATTTGGTGGTGGAAAAGGGCATTACCATAGCAACGTCCGCCTGAAAGATCTGTTTGATGAACTTGTTCTTGGAGGAGTGAACCAGCTGGATGATGTCGCTGTGCAGACTGTCACGGTTCTTCTCCAGAAACCCTGTTGAGATACCAATCAGCAAACAAAGCCTCAGAAACAAGGATAACCGTACAATACACACTGGTACTGGCTTTAAAGAAAGAAGCTTTTAAGAACAAGTGCATCAGAGGAAGATGATCACCATTGAGCAAGTGTACGAGATGGCCAGAACAGAATGTGTTCTACTGAACCACACAAGTCCAGAAAGATACATTACTCTGGATGTGTGATGAGGACACATGACAACATTGAAGGCAGTGTTATAACAGAACAAACAATACAAGGAAGACCAAGAATTAGCTGGATTGATGACATCACCATGTAGATACAGTAGGTCTAGCATTAGTGTACATTAACGCCCGTGTGTCGGTGAGGTACCTTTGGTTTCGTAGTGCACCACACCAGCGAAGTGCTGAATGCCGAACTGGCTCTCGTGACTGTGTTTAGGAGGGATGTAGTTGACGCTGAGCTTGTGTTGGGAGTTGAGTTTATGAAGCATGGTGGCGTCAGTTCCCTAACCAACACAATCACGACACTTTATATCATGACATGTGACCCATAATGCAACTAAACAAACTCAGTTCTAGCATTTTAATCTTTGGTCATTTATAATTTATCAACTATTGTTATAAGAATATTATAATAAATACATAAGCATGCATTATTATTATTTCATTACAACGTTATTCATAAGAAGAAATACACAGAACATATTTGGGATTGTAAATAAATATTTATAATTGTAAATGTAGTAAAATTGGTTTGTTAAGGGGCAGCACAGTGGGGCAGTGGGGAGCCCTGTTACCTCACAGCAAAAAGGGGAGTGGAGTTTGCATGTTCTCCCTTTGTCTGTGTTGATTTAAATATAAAAATAAAGTATTTGGACACCTGACCATGAGCTTGTTATACATATATAATTAAATATAACAATATAGTAATAGATATAATATAAAATCTAATATAATTATAAATAAATTATAATATAGTTATAATATAATTTATATATAATTTATTCTTTTTTAAATTATTAATTATTTTATTAATTACGTATAATTACATGTATATGGGGGGTGCTGGAGCCTATCCCAGCTTTTCAGTGGGCGCAAGGCACACAGTAACACCCTGGACGGAACGCCAGTCCATCGCAGGGCAGACACACACACATACACCCATTCACCTAGAGAGCAATTCAGTGTCTCCAATTAACCTGACTGTATGTCTTTGGACTGTGGGAGGAAACCGAAGCTCCCGGAGGAAACCCACGCAGACACAGAGAGAACATGCAAACTCCACACAGAAAGGACCCGGACCGCCCCGCCTGGGGATCGAACCCAGGACGTGTGCTGTGAGGCGACAGTGCTACCCTTATAAAAATACAATATTGTTTTATTATTTATATTATTAATTATAGGAAATAAACGTGTAATTGTGTAATTGGAATATAATGTATACATTTATAAATATTTATAATGATTTATAATTATATATATATATATATATATATATACACACGTATATATTAGGGCTGTCGAAGTTAACGCGATAATAACGCATTAACGCATTCTCAATTTAACGCGATTAAAAAAAATAGTGCCGTTAACGCACTAATTACATTACGAGATTTTTTCACTTCTAAAACTAAAGCAATTCATTTTTCACCCACGGGAGACAGATTGAATTATTCTCACTGACCACGCTCACACGCACGTTTAATGTTATTTAGTTCCGTTTGACAAAAAAACCCCTTAAAAATAGAGCTAACAGCGAAGATAACCGGTTACAAAAGCAGCGACCGCTGTGTTTGTGTTCAATACTCTGTTCACAGTGTCGATACAAGTGATTCAGGAGTCGACTCATTGTAAGCGCAGCGTAAGCTTCTTTTCTCAGTCATCTCTCCGTGTTTACTGTTATAATAAATGATGCGGTTGTAAATAAACACCAACTACTACAGAACATTTTGTGTGACTCGCTTACCTTATAAAGCTCAGGCTTAATTATACTGGTTATTACCACAGAGTGGGAGTCGACTCAGAGTTGTTTACGATTTACCGAGGTGAACCACGAACGTGCTGATAGAATCGGCTCAGATGGGATCGGACTGTATTATCTTTTTAAAGTAAATATTTCAATCAGCAGAATCGCATCGCATGTATGATGTGCACAGCGTTAATTACGTGCGTTTATTAATGAACGTTTACGTTAGCTTGTCAGAAGCTTTCTCAATGATGTCTGTGCGGTGTTTTTTTTTTTACAATTAGTGATGGCAACCCAAGCAACTGTTCCACTGCACTATTTTACACTAAAAACTAAACAATTCCATAATGCTCCAGATTGCATCATTCTAAATAGGTATCGGCGAGTACAAAAATACATGTACTTGTACTCGTACTCGGTTGGGAAAAAATGGTATCGATGCATCCCTAGTGAAAACACACTCACTTCGTGTAGAAACGTCCATCAAACCATCGTCACAATACAACCACAGAAAAGTCTGTTACAATAACTGCGCATCTGACATATATACGAAGTCAAGGTTCTCTGCTAGATAGTATTACTGCCTAATATGTGAGTGAATAAAACTCCCTTACAGTTTTCTCTTGTCCCAGCAGTTTTTAACATAAGTACATTTAGCATAAATATGTTCACCATTTTAATTGTAACATTTCACTTAAAAATCCTTGTTTTCTATAACATTTACACAGATTTTTTTAAATGCGATTAATCGCGATTAACTATGTAAAATTCTGAGATTAATCGCGATTAAAAATTTTAATCGTTTGACAGCCCTAGTATATATATATACTGTATATATATATATATATATATATATATATATATATATATATATACAGTGTATCACAAAAGTGAGTACACCCCTCACATTTCTGCAGATATTTAAGTATATCTTTTCATGGGACAACACTGACAAAATGACACTTTGACACAATGAAAAGTAGTCTGTGTGCAGCTTATATAACAGTGTAAATTTATTCTTCCCTCAAAATAACTCAATATACAGCCATTAATGTCTAAACCACCGGCAACAAAAGTGAGTACACCCCTAAGAGACTACACCCCTAAATGTCCAAATTGAGCACTGCTTGTCATTTTCCCTCCAAAATGTCATGTGATTTGTTAGTGTTACTAGGTCTCAGGTGTGCATAGGGAGCAGGTGTGTTCAATTTAGTAGTACAGCTCTCACACTCTCTCATACTGGTCACTGAAAGTTCCAACATGGCACCTCATGGCAAAGAACTCTTAAAAGGATCTTAAAAGACGAATTGTTGCGCTACATGAAGATGGCCAAGGCTACAAGAAGATTGCCAACACCCTGAAACTGAGCTGCAGCACAGTGGCCAAGATCATCCAGCGTTTTAAAAGAGCAGGGTCCACTCAAAACAGACCTCACGTTGGTCGTCCAAAGAAGCTGAGTGCACGTGCTCAGCGTCACATCCAACTGCTGTCTTTGAAAGATAGGCGCAGGAGTGCTGTCAGCATTGCTGCAGAGATTGAAAAGGTGGGGGGTCAGCCTGTCAGTGCTCAGACCATACGCCGCACACTACATCAAATTGGTCTGCATGGCTGTCACCCCAGAAGGAGGCCTCTTCTGAAGTCTCTACACAAGAAAGCCCGCAAACAGTTTGCTGAAGACATGGCAACAAAGGACATGGATTACTGGAACCATGTCCTATGGTCTGATGAGACCAAGATTAATTTGTTTGGTTCAGATGGTCTCAAGCATGTGTGGCGGCAATCAGGTGAGGAGTACAAAGATAAGTGTGTCATGCCTACAGTCAAGCATGGTGGTGGGAATGCCATGGTCTGGGGCTGCATGAGTGCAGCAGGTGTTGGGGAGTTACATTTCATTGAGGGACACATGAACTCCAATATGTACTGTGGAATACTGAAGCAGAGCATGATCCCCTCCCTCCGGAAACTGGGTCGCAGGGCAGTGTTCCAGCATGATAATGACCCCAAACACACCTCTAAGACGACCACTGCTTTGTTGAAGAGGCTGAGGGTAAAGGTGATGGACTGGCCAAGCATGTCTCCAGACCTAAACCCAATAGAACATCTTTGGGGCATCCTCAAGCGGAAGGTGGAGGAGCGTAAAGTCTCGAATATCCGCCAGCTCCGTGATGTCGTCATGGAGGAGTGGAAAAGCATTCCAGTGGCAACCTGTGAAGCTCTGGTAAACTCCATGCCCAGGAGAGTTAAGGCAGTTCTGGGAAATAATGGTGGCCACACAAAATATTGACACTTCAGGAACTTTCACTAAGGGGTGTACTCACTTTTGTTGCCGGTGGTTTAGACATTAATGGCTGTATATTGAGTTATTTTGAGGGAAGAATAAATTTACACTGTTATATAAGCTGCACACAGACTACTTTTCATTGTGTCAAAGTGTCATTTTGTCAGTGTTGTCCCATGAAAAGATATACTTTAATATCTGCAGAAATGTGAGGGGTGTACTCACTTTTGTGATACACTGTATATATATATATATATATAATGTGTAATTATTTATACATATAAACATTTATATATCATTATAGATTTTATAAAATGCAATATTACACTGTATATTATATAATATATAATATTATATTACATAATATAATGTTAGATATAATACAAATTATAATTACAAAAAAATTTATTATATTCATCATTATATATATATATATATATAAATATATATATATATATATATATATATATATATATATATATTATATATATAGATATATATTATATATATGTTATATATATATATATATTAGGGCTGTCGAAGTTAACGCGATAATAACGCATTAACGCGACCTCAATTTAACGCGATTAAAAAAATTAGTGCCATTAACGCAAATTCTAGTTCATGTTGACACTTGACTGGTAGAACAAACGTTTTAATGTCGGACTTGCCACCGTTTTTCATTTGCGGTTTGTTAACATAATGTAACCGATCGTGGTAGTGATGCACTTGCATAATAAAGAAATAAATACACGCTATATTCACAAGTTGTCGGGAGCAGAACACTTTATTACACTTAATTAACTTCTTCTTCTGTACCGAATACCGGAAAGCTGAGTCGAGCACGTTAGTTCATAAACTATGGAAGCCCCAAAGGGTCAAAACACACTCACTTCGTGTAGAAACGTCCATCAAACCATCGTCACGATACAACCACAGACAAGTCTGATACAATAACTACGCCTTATCCCACCTAAAGCACCGCTGATCTACAATGTTTGCTGATGGAGAAATTCTAAACTACAATCTGACATTTACTGCCTAATATGTGAGTGAATAAACTCCCTTACAGTTTTCTCTTGTCCCAGCAGTTTTTAACATAAGTACATTTAGCATAAAATGTGTTCACCATTTTAATTGTAACATTTCACTTAAAAATCCTTGTTTTCTATAACATTTACACAGATTTTTTTTAATGCGATTAATCACGATTAACTATATGAAATTCTGAGATTAATCGCGATTAAAAATTTTAATCGTTTGACACCCCTAATATATATATATATATATATATATATATATATATATATATATATATACTGTATATCAATTATATACAGTGGGGTCAAAAAGTATTTAGTCAGCCACTGATTGTGCAAGTTCTCCTACTTAGAAAGATGAGAGAGGTCTGTAATTTTCATCATAGGTACACTTCAACTATGAGAGACAAAATGAGAAAAAAAAAGAATTTAAAGAATTTATTTGTAAATTATGGTGGAAAATACGTAAGTATTTGGTCAATAACAAACAAGCAAGATTTCTGGCTCTCACAGACCTGTAACTTCTTCTTTAAGAAGCATTTCTGTCCTCCACTCGTTACCTGTATTAATGGCACCTGTTTGACCTCGTTATCTGTATAAAAGACACCTGTCCACAGCCTCAAACAGTCAGACTCCAAACTCAACCATGGCCAAGACCAAAGAGCTGTCGAAGGACACCAGGAAGAAAATTGTAAACCTGCACCAGGCTGGGAAGAGTGAATCTACAATAGGCAAGCAGGTTGGTGTGAATAAATCAACTGTGGGAGCAATTGTAAGGAAATGGAAGACATACAAGACCATTGATAATCTCCCTTGGGGTCAAGATCTCATCCCGTGGGGTCAAAATGATCATGAGAACGGTGAGCAAAAATCCCTGAACTACACGGAGGGACCTGATGAATGACCTACAGAGAGCTGGGACCAAAGTACAAAGGCTACCATCAGTAACACACTACGTCGAGAGGGACTCAAATCCTGCAGTGCCAGGCGTGTCCCCCTGCTTAAGCCAGTACATGTCCAGGCCCGTCTGAAGTTTGCCAGAGAGCATATGGATGATCCAGAAGAGGATTGGGAGAATATCATGTGGTCAGATGAAACCAAAATGGAACTTTTTGGTAAAAACTCAACTCGTCGTGTTTGGAGGAAGAAGAAGAACCCAAGAACACCATACCTACTGTGAAGCATGGGGGTGGAAACATCATGCTTTGGGGCTGTTTTTCTGCAAAGGGGACAGGACGACTGATCCGTGTTAAGGGAAGAATGAACGGGGCCATGTATCGTGAGATTTTAAGCCAAAACCTCCTTCCATCAGTGAGAGCATTGAAGATGGAACGTGGCTGGGTCTTCCAGCATGACAATAATCCCAAACACACTGCTCGGGCAACGAAGGAGTGGCTCCGTAAAAAGCATTTCAAGGTCCTGGAGTGGCCTAGCCAGTCTCCAGACCTCAACCCCATAGAAAATTTGTGGAGTCCGTGTTGCCCAGCGACAGCCCCAAAACATCACTGCTCTAGAGGAGATCTGCATGGAGGAATGGGCCAAAATACCAGCTACAGTGTGTGCAAACCTGGTGAAGACTTACAGGAAACGTTTCACCTCTGTCATTGCCAACAAAGGTTATGTTACAAAGTATTGAGTTGAACTTTTGTTATTGACCAAATTCTTATTTTCCACCATAATTTACAAAAAAATTCTTTAAAAATCCTACAATGTGATTTCCTGGATTTTTTTCCTGGACAGACCTCTCTCATCTTTCTAAGTAGGAGAACCTGCACAATCAGTGGCTGACTAAATACTTTTTGACCCCACTGTATATATTAAAGATGTAATATTTAGACTATAATATAAAGCCCGGTGCTGAATCTCTTTTTGAGTCTGTGATCACCTTGGGAAACCTGCTCTCCTCGTCGATGAGTGAGATGATGTTCATGGGTTTGTTGGCGATCATGTCCAGCGCCTCCTGGTTGTCGGTGAACTCGATGTGTTGCCAGTTGATGTATTCCAGGTTGTACTCGTCCTGCTCCAGCTTAAACACATGACGCACGAAGAACTGCTGCAGGTTCTCGTTCGCAAAGTTGATGCACAGCTGCTCAAAACTGCCCACATGAAGAGAAGATGCTCAGACGCAGATCACAAAATCAGGTCTGAGTGGCACTAGACACGGGCGCGAAGTAAACAAACAAGCTGCTCACTCACCTGTTGGTGGTGAAATTCTCAAAGCCGAAGATGTCCAGCAGGCCGATGGATCTGCGGCTGCTGTGGTCAGCCGCTGGGGTTCTGTAAATGGTAGCATTGATTTTGTCCACGATCCACACAAACAACCTTCCGTATATTCCCTAAAAAAGAAAGAATTTACAGTGAGGCCCTGATTTACTTCCATTTTTTTTATAAAGAAAAAGTTCTTATTTGCTTAAACCATGAGGATCTGACCAGATTTTTGTTGTTTATAATATTTTATAACAGAAGAAAGTTCTATTGTCTTTATATTAGACAGTATATATTTAAATACATATATATATATTAAGAAAAAAAAAGTGCTCCAATTAACCTGACTGCATGGCAGTTACACTAGGCAGGTTCACCAAACAAGATTTTACAACAACATGCCCTCAGAATAATGAGAATGAAGATGAGAAGCCGAAAGTAAGTGAAAAAAGTTGTAGGATGACCTCAAATCAGCAGGAACAACATCTACACAGAACATCTACACATGTCTAAAATCTGCAAATCATAACAATATTTTATTTTTTTCATTTGGCGGCTCCCTACAGCAGATCTGGTCCTCATACCAGACTTGACACCCTTCCTGACGTAACCTTCCTATTTCTATCTGGGCCTAGGGCTGGCACTGACAGAGCACTGACAAGTGCACCTCACAATGGCTAGGCTTTTTCAGCCATCTTCTCCCAGACATTAGCCAATCACGTGCATGCAGATGCCCGACCAGCCGATAGCGCCACTGAGATTCAAACCCTGGATCACTGGATGTCAGCAGGAGTGGGTTACTGTACTGCTGCTCCACCCATTAGCACCTGTAGCCATTCTGCTAACAGTACAGAGCGATGCTTCTCACGTTAACTAATGCTTGCAAAATAGATACTAATGCTCTTTTTCTCAAAACGACAGGTATGACTTTTTAGAGGAGTTGCAGCCCCACATGCTAGGGTGGCTGGAGGGGATTTTAACTGTGTTTTAAAGAAACAAGATAGAAGACAGTAAAGGAGGATGTTAAAGTCAACAAAACTTTGGTTTTATTGAGGGTTTAGTTGATTTTAGTCAACTGTTTTAGAAAAGTGCACCCAACTATATTTTACTTAAAAAAGCTGCCAAACTGACTAACAAAATCTCCAGGATGTTTCAGACTGTTAGACCCAATGCTAAAGCTTTTCCAGTCTTAAAAGCATTGATAATTAAAACTATCCTTACAAGTACTTTTATTTAAACACGGGTCATTAGGTGTTGCAATACCCATCATGTTACTATCCAACATTATTCACCATATTACTTATCTGTCACCAGTAATATGAGACTGCCCGCCGATGGGTGCTAAATTGACCAGTCTTTTCCCACTGGTGTAACAGTAGAAGGAGGCTTATTTTACCCAATGATATTAAAATAAAATGGAAACTCCAATCCCAATAGAAACTGTCCAAACCTTAACGAAGGCGTCTCGTACATCAAGTCCCTGATCCACGCTGAGTGGAGTGGATACACTTTCTCCTCGAGTGATGAGGGTACGAGAGGTCAAACACATCCTGACGTCCTCAGGGTCCACCTGGCACATACACAAAATAATAAAATAATAATAAAAAAAATAATAAACCACACAGAAATGCTAACATTTCTGCTGATCCTTTCTGTGTGGAGCATGTTCTCCCCGTGTCTGCGTGGGTTGGGTTTCCTCTGGGAGCTCCGGTTTCCTCCCTTTAGTCCAAAAACGTACAGTCAGGTTCATTGTTAATACTAAAATTGCACTAGGTGTGTGTGTGTGTGTGTGTGTGTGTATGCCCTATGATGAACTGGCAGCCCATCCAAGGTGTTTCACATTTTTCGCCCAGTGAATCGTACCCACCGCAACCCTGAACAGGATAAAGCGGTGGTTAAACTGACAATGAATGAATGAATGTTTTATTATTGTATCTTTTATTTGAAAAGCATTTGCTTTTTGAAATGATTTATGTATTTTAATGGGCATTTAAACTGGTGGTCATGTGTCCGTTCAATATGTCCACATACTTTTGGCACTGTAGTTAGTCTGTTGATGCATGCTCAATAATCCAGGTACACAAATCCACAAAGTTTGAATCAGTTCATCTGAACTGATTCAAACTTTGTGCACTATAGTTAGTGCACGTGATCATTTTAATGTGTCGTTTTGCCACCAGGGGGCAGAAGAACAGCTCTCCAGTGTATCTGCTGTACAATACAGACTCAGGAGGTCACGTGGTTGGCTGAAGGATGTGAGAGCACCATGAAGATGAAGAGATGCTGTGGAGGAGCTGCAGGCGGGAGGAGAGGAGGCTGTTCATGCTGCGTTCATGCTCTGATAACACCATCTGAACTTCTCTAATGACGGCATTTATCTCCAACTCCCCTCCACTGGCTTCCTCTAACAGCACTGACGGGTTCCTCCCAGAACCGTGATGAGAGGAACCAGAGAGGCACACTGAGAGAGGGCATGCTAGTGCTACCGCCAGCTCATTAACATAACTTTTTTACAGCTGGTTTCAGTGTTTTAAGAGGTCTCAGACTTACCAGCTTGATTTATGTGATGTGAATCCACAGAGGTTTTGGTGCATTTCATATAATAAACATCAAGGCGTGTCATCTACACATTTATTTATTTATTTATTTATTTACTGGGTCTGTTTTACCACCACATTGTCTTCTTCAGGGTCGCAGTGGGTCAGAAACACCCCGGATAGGTCAATTAACTTGACTGCACGTCGTTGGACTGTGGGAGGAAACCCACATGGACACGAGGAGAACATGCAAACTCCACACAGAAAGAACCTGAACTGCTCCACCTATGAATTGAACCCAGGACCTTCTTCCTGTGAGGTGACAGTGCTACCCACCGAGCCACCGTGCTGCCCTGCCATCTGTACAGTGTTATGTAAAATGCTTTAGGCACATATACTGTATTAACTTTCAAATCAAACATGTTATATTCACTATGGACAAAAGTATTGGGACACCTGATCGTCTTTCCTTTGTAGCTTTAATATCACCCACTCTTCTGGAAAACCTTTCTACAAGACTTAGGAGTGTGACTGTGGGAATTTGTGCCCATTTAGTCAGCATAGTCAGTGCAGTCAGTCATTCTAAAGTGTTTAGCTGGGCTGAGTGTTCATCAGGGCTCTGTGTGGAGCAACAGGAGCTTCTTTGCACACAACTTGTCAAACCATGTCTTTATAGAGCTCGCTTTGTGATGCAAACTCCACACAGAAAGGACCCAGACCACTCCACCTGGGAACTGAACCCAGGACCTTCTTGCTGTGAGGCAGCAGTGCTACCCACCAGTGTATTTATAGTGTATATGGACATGTGTTAAATAATTAACAATAATTTATAATAATAATTAATAGTTACTTGTGATACATTTTAACAGATCCTTGCTCATGCTTAAAAAAACACTCACCCACTTTCTTAACCGCTTATCCCAGCTTTTCAATGGGCGCAAGGCACACAGTAACACACTGGACGAGGCGCCAGTCCATCGCAGGGCAGACACACACACACACACACACACACATACACATACATACACCCATTCATCTACAGGGTAATTCAGTTTCTACAGTTAACCTGACTGCATGTTTTTGGACTGTGGAAGGAAACCGGAGCTCCCGGAGGAAACCCACGCAGACACGGGGAGAACATGCAAACTCCACACAGAAAGGACCCGGACCACTCCACCTGGGAAGTGAACCCAGGAGCTTCTTGCTGTGAGGCAACAGTGCTACCCACAAAGCCACCCTCTAAAAAAAACACTATATTTTAATTATATTTATAAGTTTAAAGTATAAAGACGTTGCTTGTTATGTAAAGAAGTACCTAAATACACACAAAAAAAAGAACAAATGTTTTCCATTAACATCTATGTTTAAACACTTAGTAAATACAAACCAGCTCTTTACCTCCAGTAGGTTTGCAGCTTTGCTCAGGTCGGACGAGCTGACCACTACACAAGCGTCCAAGTGTTTAAATGTCTGAGCTGTGAGTGAGGACAAACACAGACACACTTTATTATTAATCACACCTGTTATTAGATTAGATTAGATTAGATTCAACTTTATTGTCATTGTGCAGAGTACAAGAACAGAGCCAATTAAATGCAGCAGCGTCTAACCAGAAGTGCAGGAGAGAGATTATTTACATATAATACAGTTAAACACACAAGTGAAAGAATATTAAACAGGTACTGCTGATTGTACAGTGTATAGACCAGTATATACTAATCAGCCATAACATTAAAACCACCTCCTTGTTTCTACACTCACTGTCCATTTTATCAGCTCCACTTACCATATAGAAGCACTTTGTAGTTCTACAATTACTGACTGTAGTCCATCTGTTTCTCTGCTTGCTTTGTTACCCCCCTTTCATGCTATTCTTCAATGGTCAGGACCCCCACAGGACCACCACAGAGCAGGTATTATTTAGGTGGTGGATCATTCTCAGCACTGCAGTGACACTGACATGGTGGTGGTGTGTTAGTGTGTGTTGTGCTGGTATGAGTGAATCAGACACAGCAGCGCTGCTGGAGTTTTTAAATACCGTGTCCACTCACTGTCCACTCTATTAGACACTCCTACCTAGTTGGTCATCTATTGCTGCTGTTTGAGTTGGTCATCTTCTAGACCTTCATCAGTGGTCACAGGATGCTGCCCACGAGGCGCTGTTGGCTGGATATTTTTGGTTGGTGGACTATTCTCAGTCCAGCAGTGACAGTGAGGTGTTTAAAAACTCCATCAGTGCTGCTGTGTCTGATCCACTCATACCAGCACAACACACACTAACACACCACCACCATGTCAGTGTCACTGCAGTGCTGAGAATGATCCACCACCTAAATAATACCTGCTCTGTGGTGGTCCTGTGGGGGTCCTGACCATTGAAGAACAGCATGAAAGAGGGCTAACAAAGCATGCAGAGAAACAGATGGACTACAGTCAGTAATTGTAGAACTACAAAGTGCTTCTATATGGTAAGTGGAGCTGATAAAATGGACAGTAAGTGTAGAAACAAGGAGGTGGTTTTAATGTTTAATGCTGATCAGTGTATACACAAATAGTGCAATAGTGTCATGTGCAAATTTGCAAATACTGATTGTACATACAGATAAAATGGTACACTTGTGAACAGAACAGAGTAATAACCATAGCGGGTGTAGTTATTATAAAACGTAATAACCACACCTGCTCGGTTCTGCTCGTACCCTGAAAGCGCAGATTGCCCATGTGCAGGATGGCAGCCAGCAGCTTGCAGATCTCCCAGTTCTCAGTAACTGTGAACATCAGGACCTTCATGGCCGACTGGATGCTGGAGTACTCCTTCATATCATCCCGACTGTCACACTCGATACAGCTCCCCTGAACAGAAAACACATCAGGAACGATCAGGAATCTCTTATTTATTAAGAAACTCAATCCATTATAAGAATATCAATGTTTCCCAATAGCTATATAATACAGGACATGATCAAATTTACGTGGACGCCATTTCTAACCTGAGTGTTTGACTATTTTAACCATATCCATCACAAACAAGGCACATTTTTTTGCTTTGATAAAGCTGCATCGGTCCTTTTGCACCACCTACTACCAAGTTTTAAACTGCAATGTTACCGAAAATAATAAATAATATAAGCACAATAAGATCACATTAGATTAGATTTTAATCACTGAGCAGCTGCGTACAGGCATAAAATCAGCACACTGTAACGGGACGAGTTGTGCCTCAGTGGTGTTGCCCTGTACCTGTATTTGCCAAGGTTGAACAATACTGGCACTAACAAAAAGGTTAAAGTGAAAATAAAAGAGGTGTCCAAAACAATTAAAACAAACACAGTAACAGACACATAAACAGCCGCAGCCCTCAAAGGAGAAAGTGGACAGAACAGTGACAGCGCAGAAATTTGAACTGGCGCGATTTGATCAAGCGGTGCAGCAAAAGCCCTCACCATGGTCAAATAGGTGTAGTCTGTAGCCGAGCCTAGTCCCAGTCTGGTCTTGAGATCAGAACTCATGCCCTTCAACATGCAGTAGAATATGTGGTAGTTTCTTTCATCTGGAGCCTGAAAACAAGGATTCTATCTGATTAGAAAAAAAAACATCAGGATCTATAAACATGCATGATATACACTATATGGCCAAAAGTTTGTGGACACCTACTGTAATTATTGCTAATTGTGTGGCAGCTATATGAGAAAGGCCATGAACACATGGCTGTGCAGTGGCCTGCATGGAATCCTGACCTCAACACCTTTGGGAAGAATTGGAACACTGCCAGGCCTTCTCATTTTGACTTAATAGGCACAAATTTCCACAGGCACACTTGAAAATCTTAGAGAAAGCCTTGTCAAACATGGAGTCTATTATAAAGTAACTCTTAGGGCAGTTGTAACCTAGTGGTTAAAGTACTGGACTAGTAATCAAAAGGTCACTGGTTCAAGCCCTGCCAGGTCACTGCCAGGTTGCCACTGTTGGGCCCTTGAGCAAGGCCCTTAACCCTCAATTGCTTAGACTGTAGACTGTCACGGTACTTTAAGTCGCTTTGGATAAAAGCATCTGCTAAAAACAGAAACGAAACAAGCCCATGCATAGGTGTCCACATAAATGCCTTTCTATGCATGAGTGTGATCACTGTGCTCTTCTCGTACCTGTCTGCACACTCGTGATTTCTCCAGCAGGTATTGCTCGACCTTCGCCCCCTCGATGGCTCCTCTCTTGTTGAAGAAAATGTCGATGTATTTGCCGAAGCGACTGGAGTTATCGTTGCGTATGGTCTTAGCATTCCCGAAAGCTGTTCAGGACAGATTATTTAATTATTTCCTTTATCAAGTCATGAATTAGTCGGGTCTTTCACACTGTGTGGTCCTTTTGGACCTTTGTGTGGACCTTTTGGGGTCAAGAAACCTTTATTTATCATTTAAAAACATTGTGTTTTTTCAGCACTGGATAGGAGCGGCAGTCTAATACTTCAGCCCAACACTTAAAAGACCCAGAATCGCTACTGGCCTGGTCAGGCTCCCAACACACAGAAGTGGCCAGTTTAAATATGAAAACATCATGTGGTTTTTTCAGCTGTCCAGTCTTTTTTGGACCTGCTAGCACACTTATTTATCCAGAGAAGGAACACAAGGTAAAAATGTTCAGACTAAATACACACATTATTGTTCATGATGAACCTGATGCCTAATCAACACTCCATTGTGTGTATATGTGTGTACACTATATGGACAAAAGTATTGGGACGCACCTTCTAATTACTGAATGCATGTGTTTCAGCCACAACAATAATTTAGGAAATTACATGCTTCCAATGTTGCAGCAACAGTTTAGGGAAGGCCCCTTTGCACAAATTAAGCTCTATAAAGACCTGATGAAAATCTTTAAAGAAACTACAGAGCCCTGATCTCAGCCGCTTTGGGTTGAACTGGAACATTAAATGAGCCTTTCTTGACCCCAATCAGTGCCCGGGCGTACCAAGGCTGTCGTCTTCTGACTAAACAAGTACAAATTCCCACAGACGTACTTCAAAGTCTCGTGAGAAGCCTTCTCAAAAGAGCGTCTGTTGTTCTCACACAGAGGTCACTTTGTTTTAATAGCATTCGTTTTAGAAATGGGACGTCCAACAAGTTCGTGGTCAGGTGTCCAAATACTTTGGGCCATACAGTGTGTATATAGTGCAAACTACGATTGTAAAATAATATAAATTAAACAGTGAAATATGGGACTTCTGACCTTCTAGAATGGGATTGGCCTCCAGAACCTGCTGCTCGATCCAGGAATGCTGTCCACTGATCGCCGCCAGGAACTGCAGGATGAGTTTGGTGCTCTCAGTCTTCCCGGCTCCAGACTCACCACTGACGGACACAACACCAAATATACACTGATCAGCCATAACATTAAAACCACCTCCTTGTTTCTACACACATTGTCCATTTTATCAGCTCCACTTACCATATAGAAGCAATTTGTAGTTCTACAATTACAGTTGCGTTGTGCTGGTATGAGTTGATCAGACACAGCAGCGCTGCTGAAGTTTTTAAACACCTCACTGTCACTGCCGGACTAAGAATAGTCCACCAACCAACAGCGCCCCATGGGCAGCGTCCTGTGACCACTGATGAAGGTCTAGAAGATGACCAACTCAAACAGCAGCAACAGATGAGCGATCGTCTCTGACTTTACATCTACAAGGTGGACCAATAGAGTGGACAGTGAGTGGACACGGTATTTAAAAACTCCAGCAGCGCTGCTGTGTCTGATCCACTCATACCAGCACAACACACACTAACACACCACCACCATGTCAGTGTCACTGCAGTGCTGAGAATGATCCACCACCTAAATAATACCTGCTCTGTGGTGGTCCTGTGGGGGTCCTGACCATTAAAGAACAGGGTGAAAGGGGGCTAACAAAGTATGTAGAGAAACAGATGGACTACAGTCAGTAATTGTAGAACTACAAAGTGCTTTTATATGGTAAGTGGAGCTGATAAAATGGACAGTGAGTGTAGAAACAAGGAGGTGGTTTTAATGTTATGGCTGATTGGTGTAGATACTAAACTGGTCTTTTACTGGTATTTGTGTACAGTGACCACAGATTAGCTCCACCTGATTTGACGTTGGTACCTGATGATGCAGCACTGGTCCCTCTTGTTCCTCTGCATGTTGAAGTAACAGTTGTCAGCGATGCCGAAGATGTGCGGCGACATTTCTGTGATCTTTTTATTAGTGTAGAGCCGAATGTGGTCCGCCGTGTAGATGGGAAGCAGCTGATAGGGATTCACTGCAACCAGGATTGAACCTGTGTACGTCTAAAACGCCAAAAACGACACTTATGATGATCTTGTGTTTCATGGCAGCTTTGGAATTGAAATTACCTTTGCAACTGTGTTTTTTTTTTTTAATAAATAATGAAGTTTGGAGCTCAAAGTTCTTTGTCCAACACACAAATTCCCAAATTTCCCAATTTCTGACTGCACGTCTTTGGACTGTGGGAGGAAACTGGAGCACCTGGAGGAAACCCACATAGACACGGGGAGAACATGCAAACTACACACAGAAAGGACCCGGACAGCTCCACCTGGGACTCAAACCCAGGACCTTCTTGCTGTGAGGCGACAGTGCTACCCACTAAGCCACCGTGTCTCTGCTTCATTTATATAAGAATATAATATTGTAAGGATACAATATTGGGAGGGTGGTCATAATGTTATGCCTAATCGGTGTGTATAAAGAAGTGTAGCAGTATTGCACATGTACAAATAAGAGTATTATTGCATGATGTGTAAAGTTATTGCACTTCAGTTTACAATAATATTGAGGTGGGGGGGGGGGGGGGGGGGGGGGTACTTGTTTAATGCAACAAAGGGAAGAATCTAACCACTGGTTTAGATCACTGGTTTAGAAGAATCACAGCAACAGGTCTTTACTCACATATATAACCCGTTCGTTGTAACGGATAAAGAGGTTTCGAAGGATGCCGGCCTCGTTCAGGTCCCCCAGACGAATCATGTCCTCCACTCCGTGGATGGAGGTGGGGTGCATGGGCTTTATGTTAATGGCATTCTGAGGTGAGATCCAGCGCTCCTGCACACACAAACGTACCGATCATCGTATTTTCATCTCACTTTACAGCGTTCAAACCCTGCAGAAGGAACGGAAATCAACGTGACCTCTGCTTAAACGCTTACCTGACCCTCATCATCCAGCACCAGGATCTGACCCGAATCGCAGAGCTTGACCACAGCTCCGACTGGAACGTCAAACTGGCCACCTTTCTTCAGGTCCAGCCACACATAGTCCCCCTGGAGGACAAAAATCCTGACCTTATTTGAATTTTTATACAGTCCAGTTATATCTTAGCATGTTTTATTTTATTAGTTAGACTCAGTGGCAGGGCGAACGAGAAAAATATAGACGGACCGAGGATCTATCCTTGAGGTACACCATGAGAAATACATGATAGATAGATAGATAGATAGATAGATAGATAGATAGATAGATAGATAGATAGATAGATAGATAGATAGATAGATAGATAGACAGACAGACAGACAGACAGACAGACAGACAGACAGACAGACAGACAGAAGTGATGTCCCAATACTTGGGCAGCTGTAGCCTAGGGGTTAGGGTGCTGGACTAGTAATCAAAAGGTTTGCTGGTTCAAGCCCCACCACTGCCAGGTTGCCACTGTTGGGCCATTGAGCAAGGCTCTTAACCTTCAATTGCTTAGACAATAAGTCGCTTTGGATAAAAGTGTCTGCTATTTTTTGTCAGTATAGTGTATTAAATTACTTTGATTCCATACATGAATATTAGGGCTGTACAGTAGAATCCCTGGACATGACCTCACTCACCCTATTACAGGGCATCACTCACCCATCTTTCTGGAAGGTCGAGGAAACTAAGATACCCAAAAATAAACCCAGACAGACGCAGGGAGAACACAGGGGGACCCAGACTAAGCTAGCCGTGGTTGATAATGACGTTTACTGAATGCAGACAGGTTGCCGGACTTGTGCTTACCTGCTGCAGAATGACCATGTTTCTGGTTTACGTCCTGACATTAGAGGTCACAACACCGGAGTCCTGTAAGAAACGACGTTCAGTGTTTACATGCAGGAGGAATCAAACGAAAAGACGCAGTTAATCACAGTTAATCATGCAGCACTGATGAAGATGGATTGATCAAACATCACAAGCATCACACAAAACACGTTGATGTAGTGCAAGACAATAAAATACAAAATAAAATGCAATGTAATTCAAAAATAAGATATAAAAATCTAAAAAATATGAAAATATTAGAATATACACTGATCAGCCATAACATTAAAACCACCTCCTTGTTTCTACACTCACTGTCCATTTTATCAGCTCCACTTACTATATAACTATATAAGATAATCAAGCACTTTGTAGTTCTACAATTACTGACTGTAGTCCATCTGTTTCTCTGCATGCTTTGTTAGCCCCCTTTCATGCTGTTCTTCAATGGTCAGGACCCCCACAGGACCCCCACAGAGCAGGTATTATTTAGGTGGTGGATCATTCTCAGCACTGCAGTGACACTGACATGGTGGTGGTGTGTTAGTGTGTGTTGTGCTGGTATGAGTGGATCAGACACAGCAGCGCTGCTGGAGTTTTTAAACACCTCACTGTCACTGCTGGACTGAGAATCGTCCACCAACCAAAAACATCCAGCCACCAGCACCCCGTGGGCAGCGTCCTGTGACCACTGATGAAGGTCTAGAAGATGACTGACTCAAACAGCAGCAATAGATGAGCGATCGTCTCTGACTTTACATCTACAAGGTGGACCAACTAGGTAGGAGTGTCTAATAGAGTGGACAGTGAGTGGACACGGTATTTAAAAACTCCAGCAGTGCTGCTGTGTCTGATCACTAACACACCACCACCATGTCAGTGTCACTGCAGTGCTGAGAATGATCCACCACCTAAATAATACCAGCTCTGTGGGGGTCCTGACCATTGAAGAACAGGGTGAAAGCAGGTTAAAAAAGCATGCAGAGAGACAGATGGACTACAGTCAGTAATTGTAGAACTACAAAGTGCTTCTATATGGTAAGTGGAGCTGATAAAATGGACAGTGAGTGTAGAAACAAGGAGGTGGTTTTAATGTTATGGCTGATCAGTGTATTACAAAAATAGAATATAGAACATATAACAAAGAACACAAAACAAAAGGTGTAGCTTATAAACAAAAGGTGTAGCTTATAAACAAAAGGTGTAGCTTATAAACAAAAGGTGTAGCTTATACGTGTGCAATTGTGTGCATTTGCAAAGCTGATTGTCTTTTATGGGTACTATAGGCTCTGTGTCCTCTTATAGCACCAGTGAGAGTCGTTCTAGATTAGACATTATAGATTGAATCTCTGAAGAAATCTGAAAGATGTTTGTCAAGGATATTGATCAGATAATCAAGCTAAATTTATTAGCATTCGCCAAAATCTTGGATTTGTGAATATTAATGAAAAACAACACACATATTTGTTAATTATGTTTATAGACTATGTGCCGTATTTGGCCCGGTACACAAGCGTATTAGAGTAAATAAATGAGACATTGACCCGACGCTGACTCGCTCCGGACCGTAAAGCTCAGAGACAGAGGTAACGTTACAGAGAACCTGAGCTGACCTGAATTACACTGAATGATTCTGAGAAAACGGTGATTTCATCCTGGTCTCCTAAATGTACACGAACCCTGCGCTCATCCTCACATCAGTAATTTGTTGACCATGGGCTCTGAGGGGTCGTCTGAAAGTCGTCCACCCACTATTAGCCAAGATCCTTGAATTCTGGTCTATAAGTCAGGGCTAAAACGTGCCTGTACACACTTGCTTCATTGTGATTTAGAGTATGTTTTCCTTTTTCTCACCCTTTTTATCTTGTTATTATATTATTATTATCTTATCATATTTTATTAGGTTTTGTACAGCACTTCGGTTAATGCAAGTTATTTTATCATTTTATCATCAAATACATTTTTCTTGCTTACTAAATATGTTGTTGGGTTTGATGAAATTGTTCATTAAAAACAATTAAAGTTTGGTTTTGATTTTGTTATAAATCAAAACAGTTGGTTTAGTGTTATTTTCATCATGCAGATTAAGGTATTAAGTCATTTTGCATCACAATGAGGGAGAGCAACTACTTAATTTTATTTTTATTTTGAATATATTAAAGGCAAATATTCACAACCGAAAATCTTTACTTCGTTATGTATCTGGCCCACATTATCCTTGAACAAGCCTTTCCACACACCAGCGCCGAGATTCCAAACTCCTCAGTTTGAAACTCGGCATTGCCACCGGTTGGCTGGTGCCATCTAGCAGGCATAAGTCCATCAGAGACCCTCAGAGAACAGGGGTTCACAGTGTCATGTGATCAGAAAGTGTCCAATTATAAAAGACTAGAAGAGGATTAACTTACATTGTGCATGAAAAAGTTTAGATCTAGTCTCTAGTCCCAATGCTTACATGATTAAACAGTACAGCAACACTGCTGTACCTGCTGCACTCATACCAGAACAACACACACTAACATGTCATCACCAGTGTAGTGCTGGGAAGGATCCTTCACCCCAATAACGGTGGGGTACCTGAGGGTCTCTTTCCGTAAATGAATGATGAACACACACACACACACACACACACACACACACACACACACACACACACTATACAGACAAAAGTATTGGGACACCACTCCTATTTATTAGACTTTAGATATTTTGAACACACCTATTCCTACGTATAAAATCAATTATTTAAAATAAATTAAATGCCTTTAAATATGTGCCAAAAGTTTGGGGAAGGCTATTTCCCTTTCCTAAAAGTATGATTGTTCTTGAGTGCACAAAGCAAGTTCAATAAAGACGTGGTTTGTTTTGACAAGTTAGGTTTAGAGAAACTATATCAAGCTCTGACTGTTAACCCTGTTAAAGTGCCGGGTTTAACATGGGGGTCTGTTCTCTGACTGAATAGGCAAAAATCCCCACAGGTACGTTTCAAAATCTTGTGGAAAACCTTACCCAAATAAGATTTAAGGCTGTCGTTGCATTAAAAAAGACCATATTTATACTCTTGGTTTTGTAATGAATGTTTTTATAAGCACATATACAACCATACAGGCCAAAAACCTGAGTGTCACATCCATAACGTCTATGCCGAGGCCTGAAGCTTTTTCTCTCTGTCAGAATCCTCTACAGCTTCTGCTGTTTCCCTCTCAGTCTAATTTCTGCTCTGTTCTCGCCCTCTCTCCAGGACACGGTGCTAATCTGTGCTCACTGGGTGCTGGAAATAGACGAGATGATTACTGGTTGAATAAGTGAATAAGCCTCATTAAAATGCAGGACTGCGTAACAAGCGCCATGACATTCATTTAGCAGCCGAGCGTTTTCACATGAACATTAACGTCTGTGTTTAACATCCATCAGGATCTGTGAATAAAAACATCCGAATTATAAATGCCCTCCGGAGAAACGTCATTTCTAATGTGGACCTGCCTTCATTCATTATGTGCTTAAAATAATCAAAGGAATTATTTCTTTATGTCTACAACAATGAACAAATTTAACACAGTAAATTGGGTTGATTGTAATTGGAAGAGGTCATACAGCAAAAGTCTATAATGTCCTTACATTATATATTAAACATTATAATATACACTGATTAGGCATAACATTATGACCACCTTGCTAATATTGTGTTGGTCCCTTTTTTGCTGCCCCATACGGAACAAACTGTGATGCTCTGTGTATTCTGACACCTTTCTATCAGAACCAGCATGAACTTCTTCAGCAGTTTGAGCTACAGTAGCTCATCTGTTGGATCGGACCACATGGGCCAGCCTTCGCTCCCCACGTTCATCAATGAGCCTTGGTCGCCCATGACCCTGTCGCCGGTTTACCACTGTTCCTACCTTGGACCACTTTTGATAGATACTGACCACTGCAGACCAGGAACACCCCACAAGAGCTGCAGTTTTGGAGATGCTCTGACCCAGTCGTCTGGCCATCACAATTTGGCCCTCGTCAAACTCACTCAAATCCTCACGCTCGCCCATTTTTCCTGCTTCTAACATCAATTTTGAGGATAAAATGTCACTTGCTCCCCCCACTAACAGGTGCTGTGATGAAGAGATAATCAGTGTTATTCACTTCACCTGTCAGTGCTCATAATGTTATGCCTGGTCGGTGTACACTGTATGAATAAAACTATGGGGACACCTGACAATGAGCTAAAACCATAAACATTAATACTGAATTGCTCCAGCTTTTCTTTGAAGCTTTAATTAATTAATGTATTTATTTATTAGGATTTTAATGTACAAGATTCATCAGTTCACAAGTTTAATGTCAAACACAGTCATGGACAATGGAAACCGGAGCTCCCGGAGGAAACCCACGCAGACACGGGGAGAACATGCAAACTCTACACAGAAAGGACCCGGACCGCTCAGCCTCAAACCCAGGACCTTCTTGCTGTGAGGCGACAGTACTACCCACTTTGAACCTTATTATCATCCACTCTTCTGGGAAGCATTTCTACGAGACTTTGAAGTGTGTCTGTGGGAATTTGTGCCCATTTAGTCCATAGAGTCAGTGCGGTCAGGCATTGATGTTGTTAAAAAAGATAAGACCTGTCTCGCCATCTAAGTTAATTCATCCCAAAAGTGTTTTGAGTTGGGTTGAGTGTTCACCAGGGCACAGCTAGTCAAACCATGTCTTTATAGAGGGCAGCTGTAGCCTAACAGTTAGGGTACTGAACTAGTAAGCAGAAGGTTGCTGGTTTAAACCCCACCACTGTGAGGTTGCACTGTTGGGCCCTTGAGCAAGGCCCTTAACCCTCAATTACTTGCACTGTATACTGTCACAGTACTGTAAGTCACTTTGGGTAAAAGCGTCTGCTAAATACTGAAAATGTCTGGGACCGAATCAAAATAGAGATTGAGAAGGGAAAGGGGGATTCCCTAAACTGTTGCTACAAGCAGACACTTATCCAAGGCAACTTACAGTTTATAGTCTGAGCAATTGAGGGTTAAGCTGGCAGTGGTGGGGTCTAAACCAGAACCCTTCCGATTACTAATGCAGTACCTAAACCACTAGGGTACAACTGCTCTATATATCTGTTAGCAATGAATGTGGCAGAATTAACTATTCAGTAGCAGGGGTGTCCATATACTTTTGGCCCTATAGTGTATCTCTGTAATGCTGACACGATTGTATTTTCTCAGTCAGTAAAGGTGCTGCATTTGTGCTAAATAAAAATAAAGGGTCTAAATAAAGCGAACAAGCGGAGCATTGTGTGATTGGAACAACAGGAAGCGCTGGCCGGGTCACGTTTCCTCTCGGTAACACCAGCAGAGACGTGCTACTTCCTGGCTGTTGCTAAATAAAGATAATGAGCAGCCTGTGGCCGACAGATTAATTGATCCTTTTGCTCACTCTATGCTAATTGTTTTGCAGATTAGCCTGGACTAAAAGAGTCCGAGTATTAAACTGAATCACTGAGGCTGTAACAATCGAGCAGTGTTTTTATATGTACATATAATGTGATTGTGGTCAGTGTCCTGCACAGAGCCCTGACCTCAGCCCCACTGAACAGAATGAACCGGAACATCAACTGAGGCTTTATTGACCAACATCAGGGCCCAGCCATACAAATGCTCCTTTTTTATCATCTGAAAGAAAATATCTGTGTTTTGGACTTTCTACAGTGTAGAACACATAATGGTGGTTTGTTTTGTTAGGATTTTGAAAAGATGTTTAAGACGCTTTTATCCAAAGCGACTTACAGTACTGTGACTGTATATTATCCAGGCAATTGAAGGTTAAGGGCCTTGCTCAAGGGCCCAACAGTGACAACCTGGCAGTGGTGAGGCTTGAACCAGCAACCTTTTGATTGCTAGTCCAGTAACTTAACCACTTGGCTACAACTGCCTTTGGTTACATTCATGACAGGGCAGGTAGTTATTGGTTACCCATACCAGTCATGGACAATTTTGTATCTCCCGTTCACCTCACTTGCACGTCTTTGGACTGTGGGAGGAAGCCGGAGCTCCTGGAGGAAACCCACACAGACATGGGGAGAACATGCAAACTCCACACAGAAAGGACCAAGACCGCTCCACCTAGGGACAGTGCTACCCAACGAGCCACCTTTGCAATGGTAGAGGCAATAATGTTTTAAGGACGCATGTAATCCAACAACTACACCGACCAGGCATAACATTATGAGCACTGACAGGTGAAGTGAATAACACTGATTATCTCAGGGGGGGGGGGGGGGGGGGTGATATATTAGGCAGCAAGTGAACATTTTATCCTCAAAGTTGATGTTAGAAGCAGGAAAAATGGACGAGCGTGAGGATCTGAGCGAGTTTGACGAGGGCCAGATTGTGATGGCTAGACAACTTGGTCAGAGCATCTCCAAAACTGCAGCACTTGTGGGGTGTGTCACGGTCTGCAGTGGTCAGTATCCATCAAAAGTGGTCCAAGGGAGGAACAGTGGTAAACCGGCGACAGGGTCATGGGCGGCCAAGGCTCACTGATGCACGTGGGGAGCGAAGGCTGGCCCGTGTGGTCTGATCCAACAAACTGCTGAAGAAGTTAATCCTGGGTCTGATAGAAAGGTGTCAGGATACACAGTGCATCACAGTTTGTTGTGTATGGGGCTGCAAAAGGGGGACCAACACAATATTAGGAAGGTGGTCATAATGTTATGCCTGTTATTGGTGTATGATGCAACTGTAAAGGATCCAGATTCATTATATGGTGTAAACACTAATTCCAGTTGTAGCCTAGTGTTTAAGGTACTGGACTAGGAATCAAAAGGTTGCTGGTTCAAGCCTCACCACTGCCAGGTTGCCACTGTTGGGCCCTTGAGCAAGGCCCTTAGCCCTTAATTGCTTAGACAATATACTGTCACAGTAGTGTAAGTCACTTTGGATAAAAGCGTCCACTAAATGCTGCAAATGTAAATTCACAACCAGTTTTATGAAACCTCCAAAATCTCCAGATTAAAACATTACTAAACCTTTATGGGAACATTATAATGGGAAGTTCTGCCAGAACAGTCGAGACAGGTCAGGTGTTCCAGTCGGAGGCGAGTATTTAGTATTTAGGAGCTTATTCACATTCCTCTGGATAAGCTCTGTGCTTTTTGTGCAACACTTTCATTCACATGCTCTTCTAAAGTGATTTCCATACGCTGCTCCACCATCCGTTATCGTTCTGTTTTGTTCTATTTACGGAAACAACTTCCTGTATTGTAGGGAAATGCTTTTAACGTTACTCTGAGCTGCAGAACCGGTTGGTAGGCCGGTTGACGTCGGCGAGTACGGAGCCATAACGGCGCTGACTATATTCTTAATCTGGAGCGCAGCGGCTGAAACATAGGCTGAAACATGCGGTGTGTCATGTGTTTACAGTACGCTCAGTAAGAGGATTACACTGAGCTCCACACATATACTATATGGACAAAAGTATTGGGACACCTCTTCTAACTGCTTTAGAAGTGCAGTTGTAGCCTAGTGGTTAAGGTACTGAACTAGTAATCAAAAGGTCGCTGGGTCAAGTCCCACCTCTGCCAGGTTGCCACTGTTGGGCCCTTGAGCAAGGCCCTTAATCCTCAATTGCTTAGACAATGTATACTGTCACAGTGCTGTTAAGTCGCTTTGGGTAAAATGTAAATGCTTTAAATGCCACAACAGTTGCTAACAAGTGTGATAAATCACCTATATAAAGGAAATGACATGCGTACAACTTTGCAGCAACAGTTTAAGGAAGGTCTTTTCCTGTTCCAACATGATCAAGACTTGGTGTAAAAAAACTCCAGTGACCTCAGCCCCAATGAACAGCTTTGGAATTAATTGGAACATCAACGGAGGCTTTCTTGACCAACATCAGTGCCCAGACATACATTTAATTTTGTGGCCTTCATCCAAAGTGACTTACATTTATCACTAAATACAGTTCAAGTAACTGAGGGTTAAGGGCCTTGCTCAGGGGTCCAAGAGTGATGGTCTGGCAACCTTCTGATTACTAGTCCAGTACCCTAACCACTGAGCTACCACTGCTCGGACAAATTTGCCCAAACTTTGCTTACTCTTAACTTATGATTCATCAATAGTCGTGATGTTTTGACCCAGCAAATCATGTTTTTACATTAAACTAAAAAATTTACAAGATGTTTGACATGAAGAATCATATTTTAATCCAGTAAACTATTCTGAAACACTAAGTCAAGTCAAGTGAAGTAAAATTTATTTATATAGCGCTTTATACAATGGACATTGTCTCAAAGCAACTTTACAGAATCCAGGACCAACATACCAAAAACCCATATTGGCAAGGAAAAACTCCCTTAAAATTACAGGAAGAAACCTTAAGAGGAACCAGACTCAGCAGGGACCCATCCTCCTTGGGTGGCCTGGAGGATATGTCTTTGTTTTCCCAAGTACCACAATTTGATATCGATGATACGATGACATATTCACCATCATTCATACTTTATACGTCACTTCAGGGCCTCTGGGTGGCACAGTGGCTCGATGGGTAGCACCGTCGCCTCACAGCGAGAAGGTCCCACGTTCAATCCCCAGGTGGGCCGGTCTGGGTTCTTTCTGTGTCAAGTTTGCATGTTCTCCCCGTGTCTGTGTGGGTTTTCTGCCACAGTCCAAAGACGTGCAAGTGAGGTGAACTGATGATACAAAATTGTCCATGACTGTGTTTAATATTAAACTTGAACTGATGAATCTTGTGTAATGAGTAACTACCGTTCCTGTCATGAATGTAACCAAAGTGTAAAACATGACGTTAAAATCCTAATAAATAAACTTTATGGCCTGTAATTGTGGCCTGGGTTGAGGAGCTGAAAATAGCAATAAGAGGATTGGTGTAACACCCCAGGAGAGCATGTGGTTCTACTCAAGCTGCTAATTTCTACTTCAAATCATTTACTTACCTCTCACTGATTGACTTGATTCTCTTGTGACTCTTTATCTCATTCCATCTCTTCTAGAACCTACAGAAAGTCCACATGCTGCTTCAGGTGCAGGTCCAAACAACCCCTTCAAAAAAATGTCATCAAATAGAACTGATCACATGACACGTTCCTCATCTGCCAGTCTGTATTTTCCTGATTCCCTGGACGTCTGACGGCCCGTGGCTGGTGTGACCTGTTCCTCAGAGACACCAGACCAGACAGCAGCAGTAAACAGCAGTGGAAACACGCCGGGTGCCAATCCTGATCCTGATTATAGGAGGGAGGGCTTACGGTGCCCACGAAGGCGCAAGATTGAGTAGCTGATACCCAAATCCACCGGTCAGTGCTGTTTCAGTCACATGTTCCAGTCTCCTGGTCCTTGCACGCTCTCTCTTCTGTTTGTGTTGGGAAAAGGTCAAAGCTTTGTCTGGGAAAATAAAAGCTGGTTGTGTCTGATACAATCAATGAACTCATTTGTTTATCAAAATGTCGATCAGGTACTAAAAAAACAGACTAAAAATAAACAGCTCAAAAGGAATGTTCCAAATAAAACCTTCTTAAAATAACATTCAATAATAATAATAATAATAATAAATGCTACTACTACTACTATTAATAATAATAATACTTATAATGGATAGATAGACAGACAGACAGATATATGCATAGACGGACAAACAGCAGATAGACAGACTGACAGACAGATACATACACAGACAGACAGACTGACTGTCTGACAGATAGATAGACAGACAGACAGACAGTCTGACTAACTGACTGACAGACAGATAAATAGACAAATAGATAGACAGACAGATAGATGGATAGACGGATAGATAGATAGACAGACAGACTGACAGAAAAAAAACAGAGACTGACTGACAGATATATAGATAAATAGATAGATAGACAGACAGACAGACAGACTGATAGACAGACTGAGATATATACATAGACAGACTGACAGAAAAAAAAACAGACTGACTGACAGATAGATAAATAGATAGATAGACAGACAGACAGACAGATAAACTGATAGATAGATAGACAGATAGACAGACAGACAGACAGACAGACTGATGATAGATAGATAGATAGATAGATAGATAGATAGATAGATAGATAGATAGATAGATAGATAGATAGATAGATAGATAGATAGATAGATAGATAGATAGATAGATAGATAGATAGATAGTTGCTGTGGGACCATTTCTACTACAGGTCTTTGAATTTTGGCCTCTACTATATATACATTAGAATATATGCAAGCTTTATACCTAAGTAGATTTATTTTTGGACACATACTGTGTACTAGAAGTATTTTTAATAATCAAAACAACAGTGATTAAATATTTGTAATATTTATTTTCTTTCTGTAGAGGATCTTTTATCCAGAGTGACTTATACTTGAATACAATGCAAGTAAAAGGATTAAGGGCTTCACTCAGGGGCCCAACAGTGGTATTCAACAACAGCAAGGCCCTTAATGCTCGATTGCTTCCATGGTATTTGGTCATAATTGTAAGTGGCTTCGGATAAAAGCGTCTGATAAATGATAATAATTTCCTCCTTCCGCTTCAATTTTCTCTTCTTGTACATTTTGGGATTATTTGTAAATATTACTCCACATCACTTGTTGGAAAACCGCCTCAGTTAAACACTGATGTGGAAACACTGTCGTCTAGTGACTGGGGCCAGTGATAGCTCAGTGGTTAAGGTACTGGACTAGTAAACAGAAGGTTGCCCATTCAAGCCCCACCACCACCAAGTTGCCACAATCATACGTCCTTTAAGCTCTCGCGGGCCACATAAAATGATGTGGCAGGCCGGATTTGCACTTGACACATGTGGAATAAGGTATAAATATAAAATATTACACAGATCTTAAAGATTTTACTAATTTTATTTCAAAGTCATGCCACAAAATACAAATAACAAAAATACAAAACAAAGAAAATCAAAAACGTTCCGAGTAAATATAAAATAAGCACAGTGTAACCCAGGCCAGACGGGAATAAATAACACACCAATAATTAAAATTCACATGGAAACGTAGAGGAGATACAGAGTCAGAACGCATACGGTCAGATCGACATCCAGTATTCAGTTTCAGCGCAAGATTCATGAATATAAAAGATTAAACAAAGAGGTATAAAATGTTTCTGAAAGACGGCGGTTACAAAGTTCTCAGCGTTTGCTACCAGCTATAGAATCGTATCCTCATGCGCGTCTACGTCGTCGGCTTCAGCAGAAAAATACGAGAGTGTCACGAGCTCATTCCCGACGTATTTAATTCATCCACTAAAAATATGGACAGCAGGAAGAGGAAGAAGACGTCACGCCGTCTGTAAGCATTCCGTGATTGTTAAGGCGAAGCTGCTCTGTGAAGCTTAGAGTATCCAGAAATGGCACACGCCGGCACGCGGCAGTGTTCACGTTCACTTCCGGCTTGTAACAGGACATGCAGCGATGCAGACCAGTGGGCTAGCGCATCACAAACAGAAACCAAGATGGAAACGAAGGTAAAGAGTGAAAAGAGCGCAGTGTCACTCATCACAGTCTCATCAAGTCTTGAGGAATCTTCTAACATCTAACAAGAACTCAGTCTGATAAAAATATCTTAAACTATCAGAGCGGCTTTCTAAAACTCGCCCCTGTCAATTACACAAGCAAAACAATTTTGACTTTGATGGGGACCTAAAGGTTTCAAATAAATGCTGCAGTATTAGGCTTACTGTTTGATATAGTTCTCTCCTTCTAGTCTTTCAATGCACTGCTGTAGATTTTGCATTGTTTTCTGAAGGGAACAGCGCTGCATCAGTGCATTACACGTGTCTTATACATGTCTGATACATGTACTATACACACCTTATACAAACATGTCTTATACATGTCTGATACATATCTTATACTTGTCTTATACATGTGCTATACTTTTCTTATGCATGTCCTATATATGTCTTATACATGTCTTAAACGTGTCCTATACATGTCTTATGAATGCCTTATGCATGTCCTATACATATTGTATGCATGTCCCATACATGTCTGATACAAACATGTCTTATACATACATGCCTTATACTTGTCTTATACATGTCAATACATGTCTTATACATGTCAATACATGTCTTATACATGTCAATACATCTTATACATGTCCTATCTTATACGTATCTTATACATGTCTTATACAAACATGTCTTATACATGCAGTATATATGTCCAATACATGTCTTCTACATGTCCAATACAAGTCTTATACGTGTCTTATACATGTCTTATACTTGTCTTATGCATGTCCTATATGTCTTACACATGTCTTATATGTGTCCTATACATGTCTTATAAATGCCTTATACATGTGCTATACTTGTCTTATGCATGTCCTATACATATCGTATGCATGTCCTATACATGTCTTATACAAACATGTCTTATACATGTTCTATCCATGTCTTATACATGTCCTATACATTTCTGATACAAATATGTCTTATAAATACATGTCTTATACATGTCTTATACATGTCTTATACATTTCTGATACAAACATGTCTTATAAATACATGTCTTATACATGTCTTATACATGTCTTATACAAACATGTCTTATACGTGTCTTATACATGTCCTATACATGTCCTCTACATGTCTTATACATGCCGTAAACATGTGCTATACATGTCTTATACATGTCCTATACGTCCTATATGTTCTATATGTCTTATAAAAACATGTCTGTATAAGTTAATCAGAAAATCACCTTTTGCCACAATTATTGGCACCCCTGCATTTCATACTTTGTAAAAAATTAACCATTTGCCCCATTCCAAAAAGTTGGGACAGTACTGTGGCCTGAAATGCAGGAATGGAGGTTTATTAACAAAATAAATGAAGCTGAGCAGACAAAACATAAAATATCTCAGGTTCAAATTGTCTGCAATCTAATAAAAGTCAAAGTAACGTAAGGAGCACTGTGTTTTTATTTTATTTCCATTTTCCATGTCCCAACTTTTTCTGATTTGGGGTGGTAACTGAACAATTCTGTCTTGCCAGTTTGACTAGCAAAAGAGCTCGATACAGAGGAGAAAGCTGCACTACGACTCAGTTTTAGTAAATAATAAATAAGAAAATACGAGTTAAAGACACCAGAGGCAGAGAGTGAAACAAGACAAATAAATCTGTCACCAAAAGTACAAAACATTGATTGAAAAAACATGTGTGTCCATATATTTTTGGCACTATTACTAGTGGATGCTAATGACTAAAAGGACCAGTTTTCAGCAAGTCAAATCCTTTTCTCTCTGGTAAATGAACTGTAGACGTGTAACCCATCATCTCACACCGCCCTGCTGTCTCTAAATTACATTTAATATCCAAACTATAGATGAACAGACTATATAGATGAACCGTTTTGTACCAAACTGTTTTTTTCTTTTGATTTTTCTATTTTGTTTATGCATTTTTCTCCCATTTTCTCCCAATTTAGCATAGTCAATTTGTCTTCCGCTGCTGGGGGATCCCTGATTGCAGTCGAGGTGGGTATATTGCTGCTCACGCCTCCTCAGCCCTCAGCGAAACCCTTTTTCACCCATGCATTCTGCACAGACGCCTCTCTATCTGCTAATCAGGGTCCTTACACAGCATTTGAAGACCCCACCCACGTAGTCCGGTCATCCCGCCCTAGCAGAAACATGTCTGCTGCAGGCACTGCCAATTATGCCCGCTAGATGGCGCCCTGCTCACCGGTTGCAAGGCTGAGTTTCGAACAGAGGAGTTCAGAATCTCAGTGCTGGTGTGCTAGCGCAATTTCCCGCTAGCTGTTTTTTTTCTGAATGAAAATATCTTCGGGTGTCACAATATAGTCAGAGGAATACTGAAAGAATGATAAATAGGATAAACAAAGTCCTTAAATAATCATCTATAGTCCTTAAAAAAGATTGTACTGTAGTTTCAGATTATAAATGCGCTTATATTATAAAATATCTCAGGCCTGTTCTTGGACTTGACGTGTAACGCTGGAATCTGCTTGGCACTTCATGATTAAATCAGGGATCCAAAATCACCGACAGACAGAATATGATCATTAAGACCGTAATCAGTCAGTCCTTCCTCCGCTCGTTACTTCCGTATTCATCACACACCAGAGTGCAGAATTTAGCAAACATTTATCTTCCTGTTCTGTCATCTGAATCAGGACTGTAAACACGGCGACTAGAACACTGCAACACTAGAACACTCAGTCAGTTCATGTAAATAATCCAGAAAATGCATTAAAAGACACTAAACGTGAGTAAAAAGTGGAAATAAACGCAGATTTTGTGCAAGTAACAAACAGAATACACACAAAAACACTGATAACATTTTCAATAAAAATTAAATGAATATAATTTTTATTACCCTAAAGGTTGATCAGCCAAGCCGTGATTGCTGTTTAAAGTTTGCTTCTTAAGGTTTGTACTGTAGATGTTAGGCTAACGTAGCTAACAAATCAGAGACGGTTACAGCAACCTGTTTAGCATAGCTTAAGCTACATATTTAAATCACAATTTTATATCAGCTAAATAAAACAATTTGTACATGAAACATTCATTAAAATAACTAAATACCTTGGGATGACACAATAAGGCAGATGTTGTGCTGCTGTAATGCTATTTACACAGCTCCAGGGTTACAGGTTCAATCCTCACTGCTGATTAATGTGTGTTAATGTTTATGAAGGCATGCTTCTCATCCTGTGCTAGCAAGACAGACTCTGGTCCCACCACCATGCTGCACTCGAGTTACATCAGAATAGAAAACTGGACCTCACATAATGTTTTTACTACCAACATTCACTTCATTTATACAAGCTACAGAGAGGGAAAATGTGGCTCCAGGCTAACCGAGCTAATACTTGTAATTTTATTTTATTTTTTTACATATTAAAGATGTTCTACTGACTGTGCTGACTGTGTGAGAAATCATGATGATATTACTTATTATATAAGAGGGGGGATACGGCGCTCAGGTGGCACAGCGGTAAAACATGCTAGTGCACCAGAGCTGACATTTTGAACTTATCGGTTTGAAACTCAGCTCTGCCATCCGGCTGGGCTGGAAACCTACATGAACAACGATTGGCTGTTGATCATACAGATGGGAGCCGTATAAGAGACTCTCTCATAACTATTGCAATTATGACCTCTGATGGCTGATCGATGGCGCTGCACAGAGTTGAGGGATAATGCAATCAGGGTGTGGCTCACCGCACACAAAGCTGATCCGCATATGAACTCACCTCATGCAGGTAAAAAGATGCAGTTGATACTGCACACGTGTCGGAGAGGGCGTATGTCAGTCTCACTCTCCTCAATCAGAGCGGGAATCAGTGTAGAGGAAGCGTAACACAATTGGGTAATTGGACACGCTAAATTCGGGAGAGAAAGGGGAGAAAATGCATAAACAAAATATATATATTTATTAAAAAAAAAGACGGGGGCAACAATCCAGACTTTTCCAGTCATTCCCAGTTGAGGTTTTTTTTTTTTTTTTATATATTAAAGTCATAAATTCAATAATAGATCAAATTTGATCATTTTAAGGCATCATTTATATCATCATTATAGGCAAAAAGAACCTTAATACTGCTTAAAAACTTAAAATTATTAAATTGTATTATTTATAAATTCCTGCCTTAGCTATTTCTTATTTCTTATCTATTATTTTTATTACTTTTATTATCTCAAGCAAGTTTAGGTTTAAATTCATTATATATAATTCATTATAGCTTCATATATAAATATATTTGAACATTGCCGCTGTATTATCATCTGAATAATTTCTAACATCAACTTTCTTCACACACCTTGGACTAGAACTCTGATTCTGATAAACCAACTTCTTTTTGTTTGTGTGGGCGGCATGGGTAGCACTGTCGCCTCACAGCGAGAAGGTCCTGAGTTCGATCCCCAGGTGGGGCGGTCTGGGTCCTTTCTGTGTGGAGTTTGCATGTTCTCTCCGTGTCTGTGTGGGTTTCCTCCGGGAGCTCATGACTGTAACCAAAGTGTGTAAAACATGATGCTTAAATCCTAATAAATAAATAATAAATAAATAAATTGTCCTTTGTGGTCCCGAGTTCTCCCTGTAATTCTCTAGGTCTGTTTGGCCACTTTATAAGAAACAGCATACTAATACTGGATGGAACCCCTTTTTGCTTTTAGAACAGACCTAATTATTTGGGGCACAGACTACGAAGGCATTGGAAACAGAAATTGGAAAGGCCTTTTTTTGGGGGTGGGGGGTAGAATTCTGTCAATAATAAGGATTAAATGATTTTAAAAGTAATGTTTAGGGCAAAACTTAAGAAGCAAACTCTACACGTCAAATACAACTTGGCTAATCAACCAATAAATCATGTAAATTTTAATATTGGACAAACTATCACTATCATGTGGTTTGATAAACAGTCTACACTACAGCTGAAGTTCAAAATATCAGAAGCATTTTCATATCAGAAGTAAGATTCAAATACTAAGACCTGTTTTTCTTCTTTGCTACTGAAATCTGCGCAACATGTGAATGCTAAACAGCTTGGCGTAGTTCAAGAGCACATTAGCAGTTAAAAAGGTTAATAAACAAGCTGTTCATGTATAAAACACTTTAGAGAGGAATGTCACAGAGCCCCCTTGTGGTCTGGAAGAAGAACGGCTCTAATAAGACTCGCGTAATGGCACATGCTGTTTGGCAAAAATCGAAGAAGCTCCAGCGGTAAGAAACGCATATCCTAAAAGATACAGTTCCAAAATCCTCGTTGCCAGTGAGGTATCCATGCAGATCTGTTTTCACATGCACATCCTTTGAAGCATCGTCATAACATGTCAGCCGCACACACACACACACACACACACACACGGAAACAATGTTAGGCAATTGTGTTAGAACATCAGGGTCATCAGGCAGTAGCGTTACCATGGAGATGACACAGCGGAAAGGCCGGGTGGGCCTTTGGTCCCCGGAGGCGGTCGGTCGGTCGCAGCTGAACTCCTCTCCGTGTCCCAGCATCCCCTGTTTCTGCGTGCTGTTGCTAAGCTACATAAAGCATGCTGCTTTAAGCATGGTTGAGGACTCTTCTGTGAGAGTTACTTTTTTGGTTTCTAATCCTTTTTTAGTTTTAGTTGAACCCTCAGAACGCAGGCTGACGGGGTCGTAACGCTAGTCTGAACAATAAAGGCGAGAAAGGAATTTCCACTGAGGGTCGCTGGAAACAGAGACCGGCGGCTGATCGTGAGACGAAGACTCCACCAGGTCCAGATACCGTGGTCCCCTCAGCTGCACATGCACACTAATGCAGAGCCCTTATGCATCCCACCAGCGCAGCTAAATTTAGCCAGGAACATCAGCAAGGATAAATAAATAAATCTGCACATATCAATAAGCGAGAGCGGGCGAGGAAGGGGGCATCGACTGGTCAGATGTTGGTCAGCGTGGTGCAGGTAATCAGGCGCACAGTCAGGGTGCCCGGCAGGTCGTTCTCCTGTCGACTGCCCTTGTCCCTCAGGTGGACGGTGTGCTGCTCCTGTCGGTCGTTAGGGTCGCTGTAAAGGGTCACCTGACCCAAAAAGGTGTCGACTATTACGTTCTTGTTGTAGATCTACCGTCATGGAACAAGATGCACCAAGAAAAGAAAGAAATAAATTAAGAAAACAGAGCTGGAAGCCAAGTCAAGGTCATCTTATCTTAAGGGCATTTTATCACTGCATTAGAGGCAGAACTGGCTCAAACTAAACAACACTGAAGGATCCTGTTTACACATGATCACATGCTCAAGCTGTATGTGCACCCACAATCTTAATGATTTCACATTGTAACTACATCTTCTGTTGTTTTACCCCGAGGTGGTTCTGAGGGAAACCTGTTCACCCTCTCGAGGTTAGACTGCAAGTAGAGACTGCAGTGTCAACAATGCTGCTCCGTGTTTGCACCAAAAATGTCCAGAACTTACAACGGACTTTATCACAGACTGGACTGAACAATGAAGAACTCCAATTATTATTATTATTTTTTGCTAGTTAAAACTTTCAGTTTAATTTAATTTTGTGTTTGTATTATTTGTGTAAATTATATTTATTAAAAAAATCCTCCAGACCACCCAAAGAGGATGGGTCCCTGCTGAGTCTGGTTCCTCTCAAGGTTTCTTCCTGTAATTTTAAGGGAGTTTTTCCTTGCCACTGTCGCCCTCGGCTTGCTCAATGGGGGTTTTCGGTCTGTTGGTCCTGGATTCTGTAAAGTGGCTTTGAGACAATGTCCATTGTAAAAAGCGCTATATAAATAATATTGACTTGACAATGCAACGCTCCTGCTTTGTCTTGGTCTGCGTGATCAGCAACAAATGCCAGTCGAGCTTTAAGGTGCTGATTTCGGAGCTTCATAGCCCATAGCGATGTAAAGCTCGCTGGACTGTGTACAGTGTCACCTGTGTTCTGTGACTTGTTTTTTATTTGCTTCCAGGAAAACGCACCACGACCCTGACCAGGGTAAAATGGTTAGTGAACATAAACGCGTGACTACAGAGATGATGGGTTAACAGGGTCAAAGTGACCACAAGCGTCATTACAGTGACAGAGACCCTTAACGGCTGTTTTTAATCTGCTTTTACTGCAATAAAATGACTAACAAGTTGTTGTTTTTTTTAACAATAATAACATGGAAAGATCTCTACATTATTATAACATTATAACATTATAGGATTTTAGTTTTCATTGATGTTTCACCTCAATCTGATGAATATAAATGTAGGGTCGTTATCAAGGCACTGAAATATTTTATTAACATTAGCATGCATGTGATCAGATTATTCTTCATTCGGTTAAGAGAACAGTTCTTTGCTTGTACCTAATTAATTACTAGGCTACCACATGTATGTTTAGCCAATCAGCAACAATCACTGCTGCCACCCCAACCCCAAAGTTGTGTACTGCTGGTGCCAGTCATCACCAAACTACCAAACGTTCTGGCACTTTGTGTGAAATTAGCCCACATGGGTGCCTAAACAGAACACTAGAGCTTCACACGTACCTCTACATGAATCCCCTCCTTTGGCTTTTTGCGGTAGAACACTCCTTTGATGTCGAAGTTGGGACTCCGTGTGTCCTTATGCACTGGGGAGCGTACCTTCTCCCCCTCACAGGTAATGATCACGTACGGATCTGAGCCTGGAAAAAGAGAACCAACTGTCAGGTAACACCTAGAGAATCATGTTCTAAAATGTGCACGATTGCTTGTCATGCTTTAACACAACCACCACCAGAACTACAGACCAAATAGTTTCTTCTGCACACTGTGCCATCGTGCTTTCTTTATATAAACATGAAAAACAATCACCAGGTGTTTGGGTGGCACAGTGGTTGGTCTGATTGGTCACTCAGATACACAGATACACTCTACAGATACATTTTACAGGTCAGTCTGAAAAAGGGACGGCAGATGTGGAGGCACCAGCATGAGCAGCGCCAGTGAGAGGAAGTGCATGTGAGCCTGCGGTGTTGTGAGTGCGATAGGGAATCGGCTTTTAAAAATGTAAAAGTGCTGCATCTTAATTCATATCGTCCTGGAGAATCTGGGTTTGATTGTCTGGTTTTCTTCTGCCTTTTAAAATAAGCCAGTAGGTGGATTAGCTACTCTGAACTGCCTAAACTGTTTGTAAGTAAGAGAGAGTGAATGGTTAAATGTTCGATGTCCTGAAATGGATTGACTTGTTTAGGATGTGTTCCAGCCTCGCATCTTTTTGAGAAGGGTTCCAGACTGACCAAGAAAAATGAAACAGTCACGAAGGAAGAAAGAAAGGAAGAGGAAGGAAAGAAGGAAGGAAAGAAAGAAGGAAGAAAAAGGGAGGAAGAGGAAGGAAGGAAGGAAAAAGGGGCTGGGGGACAAAGAGGAAGAAAAGAAGCAAGGAAGAGGAAGGAAGGAAGAGGATGGAATGAAGAAAGAGGAAAAAAGAAAGAGGAAATGAGGAAGGAAGAGGGAGGAAGAATGGAAGAAGGAAGAGGAAGGAAGAAGAAGGAAGAGGAAGAAAGGAGAGAAAAGGAAGGAAGGAGAAAGTTAGGAATAGGAAGGAAGTAAGAAAGAAAAAGGAAGGAAGGAAGAGGAAGGAAAGAAAAGGAAGGAAGGAAGATGAAGCAAGCGGAAGAAAGGAAGGAAAAGGAAGGAAGGAAGATGAAGCAAGAGGATAGAAGGAAGGAAGAAGGGAAGGAAGAGGAAGGAAGGTAGGAAGGAAGATGAAGTCTCTGGTTGCTCACAGAAGAACCAAATTACCCACAAAACCTGAGACGACACACAGCAGAGGCGCTGAATTTTAGTGGCAGTGAACATAAATCGTTTTCCCCTGGAGAAACAGAGAGACGGAGACCTGATGCGCCGGTGCTATTAATCAGACTGGTACCTCTAATGTAGCCGCTTCACCACCTGATTTATCTGTTTAATTGCATTTTGCTGAATGATTGTATTTCCAGGAGAAATAAAGACGTCATATATAAAATAATACCGCAGTATCAGGGTGATCAGGTCAAGGTCCCTGTTTTAAGTGCTTTACCTCCGTTGGAGTCCTGACCCTGCAGACCCTCAGCGCTCAGCACGTGAACCTGAGTGACCAGCTGAGGGTATCCACACATTCCCGTCCAGCACGTCTGAGGAGGCTCGTCCAGAGTTAACTCTCTGTTACAACAAAGATAGGGACGTATCAGAACCCCAACAGCACTGATGTCATTACAGCTACTCTTAGTGCTGCTGTAGGGACCCAAAATACAAGTGATCAGGATACGCTATATGGACAAAAGTATTGGGACACCCCTTCTAATTATTGAATTCATGCATTTTAGCCAGAACTGTTGCTATAAGGTGTAATAAATCAGAGCCTTGACCTCAGCCCCACTGATCAGATTTGGAATGAACTGGAACATCAACTGAGGCTCTCTTGACCCGGCCATACGAATGCTGTTTTGACTGAATGGGCACAAATTCCCACAGACACACTGCGGCTGTTATTATAGCTGAAACGATCACACAGAGGTCAGTCTATTGTAACAGCATTTGTTTTTGAAATGGGACTCCCAACAAGCTCATGATCAGGTGTCCAAATACTTCTGGCCATAGTGTAACTAACAAATAAATTAAATAATAAATTAATCAGGACAGTAAAGGCGCGTCGGCTGTTTGTATTTACTTGCAGTCTGAAGGCACATCAGTAAAAACCCGGAGCAGGAAATCTCCCTGCTGACCGGGGTCGAAGGTCGTGGGGATGATGACGTAACGTCCTTCTTTAAGCTCCTTCCTCAAAAAGATGCAGCGAGAGTTGATGTAGATGGAACCGGCGACTTTCTGCTGAGGCGTATGCATGCGATATTTCCGGTTCAGCTCCACCTGGTGGAAGGGAGGACATACAGCATCTGCTCAGGACACTTCAAATGAAGAATAGTTTATTACTGCTGCTGGTCTCAGTACAGGTTTTATTGTATAACTACAATGACAATAAAGTTTATCTTATCTTAGTCTATCTTATATTGGTCTATCTTAGTCTATCTTATCTTAGTTTATCTTATATTGGTCTATCTTAGTCTATCTTATCTTAGTATATCTTATTGTGGTATATCTTATTTTAGTCTATATTATCTTTTCTTATCCTATCTTATGTTAGTCTATCTTATCTTATATATATCTTATCTTAGTCTTATCTTAGTCTATTTTATCTTATCTTAGTCTAACTTATCATCTAGTCTATCTTTTTTTTATTTATCTTAACTCATCTTAGTCTGTCTTATCTTAGTCTATCTTATCTTGTCTTAGTCTACCCTATCTTATCTTATCTTATCTTAGTCTGTCTTATCTTAGTTTATCTTAACTCATTTTAGTCTATCTTAGTTTATCTCATCTTATCTTAGTGTATCTTATGTTAGTCAATCTTATCTTATCTCAGTCTATATTATCTTATTTTATATTATGTCTATCTTATCTTATTTTAGTCTATCTTATCTTATATCTATCTTATCTTATTTTAGTCTATCTTATCTTATATCTATCTTATCTTATTTTAGTCTATCTTATCTTATATCTATCTTATCTTTTCTTAGTCTATCTTTGCTAGGTTTTTTAGACCCCGTGTAGGTGTTTAAGTGTGTTTTTTACCCGATGGATGTCGAATCCTATAGCCAGGTTCTCCCCTTTGCCCTCTTTGGGAGTGGCTCGTTTCTCTTTCTGCTGCAGGCAGATCAACACCTCGTCCTCCACCTTTTTCACGTCAAACACATACTACAAAAAGGAGCACGCACTCAACAAAGATATTCAACAACCAACAGATATCACCCACACACACCACATGCAGACAGACCTGTGGGTTCTGCAGGAAGGTGGATTTGTGATTGATGCAGCCCCCCGAGCGGTTGCGCAGGGGGTCGTCTTTGTAGACCCAGGAGCCATGCATTACTTCCTCCTCCCAGGTCTTGTGAATGCTCAGGTAGGACGTGTTGATCAGCCGACACAGGATCAGGTCGGTGAAGTAGTGACTGAAATCCTCAAAGTTCATCCTGAAGGAAGAGGTCAGAATCAGCAGGGTAACCCTAAACCCAAAAACATCATTTCTGGAAGAGCAGACGTGTGTTTACAGGTCCTGGTGAATTGCTGACGTTTAAAAATAAAAGGTGACGTTAGCGACTTCTGTTCTGTTTTCTGCGAATTAAAGGGGTCGGTGGACAGCACACGTGTTGGAGGGAGCAAGTGTGAGTTGAATATACCCTCCTCAGATGCGCATGGGATCCCACAGCAGCGGAAGACTGAACAACTATGCTAAACCGGGAGAAAATGAATAAATTAAATAGAAACAGTTCATTATGGTATCAGGTAGTTTGAAAAGTTCTCACCAGAACTCTCCGTCGTCCTGAACTGTGACCCCCAGCTTCTCCCTCTCGCTCTTGCTCACCTTCTTCCATTCCTCCGAGCTGCAACACACCAGATTCATCACGGCCCGTCAGATACATCATCCTGCCGTACCTACTGTACATCACACACACTCGATCCTCTATCTTCCAGAAGTATCTCAAGAACTGTGGTGCAGCGGTACCCTGTAACTCGACATCCCCTAAACTCGAAATCTTTGAAACTCGACCCCCCTCATGGAGAAATTTGTTCCCTTAACTTGTTTCCCTTAAATTCTATGTAGTTCAGCCTTTTTTTAAATGTATTTATTTAATTTTAAATTAACAATAAACAGTCGCTTTGTTCAACGCTCGGCTTGAGCGGTGCAATAAAACGTCATCAAAGTGTGAATATGAAACGAATCTGCATTTGTGTGGAATAAGCATCAGATCCAGGGTTACAGCTCCACATGTGTCTGTGTTTATCTGGATTTTCCTCCCTGTTTCACTTTTAAACTTGTGTTACAGCTCGAGCTTCTGAGAAATTGTGAGAATCAGAATCAGCTTCTCCCAGAGTCTAAAACGCTTCTGGTTCAAAATAAAGCTTAACGTGGTTTAATGTAGTAAAAGAAGGAGACAGGAGAACTAAACTTCTCTTCATTATTACTGCTCATAAGTTCCTCCACTAATGAAATTCCTCACTCGTTGTTTTAGTACAATATGCCACGTTAAGTTTTGTGTCACTTCTTATGTGAATGCGCCGGTACTGAATGGAATACGGTATTCCAAGTTCAAGCATCTCCACAATTAAAAAGCATAAGGAAACAATAGCCGCTTTTATTGTATTTAACTGCTTTTCAATTGTATTTCAGTGCAACCCCAATATTTTATTAGTCTAAAATACATGCAGCTCCACAGGACCATGGGACGCATTAACAGTTTTCCCAAACATCCTTATAGGAAAAAGTACCTTGAAACTCAACATCTTTTAAACTCACTGTCACTCCCAGACCCGACTGAGGTCCAGTTTTAAGGTACCGCTGTATATATGGGAGTGCATTTCTCATTACACCCCTAATCAATATTTCATCTGGGAGTGATATGAAAGAAGACGGGCTGTGCTTCAATACCGTCAGATAAAAACATGATAAATCTTTCAGGGTTCTGTAGAACCTCAGCAGAACTGATGCAGAACTCGACTCATGATACACGATTTATTTCTTTGTTTTGTTTGTAATGGCATTACCATTTCACACCCGGATCTCGTAAAGCAAACGCAGCCTGGCTGGCTGTGATAAAACAACATGCTTCTTATTTAAATGAGCAATATGATTGTCTAAACACCCCTGAACCTGTTTCTTCCCCTCTAGGTGCTCCCAATTTTATATCCACCTGCCTGGCTTGATGTTTCAATTTCACACCCGCGAGTGATAAGAACTGACACCTAAGCTGGGTCGGAGAGGAGCAGACAAAGTACGAGATGATCATCTTCAGTCTTTGTGGATAATAAACAATACACCACGTCCTCAGACATATTTTATATTTTCACGTGCACTTGTATGGAACATTTGTTTCATGGCAGTCTTGGGATGTTAATGATTTTTGCAACAGTTCTTTGTCTTTTTTAATAATTTTATTTATTTTCTCCCCTTTTTCTCCCTTTTTAGCACGTCCAGTTGGCCGATTGCATCACGCTTCCTCTCCACCAATGCCAATCCCTGCTCTGATTTTCACCTACACTTTGACGAGTGCAATGCGTATCAGCACTGTGTACGGAGAGACACACCCTGAGAGCACTCTTTTCTCATCTCTATGCAGGTGCCATCAATCAGTGTAATTGTACCAGTCATGAGAGAGAGACCCCATCCGGCTTAGTCCCGTCCATATCTGAACAACAGGCCAATCGTTGTTCATGTGGCCGCTCAGCCTTAGCCGGTAGGCAGAACTGAGATTCGATACGATGTATTCGAGATCCCAGCTCTGGTTCCAGTGTGTGTTTTTACCGCTACGCCACCTGAGCGGCCAACTGTTCTCTGTCTTTGACAATGTTTGAAATGCACAAACTAAATTGCTATTATCGTTCAGTGAGCCTGGGTGGCGCAGAGGTAAAACACGCTAGCACAACAGAGATGGCATCGTCAACTCACGAGCGCCTAAACAGACAATGATTGGCTCATCTGAAGGGGGGAGGGCCTTAGGGATTTGTCATAACTGCTGCAATTATGACCTCTGCTGGCTGGTCGATGACGCCTGCACAAAGACGGGGGATAATAGAGATCAGTGCACGACGCTTTGTGCGCAATATGGATCTCCATATGAACCCGCCTCATGCAGGTACAAAGAAGCGGTCCTAGGGCCGCTCAGGTGGCGCAGCGGTAAAAACACACGCTAGCACACCAGATGTCAAATACCAGATCTCAAATACATCGTATCGAGTCTCGGATCTGCCTGCCGGCTGGGCTGAGCAGCCGCTTGAACGATGATTGGCCTGTTGTTCATATAGGGGCGGGGTATTGAGCCGGATTGGGGCTCTCTTATGACTGATGCAACTACGACCTCTGCTGGCTGATTGATGGCGTCTGCACAGAGGCGGGGAGAGAGTGCAGATCAGGGTGTGTCTCTCCATACACGATGCTGATCCGCAGCTGATCTCGTCTGGTGTAGGTGGCAAAATGCATAAGGCTGCTGCCCACGTGTCGGAGGGGGCGTGGGTTAGCTTCGTTCTCCTTGATCGGAGCCGGGGCGGACATTAGTGGAGAGGAAGCATGATGCAATCGCTAAAAGTTGAGAGAAAAAGTAATTGGATATGACAAGACTGGGAGAAAAACTGGGGGTAAAAATTTAATTAAGTTGTTAGGTTGTTTTTTTTGGTTTTTGCATTCCCCCCACTTTCCTCCTATTCTGGCAAATTAAAATTCTCTACTGCACTTCCTCTGCAATTAACAACATCAATGCACCAGCGCACTCACCTGTCACTCCACGGTCCGCTCCACTCCTTCTCCCCCCAGGGGTTACGCATCCGGATCATGTGCAGCTTCTCTGACTTGAAGAAGGCCAGCAGGCCGTGGCCCAGGCGCACCTTCCGCACGTCCGTGACCGCGTAGGCATGACCTTTAACCAGACCACAGTCCAGTCGAGCCTCCATGTCCTCCACTGTGGTGGCCTGGGAAAGAACAGGACACAAAACCAAAACAACACATGGATCAGTTGATTCCCCAGGAATTGCTTTGTATTTTAGTTTATTCTGGAGACCAACACTGGCTAGAGGTTTGGCATCATACAGCCTGCATGTCTAAATCAACTCGAAAATACACTATATGGACAGTATTGGGACACCTTTTCTAATTCTTTCATCCATGTGATTCAGCCACAATCACTAACATGTAATAAATCAGTTCTGCTTAATTATACACTGATCAACCATAACACTAAAACCACCTCCTTGTTTTTACAATCACTGTCTTTTACAATCACTTTGTAGTTCTACAATTACTAGATGGCGCCCAGCCGACCGGTGGCCGGGGAGTTCAGAAACTCGGTGCTGGTGACAAATACTGTTTTTACTAAATAGGCACAAATTCTCACAGACACACTTCAAAGTCTTGTGCATGTGAGAAGCCTTCTCAGAAGAACGGCTGTTGTTAAAGCAGAAAGGATCACATAGAGGTCACTCTGTTTTAATAGCATTTGTTTTTTAAATGGGATGTCCAACAAGCTCATGGTCAGGTGTCCAAATACTTTTGGCACAATAGTGTACATTCAAAAATGTTTCTAAATTTAAAAAATAAGTATTTCTATATAACTCTCTCTATATATATACTCTTTTTTGATATGACTCTTTATATAACCCACACATTGGAGAACAAAGATAGCGAATCACCCGTCCTTCCTCCACACGCCACTCAGCGTCTGCTCTCCCACATTCTGTTCATTTTTTTTTCTGATGCCTAAGTACAGAAGCCCTCGCTTCTCTAATTTGCTTTTTTGTATAAAATAGGGTGATCATATCTTGGTTTTCAAAACAGAGGACACTTGGCAGGATGGCGGCAGGGGCCAGACGGAGACCTGCACTGGGTTGAAAGTTTGGTTCGGACGAGGCAAGGATTGGCAAAGTAATCTCATGTAATTGGTGGCACCATGTGCGGCACGGTGGCTCGGTGGGTAGCACTGTCGCCTCACAGCAAGAAGGTCCTGGGTTCGATCCCCAGGCGGGACGGTCCGGGTTCTTTCTGTGTGGAGTTTGCATGTTCTCCTAGTGTCTGCGTGGGTTTCCTCTGGGAGCTCCGGTTTCCTCCCACAGTCCAAAAACATGCAGTCAGGTTAACTGGAGACACTGAATTGCCCTATAGGTGAATTGGTGTGTGTATGTGTCTGCCCTGTGATGGACTGGCGCCCCGTCCAGGGTGTTATTGTGTGTCTTGCGCCCATTGAAAAGCTGGGATAGGCTCCAGCACCCCCCTGCAGCCCTAACTGGATAAGCGGTTAAGACAGTGAGTGAGTGAGTGGTGGCATCATGGCATAGAGTATAAAGTAGGTTTTAAATATTTGACAAATTAATAAATAACCATGCAACTATTTCATTGAACTTATAATTATATTATTGAATAAATAAAAGTTTCTTCATGTTCGGAGCACAGTGAGCAGAGCAAGACAGAAAAAGCCATTCGATCGTGTCTGGAGGAGCACGAGCAGATGAGGTGAAGGCCTCCGGTGCATTCCTAATGTACCAATCCTGAAATTAAACTGCCCCGAAAAAGCAACACACCCCGACAAAGAGCACTTGACCTTCAGATTGGATTAACCTCTAGATTTCTGGGATTCGTTTCTACTGATTGGATGAAAAAATAAAGACATTTATCAAAAAGAGCTGGAGAATCGGGAGCGTTTGATTCGACGTTGTATTAAAGATCTCGGCGCTCGGTTTGTTTCTCCTCTAAAAGAAAAACACTCGTTAATAAAAAAGTCACGCAGACGCTCAGTAAATCGAGTCTGCCTTTGTGTATAATGAAATGAAAGTCTGAAAGAAATGATAGACAAAATACACTTTAGGGCCTAAAATATATGGACACCCCTTCTAATGACTGCCACATCCATTACTAACAGATGTATAGAAATTCTATAAGCTAAATAATACATTTATGGCATTTAGCAGACACTTTTAATCAAAGTGACTTACAACTGGGACTAAACACAGTGCGGGTTAAGGGCCTTGCTCAGGGGCCCAATAGTGGCAACCTGACGGTGATGGGGTTTGAATCAGGGACCTTCCGATCACCGCGTCAAACAGGCGCCTAGGCGGGATATTCCGCTAGCACACAGAGTTACGCGCTGATCTTCAGCTTCTGTACAGGCCCCTCGGGCTACTAACCAGGGTCCTTAAACAGCGTCGAAGACCCCACCCCATTTTCGACCCTGCAGACTAGTGGCCACTTATCCTATCCTATCACAGACAATTGGAGCAGCCTACCATATCTTGACGTCTAGTTCTGAGCAGTCCATGTTCTGTCCACTTTCTCAGTTGCGGGCTGCGTTTGTTACTTTGGTGCTGTTCTACCTCGACTAAACATTTGCACTTGGGTTCTTTTCTATTGCTGTAGGTGTGCTTCCATTCTGCCATTCTCGCTTTTTAGTAGCAAGGTGTGTCCTCACCTTACATCTCACCAAGATAAATTCCTTGTGTGTGTGTAACATAATTGATTAAATAAGTGATCCTGATTATTTAAACGTCTCATTCTGTATTTTCCTCAGAAATAAATCCTTAACTTGGCTGACGTGTGAGTACTGGGGTCACTAACTGGTTTCAGTCTGGTTCAAAACAAACTTTAGTGTGGTTTCATCCAGAGATGGGGACTCGAGTCTGTGACACACAGTGACTTCAGACTCGTTTCAAATGACTCGGACTCGACTCATGACTCGCAAAAAAATGACTCGTAACCAACAAGAGTCCCTTTTATTAAAGATGAATGAAACGTCTATCCGACATCAATCTGATCGTGTCATTTTCTGCTCTCTAATAACGCTCCGGTCGTCTAAACCCGCAACACACGCAGTGGGTAAATGTTACAGCCAGCTTCCGGCGTCGCTCCCTACTCCCTACACAGTCTGAAGTTCACTTCATTTGAACATTTTCGTTACCTTTGGATTGGAATCTCACTTAAACTGGTGCAATACCCTACGTAGTGCACTTCACAGGAACAACCTGGGTGAATGGAACGCTCCTACAGAATCGGTGCTAATGATTGTAAGAACCGCTTTCTGAACCAATCAGATCTTCTGATTGTAATTGTTAGTAAGAAATGCTGTTATTTGCATTTATTCAGTTCGCGTCACACAGATGACGTGGTAATGAAATGCTTGATCGGCTTTCTAACGAGTTCGTGTTTTACTTCACAACCAAGAAAAGTTTGGAGGTTTTTAATTATAAGCACATTTACAAAATAACGGATTCTATTCCTAATGGGACGCACGCTTATAAATGTAATAGCATGCTCTGTTTGGGATTTTGGCTGCTGTGCTGTGATTTATCGAGCGCTTTTGTTTTGCAATGAAAACAAAACGTATCAGTTGAAGCTTTTAACTGGAACCTTCTTGTTACGGAAATTACATTCATTTACACAATGACTAGGAAAGTAAAGGCACGAAGTAAAACAGCTAAATACAGTCGCTCATCTGTTGTTATTAATCTGAACTTACAGATTATTTGTTTATTTCTACGCTACATTTACAATATATGTTTTGTGTTTATTATATTGACTCGGACTCTAGTCTAAAGACTCGTGACTTGACTCGGACTCGTATTTTGTGACTTGTGAACATCTCTGGTTTAATCACAGTATCTCACCCTGATGGAACAGCTGATGAGTCCGTCTCTGTTGTGCACTTTCAGCACTCTCTCAAACAGCTGGTTCCTGGCAGCTTCATCCTGAGCGTACTGACCCTCCAGCAGGTCCACGGGCTCCGACACCCCGCCGGTGAAATCCACTAAAGCGTCAGCTGTGTTTCCTCCATCCAGGGCTTCATAGCATCCATAAACTCTGCAGAGAGAAATAATAATAAAGTAATAATAATAAAAAAGCACTGGCGGCAGCGCTGAGAGAGAGATAAGCTTCAACTGCCTATTATTGCTGCACCCAAACGATGTTCAAAACCAAGTTTTATTAACAACTTATATCAGACGTCAAACCTTTTATAAAAATTGGAGGTTTAGGCAGCAGAACACATTTATTAATAAACAGTTCTGTTTTTAGAATCTAAATTCATACTTGGCGTAAGCTTTCTCCACCAGGGCGCTCCAGAACTCGTTGCTGTCGTTTGAGTGGCAGTAAACCAGCTGGTTATCCACTGTGGGCAGCCGGTCATCAATCACCACGTCCACCCATTCTCCAAAACGCCAGAACCGGAAGTGGAAGATTCCTGCATATGAATCTGGTTTCTCCGGATCCCATTCCTGATCCTTCCAGTCCGGAATAACCTGGAGAGACAGTGGACAAAATGATAAGACCACCTTATAGATCTCACTGTTAAAAGTCCTTCAAAACGAAGTCCTTGAATGTGCTGCAAATGCCAATCACGCCATGACCTTGGATATTAGTGACCCAGCTTACTGTTCAAGCTACAGAACAAACCATAAATGATGAGAATGACAAACGTTAATGACATGTGTACCATCTGATCCTGACTTTTTTATAAAACAATTTTAAAAAAGCACTTTGTAGTTCTACAATTACTGACTGTAGTCCATCTGTTTCTCTACATACTTTTTTAGCCCCCTTTCACCCTGTTCTTTAATGTGTCAGGACTCTCCCAGGACCACCACAGAGCAGGTATTATTTAGGTGGTGGATCATTCTCAGCACTGCAGTGACACTGACATGGTGGTGGTGTGTTAGTGTGTGTTGTGCTGGTATGAGTGGATCAGACACAGCAGCGCTGCTGGAGTTTTTAAATACCGTGTCCACTCACTGTCCACTCTATTAGACACTCCTACCTAGTTGGTCCACCTTGTAGATGTAAAGTCAGAGACGATCGTTCATCTATTGCTGCTGTTTGAGTCGGTCATCTTCTAGACATTCATCGGTGGTCACAGGATGCTGCCCACGGGGCGCTGTTGGCTGGATATTTCTGGTTGGTGGACTATTCTCAGTCCAGCAGTGACAGTGAGGTGTTTAAAAACTCCAGCAGCGCTGCTGTGTCTGATCCACTCATACCAGCACAACACACACTAACACACCACCACCATGTCAGTGTCACTGCAGTGCTGAGAATGATCCACCACCTAAATAATACCTGCTCTGTGGTGGTCCTGTGGGGGTCCTGACCATTGAAGAACAGGGTGAAAGGGGCTAACAAAGTATGCAGAGAAACAGATGGACTACAGTCAGTAATTGTAGAACTACAAAGTGCTTCTATATGGTAAGTGGAGCTGATAAAATGGACAATGTGTGTTGAAACAAGGATGTTATGACTGATCGGTGTATATATACAGTATATATAAATATAAATAGTTCATGTTTTACAGCAAATCTAATGCTTGTGCTATGAGTCAAGGTCAAATTAGACAGTAGCATCTATTATTTCCAGGTCAATATTTCAGTTTCTACACTGACACTGAGAGGTGGGATTGAACCTAAGACCTTGAAGCTGTGTCGACACACCACCCATGTGCTGTAACCCTCAGAAGGGCAATAATTGGTTCCCAGGCTGGGTGAGAGCATGTGTTGTGCGATTTGCTTCCCAGCTTGCTGTGATATGCAGCCTCACCAGTCCGCGTTCCCAGTTTAACCACGCTCTGATTAACGTGGTGCATAAAATCCGTGCTGCTGAGCTTGTGACAGATCCAGTAACCTCTCCCAGTGGAGCCGTTTATTGAAGGATAACCGATCCTCCTGGAGGATCATGGGAGTGATTTAGGAGATGTTGAGAAGTTGTTTGGTGGTGATGAAGCTCTTCTGAGATGCCACACAGGTTGGGTTTCATACAGAGTTCTGTGCTAATGGCTCTATGAACAGAAGGTCTGTTAGAGCTTCTCATGTACAAGCTCTCAAACTGTGATGTTTTCAGAAATTCACTGACCTGGAACCAGTAAACACCAAGCTGCTGGTCCAGTAACGGTCCACCTTATTTATCAACATCTACTGAGCTACAATTCTGTTAGAACCTATCTTATCTATCTATCTGTCTGTCTGTCTGTCTGTCTGTCTGTCTGTCTGTCTATCTATCTATCTATCTATCTATCTATCTATCTGTCTGTCTATATATATATATGTGTGTGTTTGTGTGTATCTGTCTGTCTGTCTATCTATCTATCTGTCTATATATATATATATGTGTGTGTTTGTGTGTATCTATCTGTCTGTCTGTCTGTCTATCTACCTATCTATCTATCTGTCTATATATATATATGTGTGTGTTTGTGTGTATCTGTCTGTCTGTCTGTCTGTCTATCTATCTATCTGTCTATATATATATATATGTGTGTGTTTGTGTGTATCTATCTAACTGTCTGTCTATCTATCTATCTATCTATCTATCTATCTATCTATCTATCTATCTATCTATCTATCTATCTATCTATCTATCTTTTTGTCTGTCTGTCTGTCTATCTATTTATCTGTCTATCTATCTATTTATCTGTCTGTCTGTCTGTCTATTTATCTGTCTATCTATCTATTTATCTGTCTGTCTATCTGTCTATTTATCTGTCTATCTATCTATTTATCTGTGTCTGTCTGTCTGTCTATTTATCTGTCTGTCTATCTATCTATTAATCTGTCTGTCTGTCTTTCTGTCTATCTATTTATCTGTCTGTCTATCTATCTATCTATCTATCTGTCTGTCTATCTATCTATTTATCAGTCTGTCTGTCTGTCTGTCTGTCTATTTATCTGTCTGTCTGTCTATCTATATATCTGTCTATCTATCTATTTATCTGTGTCTGTCTGTCTGTCTATTTACCTGTCTGTCTATCTATCTATTAATCTGTCTGTCTGTCTTTCTGTCTATCTATTTATCTGTCTGTCTATCTATCTATCTATCTATCTATCTATCTATCTATCTATCTATCTATCTATCTATCTATCTATCTATCTGTCTGTCTATCTATCTATTTATCAGTCTGTCTGTCTGTCTATCTGTCTATTTATCTGTCTGTCTGTCTATCTATCTATCTGTCTATCTATCTATTTATCTGTCTGTCTGTCTATCTATCTATTTATCTGTCTGTCTGTCTATCTATCTATTTATCTGTCTGTCTGTCTGTCTAATTGTTGAAGGATCATATAAATATAGGACATATGCCCTCTATAGCATATGCTGAGGAACCAGTGTTTGCTTTATTAACATTTCAATGGGATTAGATTGCAGTATGTTGCTGCCGTTTCAAATAAGCTTTAACAACTTAAAATCCTGGTTTTCGAGTACAGGGGAACTCGATGTCTACAGTAATGTGAATGGAAAGACCTAAAATAGATCCACTCTGCAAATCCAGCTCATAAGTGTGAACGATACACACAGCAGAACCTCGATCTGATCGTTTAGTGCAGACTGTGTGCACAGCTCGCATCTTTAATCACGAGAAGACAGACGACAGACTGACTGGATTAGTCTAAAACAGACAACAAGCAACGACAGCCAAGAGATCAGAACACAGATGAGCTTTTTTACACTGTGAGACTAGAACTGATGCTGCAGATGCAAGTTTTAATATAAATAATGCACGTGAACGTCTATTGATTTTATTTAAATGGGAGCTTTGTAATCTGTGTTGATACAGGAGTGCAGCAGTAATTGTTCGTGACCATGACGGGAATATGTAATATCTATAAGCCTGCGATTTTTTACCTTTATTTTAAGTAGGTCTGCAAAGGACTGCAACAGTGGCCAAGAGCCAGTCCTGCAGACCAGTAAGTAAAGATGTAGCATTGCAGGTCGGTTCCAAACTGAATATGGCCATCCAGCTTGCCAGGGAGTCACATAATGGTACATGACTGGTTTTTCTATGAATGATAGATTGCTTGTTAGTAGATTAAAGTCAGAGCAAAAGGTTTAGGAGCAAAAGCTATTATGCAGCACCTCTGAAGCAAAGAGGGTTTACGCTGGCACATTTGTTTCAAACCCAAACCCATTTGGTCCCAGAGGTTCAGTTTGACCTCTGTGTGAAGTGCCGTCAGCAGTTTGCAGTGAATGAATGAGCTTTATAATACAATAGCTGAGTGCTGAACATGGTGCGGGAGGTGATGAAGGTGATATAATAACACAGAAATGTGGAGCTGTACATGTATAATACGATGTAACTCATTTCCCTGTAAACTTGACAAATGTAGCTTTCAGTCCATGTATGAAACTCATGAATGAATTTCATTACAGGTTTGGTTTTGCACTGTACAGTAAGCAGCTTTAGGATTTTCCAGTATGAAACTTCCTCTATGTTGTTTATCATGTAACAGGGTGGGTAAAGTGAAGCCCCACACCTGCAAGAATGAAAATGCTCCACCAATGTAGAACAATTCTGTCTGTCTATCTATCTATCTATCTATCTATCTATCTATCTATCTATCTATCTATCTATCTATCTATCTATCTATCTATCTATCTATCTATCTATCTATTTATCGGTCTATCTCTCTATGTATCTGTTTGTCTGTCTGCCTAATTGTTGAAGGATCATATAAATATAGGACACATTCCCTCTATAGCATATGCTGAGGAACCAGTGTTTGCTTTATTAACATTTCGATGGGATTAGATTGCAGTATGTTGCTGCCGTCTCAAATAAGCTTTAACAACTTAAAATCCTGGTTTTCGAGTACAGGGGAACTCGATGAATGTAGAACAATTCTGTGGCTAAAAAGCTGCTAACAAAAAAGGGGAAACGCGTATCTAAATAGTACTCGAAAACCAGGATTTTAAGTTGTTAAAGCTTATCTGAGACGGCAGCAACATACTGCAATCTAATCCCATCGAAATGTTAATAAAGCAAACACTGGTTCCTCAGCATATGCTATAGAGGGAATGTGTCCTATATTTATATGATCCATTTATATGATCCTTCAACAATTAGGCAGACAGACAAACAGATACATAGAGAGATAGACCGATAGATAGATAGATAGATAGATAGATAGATAGATAGATAGATAGATAGATAGATAGATAGATAGATAGATAGATAGATAGATAGATAGATAGATAGATCCAAAATAGCAGAAACATCCGCACCACACAATGGAGAAAGTGGATGGAACAGAGATAGCGCAGAATTAAGAACTCGAAAAGGAAAGGAAAGTGAACACTAAACACAAGTCGAGGACAGAAATGCAAGAGCGGCAACCAGCTGGTGCAACAAGCAAGACGTAGATTTACGGAAAAAGGAATGTCACGCTGCCTCTGGGGCAATTCGCTCATCCAGGGCAGTTCTGTCGCAAGGGCCGAAAGTAACGGTGCAAACCGACTACTGTGTCATAGGATGGTTTATGCTAAGTTCACTCTACATGACTTTCCAAGTTGTTAGGTCCTTGTACAGTTCACACTACACGACTGGATCTCTTGTAATCGTGAGTCTTTCAGGTCGGTGTGTATTTCACACTACACGACTGATCGGCGATAGGGGGTCACACACTACACCATCTATCACCAACTGGAATCACAGGTGAGCTTCTCTGGTCTCCCAAACTACGTTTTGTCATGAAAACAAACGCGAGAAGTGACGAGGGGTTTAATGATACCACGTCCAAAAATGCACATCAACAAGTAGCGAGCGATCAAAGTTTGTGCGCTGATGTGCAGCGTAAAATCAAAGAGGAAAAATAGGAACAGCATGGATTGTTCTGTAGTGAGTTGGAGGGTAATAAATATTTTTGCAATGCAGTGTTGGTGTTTTGTTTTGTAGAGAACGATCAGGTCAGAAATACTGTAAAAGTAGTGTGTGTGTGTGCTGATGTATTCTGATATAAACTATATTACGCCCCTGCCCCACCTTTTTACACTCCTCCCCTGCGTTTCCCCTCACCCCGTATCTTGCGTTCTCATTGGCTGTTCGGCATAGCACAGTTGCCAGTTGGGCAACTCAGATCCAGATATTCGACAAGCTGAATATCTCTCTTCGGTGAGCCGCTCGGATCGAGTTGTTGAGTAGTTCACACATAGCGATTGAGAACCGAGTTTTGGTTACCGAGCAAACGCTGAGTTGCTCCCGAGCCGGCAAATCTAGCGCCGACCAGTCGGCGAGCGAAAATCAGGGCAGAAATCGTGTAGTGTGAACTAGGCATTACTTGTAACACAAACATTCCAGGAAAACCAGGAAAATACTTACTTTCTGCCACAGAGACTCACGGGAGGCCAGGCTGGAGCACGCCGCCACGAACCAGCAGTTCCCCAGCTGCCCCTGGTGCAGGTCGTGAGCGCTAATCCCGTCCACAAATAAATGAGGATCATCACACAGCTCCTGGTGAAGACAAACAGGAAGCAACAACAGGGAGTGAGGAGGAAGAGAAATAAAAGAGTGTGCAGTTGTGCAGATCTTTAAATAGTTTGTGACAAAAACAGAAAAAGGAGCTCAACAGTTAAGGTACAGGACTAGTAATCAGAAGGTTGCTGGTTCAAGCCCCACCTGCCAGCTTGCCACTGTTGGGCACTTGAGCAAGGCCCTTAACACTCAATTGTTTGCAATATACACCGACCAGGCATAACATTATGAGCACTGACAGGTGAAGTGAATAACACTGATTATCTCTTCATCACGGCACCTGTTAGTGGGGGGATATATTAGGCAGCAAGTGAACATTTTATCCTCAAAGTTGATGTTAGAAGCAGGAAAAATGGGCGAGCGTAAGGATTTGAGCAAATTTGACAAAGACCAGATTGTGATGGTTAGACGACTGGGTCAGAGCATCTCCAAAACTGCAGCTCTTGTGTGGTGTTCCCGATCTGCAGTGGTCAGTATCTATCAAAAGAGGTCCAAAGAAAAAACTGTGGAAAACCGGGGACAGGGACATGGGCGGCCAAGGCTCATTGATGCACGTAGGAAGCGAAGGCTGACCCGTGTGGTCTGATCCAACAGACGAGCTACTGTAGCTCAAACTGCTGAAGAAGTTAATGCTGGTTCTGATAGAAAGGTGTCAGAATACACAGAGCATCACAGTCGCAGGGCTGTTTTGGCAGCAAAAAGGGGGACCAACACAATATTAGGAAGGTGGTCATAATGTTATGCTTCATTGGTGTATATGGTCTCCACTGTAAGTCGCTTTGAATAAAGACGTCTGCTAAATGCTGAAAATGTAAATACATGAGTGTAAAGGTCAAGGTTAAAAACCACCGAATGTCTATGACCTTTGATCCTTCGGACGATACCGGACTAAAAACAAGCACCTTCTGTGATGGACTCACCACGCTGGATTCACACTGTAAATAACAAAAGATCTTCGGTCCATCCAATATTACGATTGCTTTTCTTCTTCTCAGGTGGTTTGTGGCCAGTGAGTTTTGTCTACACTACGGCCTAGTTTACATTTGTTTACATACGGTAAAGTCAGTTAGCCAGTAAACAAATTTGGCCTTTTTTCCTAATTATTTATGCATTTTCTCATTTTTTCTCCCGGTTTAGCGTAGCCAATTAGTCGTCCACTGCTGAGGATCAGGATTGCGTTCGAGGAGGGTATATTCGCCTGCTCCACGCCTCTTCCACCACCTTCTTTTTCGCCCGTGCTTCGTTGGATTCGCACATGAGGCTCATCCACTTCTGCACAGGTGCTCAGCCTGCAAACCAGGGTCCTTACACAGCGTTTGAAGACCTCACCCAGTTAGTCCAGCCTTTTTCCCACCCAGCAGACTCTGTGGCCAATTTTGTCTGCTTCAGGCACTATCAGATGGTGCCCATCTGGTGCCCACAATCTGGCTGCCCCTCTTGATGGTTCAGCAAAAACAATGATTGGAACTGCTTTATTTAGTCATTCACTTCTAACTTGCAGTTTGTCCTTAAATATTGTGACTTTAAATACCTTTGGCCATGTGTCTAGTGTTATGTACAACATAAGCACGTTTTAAAAGGACTAAACAGCAAGACCTGATATGAAACATAGACTATGCTATGCTATGCTAACCTGATCTAATTGTTTACTCCTGTTGGCAATACTGAAAAGGCAAACCTGAGACACAAAACATGTTATGGCTGAGCAGCTACATTTGCGGGCTGGCGAGAGGAGGGTGATTACGTGTAAATGTAATTCTTGCCTGAGCGGTTTCTTTAATTAATTCCCTAAACGTTATGGATGTGGATGAGGCGGCGTTAATAAATCACGAGTGTCTCTTTAGCTTGCATAGCAACTGAAGGACCTCAACACTAGCCACAATCAGGCCTCTGTGATGCTACAGCTCATCTACCCTCATCATACACTATCAGCGACAAAATAACAAATACAAATTAGCACACAAGGAAATTGGAAATAGCATTTTCTACATGGGAACTCGCGAGCGTCATCTGTAGAGTTTTGTAGTAATATGCACCCTTTTCACAAAGTCCAAGTAAATAAAACCAGCAAATATAAAAAAAAACGATTGGCTTGTTGTTCATACAGGGAGGGAGCCGGACGAGAATTCCTCATAACTGATGTAATTACGACCTCTGCTGGCTAAATGATGGTCAGGAAATGAAATGATCAGGGTGTGGCTCTCCATACACAAAGCTGATCCGCATATGAACTCGCCTCGTGCAGGTGAAAAGATGCAGTCGGCTACTGCACACGTGTCGGAGGGGGCGTGTGTCAGTCATGGCTCTCCTCAACCAGGGTGGAGATAAACATAAGTAGAGAGGAAGCGTAATGCAATCAGGTAATTGGATATGCTAAAGTCGGGAAATGCATGTAGAAACCTCAAATCTCAAGATGTGGCACTTAGGAGGCACCACAGACTAGCCCACCATCGCTGAGACTGACACCTGTGCCACTGGCCTGGTCAACTACTGTAAAGACAAAGCGTTTAAGGAACAGAAGAGTGGATGGGTCATCGGCAAATTGTTGCTGCAACATTGACTTCTACTGTCTGGTCAAGGTGTCTGCACAAGTGGTGAAGGAATACTTAAGTGTAGCGTGTTCCACCATGCCTGTAATAGTTCTCTGTGGGAATCCACTGCCGGCTGGTGAAAATAAGAGCCCAATGCCCTCACATGTCAGAATAGGCTCATGCTAGTCATAGTTGTTTATGATGCATATGTTGTTTGTGATGCAGAGGTTGACAACGTGGTGGAGCTTTATCATCATACAGTCATATAATACACCGATCAGCCATAACATTAAAACCACCTCCTTGTTTCTACACTCACTGTCCATTTTATCAGCTCCACTTACCATATAGAAGCACTTTATAGTTCTACAATTACTGACTGTAGTCCATATGTTTCTCTTTCATGCTTTGTTAGCCCCCTTTCATGCTGTTTTTCAATGGTCTGGACCCCCACAGGACCCCCACAGATCAGGTATTATTTAGGTGGTGGATCATTCTCAGCACTGCAGTGACACTGACATGGTGGTGGTGTGTTAGTGTGTGTTGTGCTGGTATGAGTGGATCAGACACAGCAGCGCTGCTGGAGTTTTTAAACACCTCACTGTCACTGCTGGACTGAGAATAGTCCACCAACCAGAAATATCCAGCCAACAGCGCCCCGTGGGCAGCGTCCTGTGACCACTGATGAAGGTCTAGAAGATGACCGACTCAAACAGCAGCAATAGATGAGCGATCGTCTCTGACTTTACATCTACAAGGTGGACCGACTAGGTAGGAGTGTCTAATAGAGTGGACAGTGAGTGGACACGGTGTTTAAAAACTCCAGCAGCGCTGCTGTGTCTGATCCACTCATACCAGCACAACACACACTAACACACCACCACCATGTCAGTGTCACTGCAGTGCTGAGAATGATCCACCACCTAAATAATACCTGCTCTGTGGGGGTCCTGACCATTGAAGAACAGGGTGAAAGGGGGCTAACAAAGCATGCAGAGAAACAGATGGACTACAGTCAGTAATTGTAGAACTACAAAGTGCTTCTATATAGTAAGTGGAGCTGATAAAATATGTGTGAAAAACAAGGAGGTGGTTTATATTACTTATATTAGTGCAAATAACTACACATTATGTGTGCATTTTGTCTGCAGCTCTTAAGTCTGTATTTTTTTTCTGTTATTTACCACCTTTCTCTTGTAACAAATTAATTTCTTTAAGCGGATCAATAAAGTCTTAAAGTCTTAATAAAATCTCTTATTTTGCTTTTACAGGATAGCCAAATGTGACTGGGTTTCTTAAATAAAGCCACCAAGACAAAATTGTTAGTGTACTAGGACCACAACTCACCTGCATAAACCAGCTCTTCCTTACTAGCTAGTAAAACCAACAAACCAAAGCTTAAACCAGTAACAGATTAACAATAAAACAATAATACCAGAAGAAACCAGTTCAAGCAAGCAACCGACTGATGCTGTTTTGTGTTGCTTTTATCAGCAGGGCTGTAAGACAAAATGCACCAGCGGGTCTGTTTTATTGCATTAATACAGATAAAACACACACCCACACACACACGCACACACACTCTCTCTCTCTCTCTCTCTATTATATTGATTCAGGTGTGTGTGTGTGTGTGTGTGTTGCTCGCCAGACCTCAGCAGGTGTGCTGACTGTGCTCACAATGCTTATCCATCACCTGCTCTCAGCACACACCGTCCAACAGGAGAACTATTTATTACGGAAGTCCTGCAGCGCGTGAAAATGAAATTTGATGATGTCAGGGGAAAACCCACTCGCACCACGTGCGTTTCTCATTTCTGACGCCCATCAGGCGCAGACGGCGGGAGTCTGGGCGCTCCGAGCCTGAAACGAGACAGTGTTCATTTACAGTGCACGACTGCTTTTATCAAACTGAGTCTCACGTCCATGTATCCTTGTGGTTTTTCTTCTGAGTACGTGGGGATGAGACTGGGAGGGATGGTGTTTTGGCAGGTGAAAACGGTCTTGGGGGACACAAGGATGGGGTAAAGAATGTCGGGGAACTCTGAACAGACAGATAGAACGTGCTAAACTCCAGACCAAAAAGAGATGACGATTAATTGTGGGTCTTTGCAGCTATCCAGCACCCAGACAACCTGCTGCCCCACCGTGTCACCTTAAACATGCACAGTCCACACAGAAAGGACTCGGACTAAAACAAAAACTCAATTTTGACTTCCTGGCAAAGAGACCACTGTTCCATGTGCTATAACATTATTGTACAGATAATACTGGAATCAGAAGCTGATTGTGGATGGTTTAAAATGACAATGCAGCACACCAGAGCTGACATTTCAAACTCGTCGGTTCGAAACTCAGCCCTGCCATCCGGCAGGCTGGGCGCCTACATGATCAATGATTGTCCGTTTCACACAGGGTAAGAGCCGGACAGGGAACTCCTTATAACTGAGGCAATTACGACCACTACTGGCTGATTTATGGCGCTGAGGGATAATGTGAGCAGGGTGTGGCTCTCCATACACAAAGCTGACCCGCATATGAACCCGCCTCGTGCAGGTGAAAAGATGCAGTCGGCTACTGCACACTGGAGGGGGCGTGTGTTAGTCACGGCTCTCCTCAATCATGGTGAGGATCGGCATCAGTAGAAAGGAAGAGTAAAGCTATTGGGTAATAAGATACGCTAAAAAGCCGGGAGAAAAAGAGGAGAAAATGCATAAACAAAAATATTTAAAATGACAATCTTGTTTATTAAGTGCAGTCAAATCGACAGAGAGACACAAGCTTTAGCAACTTATAATCACTACTGAGGAATTAGAAGGTCAAAACATGTAGCTAAATGACATTCCTACACCACCCAATCCTCAGCAAATCCACAATAAACATATTCAACTGTTAGAGGTTTTTTTTAATTAATAAGTGTGTCCCAATAAAACTAAATCTGCTGCAGAAGTAATTAAAATCCCGAGAGCACCGTGGCACGCATCTATAACAATTATATGTAGAGCTGTAAGTGCTATTAGTGAATAATACAACATTAGGATCTTGTAAAAAAGCCTCTCAGTTTACTCTCCGTGCAAAAAAAGCCAATTTATCGATCATCTTTAATAAATGAACTGAACTGGAGAATCGCTCCACATCTGACAATCATTTCTACTCATCAAGGCAAAACGTTATGAAGGAGTCTGAGCACTTTAAGGCCTCGACACTGAAACGAAGATCGATAGCGCTCTCGTGTTTCAGACAGCGTTCGAGGAGGGCATGAGAATGAACGAATCAGAAAGAAAAAGCGGGACGGCCGTGCCACGAGCTCTCAGCGACGCGCCAATAAATCGAACTCGAAAGACGTGAGACGAATTTTAATTCGTAATAAGTACCGCACTGTAAGACCTCAGGCTCACAGAACCATTACATCAACCTCAGATCTTCTGGGTGAAAAACATGAAGCTGAATTACCTGACGTTCCTAAAATACCACCACAGGTTATGTTCTTTTGTAGGTTGGGTACATGTTGGCAGGATGGAGACGGTTCTTGGGACACAGGGGGACAGGGGCGGTGCTGGGGCACATAGATATGAGGTGAGGATACTGTTAGGTCAGGGTGTTATAGAGTGGAAATGGCATCATAGCACCTGGAGACGGGTTGTGTGAGGGCACAAATGGACACATGGGAACAGTATTGGAGCCTGTAAGAATGGGGTGGTCACAGTCCCCAGCATCATCTCTATCCCCAGAGTGTTCAGCATCATCTCTATCCCCAGAGTCCCCAGCATCATCTCTATCCCCAGAGTTCCCAGCATCATCTCTACCCCCAGAGTCCCCAGCATCATCTCTATCCCCAGAGTCCCCAGCATCATCTCTATCCACAGAGTCCCCAGCATCATCTCTATCCCCAGAGTGTTCAGCATCATCTCTATCCCCAGAGTGTTCAGCATCATCTCTATCTCCAGAATCCCCAGCATCATCTCTATCCCCAGAGTCCCCAGCATCATTTCTATCCCCAGAGTCCCCAGCATCATCTCTATCCCCAGAGTCCCCAGCATCATCTCTATCCCCAGAGTCCCCAGCATCATCTCTATCCCCAGAGTCCCCAGCATCATTTCTATCCCCAGAGTCCCCAGCATCATGTCTATCCCCAGAGTCCCCAGCATCATCTCTATCCCCAGAGTCCCCAGCATCATCTCTATCCCCAGAGTCCCCAGCATCCTCTCTATCCCCAGAGTCCCCAGCATCATTTCTATCCCCAGAGTCCCCAGCATCATTTCTATCCCCAGAGTCCCCAGCATCATCTCTATCCCCAGAGTCCCCAGCATCCTCTCTATCCCCAGAGTCCCCAGCATCATTTCTATCCCCAGAGTCCCCAGCATCATTTCTATCCCCAGAGTCCCCAGCATCATCTCTATCCCCAGAGTCCCCAGCATCATCTCTATCCCCAGAGTCCCCAGCATCATTTCTATCATTTCTATCTGATTTACAGCTGCAGCAGTTAGACTTTCCAGAAATGAGACAGAGGAAGGAGGTGATGATGAGAGATAAGGATTAAAGATGAGAGCAGAAGATGAATAAAGACAAGCTAGACTTGAAAGGGTACAAAAATGAATCGCACCAAACATCCCTACTGCATCTTCAAGTGGTTACAAAGTGGTATAAATAATGAAACTGGGGAATCGAGCCCAGGTCCCCTTTTGCTGTGAGGTGACAGTGGTACCAACTGCACCACTGTGACCGTGTCTTTAAGTAGGGGTAAATAGATATGTCCGACTGGGACAGTGACATATTACTCAGCAGTGGTGGAGGTGAAGAGTTTACACACACTCGTAAGGCGCGCGTGTGTGTGTGTGTGCAGTGTTCCAGGGCAGTACAGTAAGACTGTAAGGCTGTAGGATGATTGATTTAGACGGCGCGGACACTGAAGTCGCCTCTGGGTGTTGTAGGTGATCGATCTGCTCACACTGTTCTTCTCTTTGGGCTGCAGGATTATTAACAGGTGAATTTAGCTCCTCCATTAGGCTCCTGAAGAATTATGTAAAATGAGACGATCACTTTCACTTCGCCTGCAGCTCTCTGAGTCTCAGGAGGATCCGTGACTCAACACTGACTAACGCTGAATGATTAAAGGAGCAATAAGTGACAATAACATATTTAATAGATGATATCAAAGCAGCGAAACATTTAGCAGGACACAAAACAAGTCATTTGGGGTTGAGAGCTTTGTTCAAGTGCCCAGCGGTGGCAGCATGAATGAACTACAAGTTCCATCATGCACTGCTAGTGTGGCCACCTCCATAACCCCAAAAAGAGGACATCAGATCCTGGATCGTGTCTACAGCACACAAAATTAAAACATTAATTGATTTCATTGGGTGACACGGTGGCTCACTGGGTAGCACTGTCGATGGGTAGCAAGAAGGTCCTGGGTTCAATTCCCAGATGGAGCGGTCCGAGTCCTTAATGTGTGGAGTTTGCATGTTCTCCCCGTGTCTGTGTGGGTTTCCTCTAGGAGCTCTGGTTTCCTCCCCAGTGTCCTCAGCATCATCTCTATCCCCAGAGTCCACAGCATCATCTCTGTCCCCAGGGGCCCCAGCATCATCTCTATCCCCAGTTTCCCAGCATCATCTCTATCCCCAGGGTCCCCAGCATCATCTCTGTCCCCAGGGGCCCCAGCATCATCTCTATCCCCAGAGTCCACAGCATCATCTCTGTCCCCAGGGGCCCCAGCACCATCTCCATCCCCAGTGTCCCCAGCATCATCTCTATTCCCAGGGTCCCCAGCATCATCTCTGTTCCCAGGATCCCCAGCATCACCTCTGTGGTTTCCTCCCACAGTCCAAAGATGCACAAGTGAGGTGAATTGGAGATACAAAATTGTCCATGACTGTGTTTGACATTAAACTTATGAACTGATGAATCTTTGTAACCAGTAACTACCGTTCTTATCATGAATGTAAACAAAGTGTGTAAAACATGACGGTAAAATCCTAATAAATAGATAAATACTTAAAGACGTAACTGTGCAACTTTAGGTTTTACCATTCAGTCAGCCCAGTATCAGAAGATCCCAATTAAAGTACTCAGGTCAAGCTATGGGGACTAGGTGTTGGGGGGAAACTTAAACTGGGTTTAGAGGTTCAGTGCCTGATGAGAGCGGTTTGGCAATTCTTTCTTCTCTGACACCAAAACCGAAAGGTCAAACATTGCGATTAGATAACAGGACTCACAGGACGATCTGGAAAGCAGACATTAATCAAATCCTTTACTCTACAGTGCTATTTTTCTTCTCTCCGTCCTTGGACTCGGTGCTTCCTGATTAGACGCCACAGGATGAGAATAAATTGAACGCTGCCCACCCACTGTGTTCGCTACCTGAGATGTTTAACAGCACAGCGTGTAGTAACATTAGCCAAGCATGCAGCCTAATATTGTGTTAAATCTGGAATAATAGCATAAGTAATATAAACAAGGCCCTACCTAACTCCCAGCTGATCTGGTCTGTAAACCAAACTTGGCAAAAAAAATTTATATTACTTAATAATAAGCAAATAAATTAGTACCAGGTGATAAAATAATGGTTTCATTTAACAGCAGAATCCACTAGAGGTTCAGTCTTTGCAAGCAAGATTTGTGCCAAACATTGTAAGAGTATTGTCAAACAGTTCAAAAAGCATTTCTTAAAGCAAGAATGCAAATAATTTAGGTATTTTGCCATCTACTGTGCATAATATTGTAAAACAGATTCAGGGAAATTAGAAAAATTTGACTTAGTGTGTGTGACATATGTCATATACACTGATCAGCCATAACATTAAAACCACCTCCTTGTTTCTACACTCACTGTCCATTTTATCAGCTCCACTTACCATATAGAAGCACTTTGTAGTTCTACAATTACTGACTGTAGTCCATCTGTTTCTTTACATACCTTTTTAACCGCTTTCACCCTGTTCTTCAATGGTCAGGACCCCCACAGGACCACCACAGAGCAGGTATTATTTAGGTGGTGGATGATTCTCAGCACTGCAGTGACACTGACATGGTGGTGGTGTGTTAGTGTGTGTTGTGCTGGTATGAGTGGATCAGACACAGCAGCGCTGATGGAGTTTTTAAATACCGTGTCCACTCACTGTCCACTCTATTAGACACTCCTACCTAGTTGGTCCACCTTGTAGATGCTGCTGTTTGAGTCAGTCATCTTCTGGACCTTCATCAGTGGTCACAGGACGCTGCCCATGGGGCGCTGTTGGCTGGATATTTTAGGTTGGTGGACTATTCTCAGTCCAGCAGTGAAAGTGAGGTGTTTAAAAACTCCAGCAGCGCTGCTGTGTCTGATCCACTCATACCAGCACAACACACACTAACACACCACCACCATGTCAGTGTCACTGCAGTGCTGAGAATGATCCACCACCTAAATAATACCTGCTCTGTAGTGGTCCTGTGGGGGTCCTGACCATTGAAGAACAGGGTGAAAGCATATTTAAAAAGTATGTAGAGAAACAGATGGACTACAGTTAGTAATTGTAGAACTACAAAGTGCTTCTATATGGTAAGTGGAACGGATAAAATGGACAGTGAGTGTAGAAACAAGGAGGTGGTTTTAATGTTATGGCTTATCAGTGTATACTGTATATTTATTGAGATTTAAAAGAGACACATGCTGCTTGGATTACATTTAGCATACATCAATATCAGATTATTGGGAACAACTCACTCCCGGCCGTTTCCAGTGCACGTGCCCAATGCGGTTCCCCTGCAGGAAGAGCGAGTCGTCCACAGCAGGAAAGAGCGGGTCCTCAAACAGCGTCCCACTCTGCATGCACTGCTTCTTCAGGACCGAATAGTGCTGCCCCTCAAACGCCTTCACAGAGGAGAACATCCTTCCAGCTGCAGCTGAAATAGAGACGTAGACGCATTAAGGGTGTCGCAACGTCAGATCTCACGATGCATGATGAATTACAATGATCTGAATATCTGAATGTGCATTAAATATACAGTAGACCCTTGACTTACGAATTTAATTGGTTCTAAAGGGCTGTTCTTAAGTCAAAATGTTCGTTAGTTGAACCTATTTTTCCCATAAGAAATAATGTACGTACATAGAATTAATCCGTGCCAGAGCTCCCAAACACCCCCCTTACCTAACCTTTATAATGTATTAAAGGCTTTTTTTGTTATAAATACAAGTATATTTCCTTTAAATCTTAAATTATAGAATAGATAATACTGTAATAAACAATAATAAACAACAATACACAGTAGTACTGTACATAAAAACACACATCACATTTCAGTACAGTACGTGTGCTGCACCATACACCATAATACATTTCCTTCTTTTTATATAAAATGTATCTACCAGAAACAACAATAACTCTCATATTTCTCTATTATTTCCTTCTTTATTTCAATAGTGTTGTACTTTGTAGGTGTAATTTCACGAAAGAATAACTTCCTTCTTCTCTCTCACTCACTGTCCCCTCTGTCTGATACACAGTGACAGCTACTGGCAGGAGTAATTATACAACAACAAACAGTAACACTGCATAGAATTTTACAAAATATAAAGAAAACACCGGAAAAACACCGTCCGCTGTCCGAATGTTCGATCACTGTATATATACTGTATATACATACAGTATATGTAGAGAGAGAGAGAGAGAGAGATGGCTGGAGTGAACTTGTTCGTGATGTCACGTGTTTCGCGAATTTCGGTTCGTAATCCGAAATTTGTTCGTACGTTAAGTTGAAAAGGATCGTTCGTAAGCCAAAATGTTCGTATGGTAAACCGTTTGTAACTCAAGGGTCCACTGTAACTTTATTACATATAGCGCAGGCTTACAGTAACTCACAGCCCGTATAAGCACAGTGTCGAGCACATCATGCTGTATGATATAATGGCTCCTGCACTCTGTAGTGTTCCAGTTTAGTGTAGGCAGCAAGGCCACAGCCATAAATTAAACATGGGGGAACCAAATCTATGAGAGAAGAGTGGCAGGTCCGCCATTCTAAATCATTCCCGTCATATCACCACCTGATAGGAACATTTACATTGACATTTTCGGCATTTAGTGGACGCTTTTATCCAAGATGACTTACAGAATACAGTCTAAGCAGTTCAGGGTTATCTTTGTTCAAGGGCCCAACAGTGGCAACTTGGCAGTGGTGGGGTTTGAACCAGCAACCTTCTGCTTACTAGTCCATTACCTTAACCACTAGGCTACAACTGCGTACTTGATTGACAGATCCTGACATTACACAAGGCTAGCGAGTGGAATATGTTTATTTATCATATTTACATCAGTACAGGACAGCAGTAGCCTAGTGGGTAGAGCTTTGGGCTATTCGTCAGAAGGTTGTAAGTTTGAATACTGGCTCTGCCTTGAGCTCCAGGGCTACAACGGCTGACCCTGCGCTCTGACCTCAACTTCCAAACAAGCTGGGATTGTACTCAACATGTACACTCACTGTCCATTTTATCAGCTCCACTTACCATATAGAAGCACTTAAAGGTTCTACAATTACTGACTGTAGTCCATCTGTTTCTCTACATACTTTTTAAACCTGCTTTCACCCTGTTCTTCAATGATCAGGACCCCCACAGGACAACCCCAGAGCAGGATTTATTTAGGTGGTGGATCATTCTCAGCACTGCAGTGACACTGACATGGTGGTGGTGTGTTAGTGTGTGTTGTGCTTGTATGAGTGGATCAGACACAGCAGCGCTGCTGGAGATTTTAAACACCGTGTCCACTCACTGTCCACTCTATTAGACACTCCTACCTAGTTGGTCCACCTTGTAGATGTAAAGTCAGAGACGATCGCTCATGTATTGCTGCTGTTTGAGTCGGTCATCTTCTAGACCTTCATTAGTGGCCACAGGACGCTGCCCATGGGGCGCTGTTGGCTGGATATTTTTGGTTGGTGGACGATTCTCAGTCCAGCAGTGACAGTGAGGTCTTTTAAAAACTTCAGTGTCACTGCAGTGCTGAGAATGATCTACCACCTAAATAATACCTGCTCTGTGGTGGTCCTGTGGGGGTCCTGACCATTGAAGAACAGCATGAAAGGGGGCTAACAAAGCATGTAGAGAAACAGATGGACTACAGTCAGTAATTGTAGAACTACTAAGTGCTTCTATATGGTAAGTGGAGCTGATAAAATGGACAGTGAGTGTAGAAACAAGGAGGTGGTTTTAATGTTATGGCATATCTGAATGTTGGGGGAACATGTCCCCCTAATGCAGAGTTTTTCAAACCCTGGGTAACGACCCTCGTAACGAACTTGTACACAAACGCCCTCTTGTGGAGGCTTTACATTACATCTTGTAAACCACAGTGGCACCAGATTGCCACCAGTTTTATTAATTTAGTATATTTCGTTTTGTGTTTCGTATTGATGCATTGTTTGTTGCCTGGGTCGTGGTAAAAATCCTAGACAAAATGTGAATCGCTTGAAGAAAACCCCTGCCCTAATGTATATTGTAATACTGGCCTCAAAAACTATATATGAAAGTGAGATACATCACAGTCTAGCAATAAATTCAGTTACAAGTAACAGAATTGTTTAGAAATCAAGTTTAAAAGTACAGATACTGATATTTCCTTTTAGAAAATAAATGTTAAACACATTTTACCCATTCTCTCTTTTTCATCTCTAATGTAATAAGCAGCACATGTTCTCACTCACGGACATTTTGAAAGGCTGTGATGGATTCAGCTTCTACTTTAGCTTCTACTTCAGCCGGTAACTGAGTCGTGGGTGAGTTATTACCTCCTCATATTGTCCACAACGCTGCCGAGGGGTGAAAAATCATTCCAGTTCCAGTTTAATCAAGGCACTGCGACTCTCTTTTGCTATCCACGCGAATGCTGTTAATGTGGTGAAAATACTAACGTCAGTACCAACGTTAGTCCGCAGTCCAGAACAATAAACACAACTGTGATGACAGCAGACCGGTCCGCTGATACACAACCTAATACTACATCAGAGAAGAAATCAAAAACAATCACACCAATGGACTGTATACACCGATCAGCCATAACATTAAAACCACCTCCTTGTTTCTACACTCACTGTCTATTTTATCAGCTCCACTTACCATATAGAATCATTTTGTAGTTCTACAATAACTGACTGTAGTCCATCTGTTTCTCTGCATGCTTTGTTAGCTCCCTTTCATGCTGTTCTTCAATGGTCAGGACCCCCACAGGACCACCACAGAGCAGGTATTATTTAGGTGGTAGATCATTCTCAGCACTGCAGTGACACTGACATGGTGGTGGTGTGTTAGTGTGTGTTGTGCTGGTATGAGTGGATCAGACCCAGCAGCGCTGCTGGAGTTTTTAAACACCTCACTGTCACTGCTGGACTGAGAATAGTCCACCAACCAAAAATATCCAGCCAACAGCGCCCCGTGGGCAGCGTCCTGTGACCACTGATGAAGGTCTAAAAGATGACCGACATAAACAGCAGCAATAGATGAGCGATCGTCTCTGACTTTACATCTACAAGGTGGACCAACCAGGTAGGAGTGGCTAATAGAGTGGACAGTGAGTGGACACGGTATTTAAAAACTCCAGCAGCGCTGCTGTGTCTGATCCACTCATACCAGCACAACACACACTAACACACCACCACCATGTCAGTGTCACTGCAGTACTGAGAATGATCCACCACCTAAATAATACCTGCTCTGTGGTGGTCCTGTGGGGGTCCTGATCACTGAAGAACAACATGAAAGGGGGCTAACAAAGCATGTAGAGAAACAGATGTACTACAGTCAGTAATTGTAGAACTACAACGTGCTTCTATATGGTAAGTGGAGGGTGGAGGGCCTTGCTTAAGGGCCCAGCAGTGGCAACCTGAAACGGTGATACTGGGTTTGCATTTAGACAGCACGCCTACGTTTACTAATTCTGGAATCGCTTGTCGTGGCCTCGTAGCTCTTTAATAAGATTTCATTCACACTGTGATTGGCAAAATAATAAATGCTCATGAACCCGCTTCCTTTATTGCATTTTCTTCTCACTTCTCGAAATGACAGCGGTTGCAAAGCATTCTTAATTTAAACTAAAATATAAAACTGTGAAGACACTGTCAAAACTGCCAGTCAAAACTTTTACTACCGCGTGTTGTTTTTAAGCTCGCTGCTCAGTGGAACATCCAGCAAAAATCAGATTTCTCATGTATCACATGAAGCGTTTAAACACTTGGGTAAGTGGCATTATGCGCCCAGCCTCATGGCAGTAAATAAAATAAGTCCCAAGCAGCTCCATTTCTTAAAACATAAGGAACAACACCAGTCTGTGATACACTATATGGCCAAAAGTATGTGGACACATCTCCTAATGTTTAAACGTAGTTGTTTCAGTCACATCTATTGCTATCAGTGCATAAAAATTATATAAGGGCGCCCAGGTGGCACAGCAGGATATTCCGCTAGCACACCAGTGCCGAGATTCAAAACTCCTCGGTTCGAAACTCGGCGTTGCCACCGGTCCGCTGGGCGCCGTATCTGCTAGTGTGGGATGTCCGGACTATGGGGGTGGGGTCTTCAAACGCTGTGCAAGGACCCTGGTTAGAAGATAGAGGCACCAGTGCAGAATGCATGGGCGAAAAGAACGGGTCCGCTAAGGACAGCGCACGTTTCGGATGAGGCGTGAGCAGCAACATTCCCTCCTCAAATGCAATCAGGGATCCACCAGCAGCGAAAGACAAACTGACTACGCTAAATAGGGAGAATATAGGAGAAAATGCATAAATAAAATAGAAAAAAAAAACATGGTGGCAACAGTTTGGGGAATCCCCCTTTCTCTTTCAGCATGAATATGTCCCTGAGCACAACGCAAGCTTTATAAAGACATGATTTGACTAGTTGTGTGCAAAGGCGCTCCAGTCGACTACACACAGCGCTGGTGAATACTGAACCCAACTCAAAACTTTTGGGATGAATTAAACTTAGATTGCAAGCCAGGCCTTCTCTTCTATTCTAACATCAGTATGGGCACAAATTCCCACAGACACATTCCCTCCAAAGTTAAGAAAAATCTATTTCTTTTATCATGTTTTACACACTTTGGTTACACTCATGACAGATAATTACTGGTGTTTAATTACTAAATTTTTAATATCAAACAAATTTTGTATCTCCAATTCACCTCACTTGCACGTCTTTGTACTGTGAGAGAAAACCGGAGCTCCCGGAGGAAACCCACGCAGACACGGGGGGGGGGGCATGCAAACTCCACACAGAAAGGACATGGACTGCCCCGCCTGGGGATCAAACCCAGGACCTTCTTGCTGTGAGGCAACAGTGCTACCCACCAAGCCAGGACATTCAACAGGACATTCAACAAGCTCATGCTCAGGTGTCCCAATGCTGTACTTTAGTCCTTATAGTGTAGTTCATTGCTCACAGTGCCAGCTGTCTGTTTAAAAAAAAGACCTATTGTTTGGTGACTGCCCTCCCTGATCTGATGATCTCTTTTCGTGCAATAAGCGGCTAGCAACGATTCCAGTTGCTAGATGGACGATACAGTCGCCGAATAAAGCGAGACGGCGGATTAATCTCGTTAGTCGTTTATCTCTCGCAGTCGAGCAGAAGCAGAATCAGAATCAGGCCGTGTAACGGGCCGGTGCCTGAACACGCCGGGTACTGCCAGCTCTGCGCTGTTCTTCACGCTCTGTTCCTGCTCTTAAACCGCGGGTCAGCCAAAAACACGACACCCTGTACCTGCACCTCTATTCATCCACAATTTTTAAAAGAAAAAAGTCGTTTCCTGCTATTACGGTTATAAACTAATTGGATCTGGTGGATGTGAGGATGAGCCGAGTGCCATTTCAGAGCTCAGAGGAAGGTCTGATGAATTCTGGTAATTCTGAGGAGACCGCTCTCTTATTCTCGTATTTTAGATGAGGTGTCGGGAGCGCAGGGCCGCTCTGTCACTCACGTCTCTTCCATGGTTTTGTGTGCTACTGCTGAAGCTGCAGTGAATTATTCATCGTCTCTAGTCCCAGAACTCCGGTCTGATTAATCATAACTTTACTTCTCTGTCCACTGCTGCTGGACTAATGGTACATTCTTCGACACTTGATTTTAGTTGGAAGGAGCTGCACTGAGCATTAGAGCTGTTATCTATTTAAGCGGACCATGACAGAAACAGCTTTAGTTTATTTATTTATTAATTTATTAGGATTTTAATGTAATGTTTCACACACTTTGGTTACATTCCTGACAGAAACAGTAGTTACTCATTACACAAGATGTCAAACACAGTCATGGACAATTTCGTCTCCAATTCACCTCACTTGCATGTCTTTGGATGGAGGAAACCGGAGCTCCCAGAGGAAACCCACGCAGACACGAGGAGAACATGCAAACTCCACACAGAAAGGACCCGGACACGAGCGTTCAGGTGGCGCAGCAGTAAAAACACACAGGAACCAGAGCTGGGATCTTGAAACATCGTATCGAGTCTCAGCTCTGCCTGCTGGCTGGGCTGAGCAGCAACATGAACAACGATTTGGGTGGGATATTAAAGCTTGATAGGGTCTCTCTCTCATAACTAATGTAATTACAACCTCTGCTGGCTGATTGATGGCACCTGCACAGAGATGAGAAAAGAGTGCTATCAGGGTGTGTCCCTTCATACATAGCGCTGTGCTGCACTGCACTCGTCAAAGTGTAGGTGACAAGATGCATACGGCTGCTGCCCACGTGTCGGAGGGGGCGTGGGTTAGCTTTGTTCTCCTCAATCAGAGCAGGGATCGGCATTGGTGGAGAGGAAGCGTGACGCAATCGGGCAATCGGACGCGAAAAAAAAAAGGGAGAAAATGCATTAAGAAAAATATTTTTAAAAGGAAGGACCCGGACCGCTCCACCTGGGGAACCGAGGACCTTCTTGCCGCACAATGAGGTGGCCACACTAGCAGTGTATGATGGGACTTGTTTTGTGTCCTGCCAAATGTTTCGCTGCTTTGGGTGAAATCATCTATTAAATATGTTATCGTCACTTATTCCTTTAATCATTCAGCGTTAGTCAGTGTTGAGTCACGGATCCTCCTGAGACTGAGCCATTTGATTTTTTTTACTATCAAAAATAGTCAAATAAGAGGATTTGTTTTATCAGCAATAAAATAAATATGAGCTTTAAAATTTCCATATAAATTTGCTGCCTCCTAAATATGCACTTAAATATTCGATATTTAATATATTCAAAATTGTATTCACAGTTCTAAGTCAATGTTCCTGACGGAGCACGAATATTTTAAAGCGTATTTATCACAACGTGCAAAAATAATGGGGGTTTTTTGCTATCAGAACACTAAACAAGAATAAGCTTAAATTTTTTTCTGCAGCTTGAGTTTTTTAGGGGGTGGAGAGCAGCAAAACTGCATTATGGAACTGAAAAAAACAGCAGCTATCCTAAATAGGGATTTAATGGGAAAAAAACATAGAAAAAGTCTTGAGAAAATAAATGGAAAACATTATCACATTATATCTGCGCTCGGGTGGCGCAGCAGCAATAAATTACACCAGGCCACTAACACTGGGATCCGGGGTTTAAATCCCCAGCGGGGCTATCGGCCAGTCGGGCGTCTACATACAGACATGATTAACAATGTCAGGTTGGGGATGGGGTGGCATGGTGGTGCACTGTCGCCTCATAGCAAGAAAGACCTGGGTGGTGCTACTGCCCGAAGAGAGAGAAAAAGAGAGAGAGAGAGAGAGAGATTCGCCCAATGAAACAGACAATGAATAAATAATTTCATACAATCAAAAATCAGCCAAAAACCAGAGTATTTATTACACAGGTCTTTACTAACATGTACACAGTGTTTTCATTCTCCAAGTCATCCAACACCCAGTAGGTTAGCCAGGTCAACAAAGCCAGTCTTAATTTCATCAGCCATGTAGAATAACAGTCTCGCTCATTTTGAATCTGACCATCATAAACCATAGCGAGAGAGAGAGAGAGTTTTGAATCTAGTCAGTCTGGCCTGCCGGAGAACTTTCCTCCAAACAACATACAGGAACATCCAGGAAATCATTTAAAAAGCTGTAGATGGGTCGTTCCTACAATTCGGTGCCTTTTGTGTCCCCAGTACTGATCATTGTATTTATTAAATACATTTTAATCAATTTCTAAACATCTTACTGAAATAATTAACACTTTTCAAATACTAAACACAATGTAAATAAAATGACTGTATACATAATGTTTTTATCTGTTAGATAGCAGAGGTTTTCCCATGATCCCCAGTGCTGTACATTCTGATTTAGTGATGATATATGAGGTTTAATCATGAAAATTTCTTACTCTTTCAATACTGTTTAAAAGCTTTGATTAAGTCCCTCTAAACCTTGGATTTTATTTCTTCATGAGTTTAATTTTATTGCTGATTATGAGGGTTTTTCACACGTCCCTCAGGTTGCCGTCCACCCTGTTATTTCTTACTACTGTCTCTTATAATGAAGAACTGTTTTACATACTGACATCATTTCCTGGAGCTCACATGATCTTTTTGGAGGGAAAACAACTGTGGAAGATGAGCGGCTTATTAAACTCCTCATTTTAATGTTGTTTTTTCCACATTTTATCCTAAAAGTCTTATATGGTCAACCATAACATGTCCACCCTGTTATGGGATATATGAGAAAAAGCAAAAACGATTTGATCATTTTAAAAATTATCACACTAAAAAGCTGAGAATTCTTTGTCGGAATTCACTTTTATGTTAGCATGGTTTTGCTCACTCGCTAGCTAATGGCTGATTTTATGTCAGAATGTCCACCGTTATGGTCCACCTTGTTACAACCTTATACGTAACAGGCTGGATGTCACAGTGTATATGAGGTGCATGTGTAATTGAGCTTGACCAGTATTAGTCTGGAAAAGTATAACACGTCCTTTTTATAATAAAACATGAAAAACAAATTAAAACAGTGTTTCATTTTTAAGTTTTAAGTTCCAAAAGGCACCGAATCCCAGGAATGACCCAGATGGTGTATTCCTGCCCTATGTTCATTGTTCTCAGTGAGCCTGCACCCACCATGACCCTGGTTATTATGAATCATTATAATTATTATTATTATTATTGTTGTTGTTGTGGTTATTAAAAATACACTCGATATCTATACAATCATTACAATACATCATTAATCATGAGATCAATGCTGTGTTACCCTGTTTTAGGGTGGCCTATAGATACCGAGCCGCTAGATGCACAAACCAGTGCATTGTAGTGCCGGTCCCAAGCCCGGATGAATAGGGAGGGTTGTGTCAGGAAGGGCATCCGGCGTGAAAACTGTGCCAAATCCCGCCGGCGACCCCTAACGGGAAGAAGACGGAAATGCCGACCCCGTAATCGAAAAACGGGACAAAGGCTGAGGAACAACAAGAAAAAGAATGCTGTGCTACACTGAACACAGAGGAAGGTTTGGGAACCACAGACCTACATAGTGGGGTGGCACGGTGGCTCAGTGGGTAGCACTGTCGCCTCGAAGCCATAAGGTCTCGGGTTTGATTCCCAGGTGAAGCCTTTTTGTGTTGAGTATGTGTGTTCATCCTGTGTCTGGGTTTTCTCTGGGAGCTCACAGCCAAAGACATGCAGTTAGGTCATATAGGCCCTCATACGGGCCACACTGACTTTAGGGACAGTGGTAGCCTAGTGGGTAGAGCTTTGGGCTATCAGCTGAAAGGTTGAGAGTTTGAATCCCAGCTCTGCCGTGCTGCCACTGTTGGGCCCTTGAGCAACACTCTCTGCTCCAGGGGCGCCGTACGATGGCTGACCCTGCGCTCTGACCCCAGCGTCCAAACAAGCTAGGATACGCGAAGAAAGAATTTCATTGTACTGTACACGTGTATATGTATATATGACAAATAAAGGCTACTATCCTTTTACTAGAGTAATTACAATTGCCCTAATTGCTCTCCCTCTGTGTGTGTGTGTGTGTGTGTGTGTGTTTGCCCTTTGATGGGCTTGCAACCTGTCTGGGGGTGTTTTCTATCTTTCTCCCAGTAAATCCGACCCATCGCGACCCATCAATGATAGAATAAATAACCTACATAATGAGGAGGAGGGAATTAACTACGTCTAAATTAATAGAAGACTTGGTTTAGTCTGAATCTCTGGTTTACTTTATGGACAGAGGATAATTATTCGGGGTTCAGTGTGAGCAGGACTGAAATAGTGTCGATACTGTTGCACTTCTGCCTGTAAAAAGCTGGAGAAATAAAAACAGTGTGATCATGAGCCAGCATGACAGATGGTGTCGGTCGTCCTCTCGTGACTGCCTCGTGATATCAGTCAAACGTTTCTTTACATGCATAAACTCTGTACGTTCTCTATCCATCAACCAGCACTAAACTCACAGAGGGTCAGCTAAAGGTTCTTTATACCAGGGGTTCTCAACCTGGGGGGTCCTGTTACACATTATTAAGAAGAGTAAAAATAATCACATATGATGAGACAGGAAAATCAATAGGCTAATAGCATCTCTTGTTACGTCATACACCTTTAGCCTTTACTGGGCTTTGAGAGTGGACAAATATTTGATTTGTCCACCTCAGAATCGCAAAGGTCAACACAAATACAAAAACACCACAAATAATTCTGATTCAGTTGGGGATGTAGATCTTGGTGAAGTAAACCCAGGTGAGGAAGCTCCAACCACCAGTTAGACAAGCTCTTCAAGCACTAGCAGTAAAACCACAACATCAACCCAATCTGAAAATACCGAGGTACAGCGGTCAATGTCAATTGGTTCTGGGAGTGGCGTTGAGTTTCAAGGAACTTTTTCCCATAAGGATGTTTGGGGAAACCTGTTAATGCGTCCAGTTGAACTGCATATATTTTAGGCTCATGTAAAATAATGGGGTTGTTTTTGACACTTATACACTGAAAATAACACAAATATAATCTAATAAACCTGAACTTTAGCTTTACTTCTTTATTGTTTCCTTATGCTTCTTAATGGTGGAGATGCTTGATCATGGAAAACCGGATTCCTTAACGAGTTAAGTACCGGCACATTCACGTGAGAACCGCTTTTGCGCTGCTGTGTTGTTATTTTCTGTGCCGGGTGCACAAAGCTTAACGTGACTTATTGTACTAAAACAACGAGTGAGAGAGAACTTATAAGGAGTAATAATGAGGAGAAGTTTATTTCTCCTGTCTCCTTCTTTTACTACACTAAACCACGTTAAGCTTTATTTTGAACCAGAAGCATTTTTAGACTCTGGAAGAAGCTGATTCTGATTCTCACAATTTCTCAGAAGCTGGAGCTCTAACACAAGTTTAAAAGTGAAACAGGGAGGAAAATCCAGATAAACACAGATACACGTGGAGCTGTAACCCTGGATCTGATGCTTATTCCACACAAATGCAGATTTGTCTCATATTCACACTTTTTTTTCCGCATGTTTTACCGCTCAAGCTGTCCGGTCGCACACATTTCGAATTTAAGGGTACAAATTTCTCAACGCAGGGCATCTAATATTTGAGTTTAGGGGACGTCGAGTTACAAGGTACCACTGTATAAACCTTCATTATGGATTCATCTAATTTCCCATGAGCAAACAGGGCTAATAAACATTTGTTTGAAGACTTGATCTTTTATCATACTTGCCGAAACCATAAGAATAATATTATAACTCATGTGCAAGGGGGGCTGTGAAAAATTTTTTGAACACAGGACTGCTAGGACTAAAGCGCTAGGCCTGCTTCAGTAATCGCTGATCTGTCGTGTATTCTAACAAGATACAGATACAAGAAACAGGATAACAAATATAGAAACAGCATTGAAGGATTAATTGACAGTGTTATTTATACACTTCCTATCATGTTTAAATCAGGAAAGGCCGAATGGATTGATTTAATTGTCAAGTATACAGTATGAGCCCGTGTCCAGTGTTGACGTGATCCGTCCCTGCCTGTCCTGGTCCAATACTTTAGGCTATCGTCTGGTACAGATACTCACTACAGGATGAAAACATCCGCTACTGAAAAGACTGATGCCTGATAATGTTTAAAGCATTTAAGCTACAAAAGAAACTCGCTAGCTTATCTGCAGCATTCGCATTAAACTTCACAAGCGGCCTGCTAAATGGATGTGGTTTAATATCTCGCGTTCATAATGAAACAAAATGGCACTGCATAAGCCCGAGTCCTGGTGAAAATATGCCCTGAAAGCAAAGCATCCCGTAGGGCTGTAACGGCAATACAGTGCCAACAATAAACGATGGTGATGCAGGGGTGAGCTGCAATGAATCAAGAGAGCAAGAGAGAAAGGAAAATAGAAACTAAGATAGATGCACTGGCTGGCTCAGAGGCAAAAAGCACCCCAAATGGCTGGTTAAACCCCCCTCCTGTTCTCTTCCTTCCTGTATTCTCTTTTCAGGGTATCCTAGTCCTGGCATTGCAGATACTACTGCATAGGGCATGATGGCATCAGGCCAGAGTGGGTCCTGCCCTCAGCCTCGGATTTTGTGCTTACAGCAAGAATATCCCCAGAAGCGAGTCGAGTCTTTTCTGTGTGGAGTTTGCATGTTCTCTCTGTGTGTGTGTGTGTGTGGGGGGGGGGTTCTACTGGTGTTCCGGTTTCCTTCAACAAGTCCAAAGACATGCAGTCAGGTTAATTGGAGATACTAAAACTGTGCAGGCGGGCCAGGTGGTGCAGCGGGATATTCCGCTAGCACCAGTCCAGTTGCCACCGGTCGGCTGGGCGCCATCTAGCGGGCATAATTGGCAGTGCCTGCAGGAGATAGTAATTGGCCACCGTATCTGCAGGGTGGGGACCGGACTATCTGTGGGTGGGTGGGTCTTCATACGCTGTGTAGGGACCCTGATTGGCGGAAGAGGTGGGCTGTGCACGTGTCGGAAGAGGCGTGTACAGCGACGTGCTCTCCTCGGATGCAATCGGGTATCCCTCAGCAGCGGAAGACAAAATTGAGTGTGCTAAATCAGGAGTAAAATGTGGAGAAAATGCATTGAAAAAAATAACAATTGCCTCAAGTGTGTGTGTGTGTGTGTTTGCCCTGTGCTTGACTGACAACCTGTGTTTCATACCTTTCACCAAGTGTATTGTACCCACCATGACCCTGACCAGGATGAAGCGGTGGTAAAACAGACAATGAATGAATGAATTAATAAATGAATTAAGATACGAGCAGTAGTTCCTTTGGTTTTATCCTACTGTAGGCAGTGGCTCAGAGGGTAGCACTGTCGCCTCACAGCAAGAAGGTCCTGGGTTCTATTCCCTTTCTGTGTGGAGTTTGCATGTTCTCCCCGTGTCTGCATGGGTTTCCTCCGGGAGCTCTGGTTTCCTCCCACAGTCCAAAGACTTGGTAACGAGGTAAATCGGAGATACGAAATTGCCCATGACTGTGTTTGACTTTAAAAACATGAACTAATGAATGTCATGAATGTGACTAAAGTGTAAAACACGACGTTAAAAATGCTAATAAATAAATAATAAAAAGAATCTGCTTAGAGCCGCACAGCCACCAGAGGGCGCTAAAACCACTGAGTTTTTATTACAAGCACTTACAGTACGTTGCCTACAATAAATGTTAAAGCAGCACAAACAGGCAAATAACATTTGTAGTAAAACATAAAATACGCATTTACAGCCATAATAAGGAAAAAAGAGTAGTAAAAAAAGTCTTTTGTTGGAAAAACAGGTTACAATAAGCAGTGTTTCTGAATATAATGTCACTGTATACAACTTTATATCTGAAATACACTTTATACTTACATGCATTCCAGACACTACAACATTATATACTGGCATGATGTCCAGATACCCAAAGCTTTCTAAATACATTTAAATGCATTTAAAATGTGACTTTGCTCATGCACGGCAGAAATACAGTATACATTTACATTTTCAGCATTTAGCAGACGCTTTTATCCAAAGCAACTTACAATCATGACTACACTTTGAGCAATTGAGGGTTAAGGACCTTGCTCAGGGGCCCAACAGTGGTGGTGGTGGTGGGGCTTGAACAGGCAACATTATGATCACTAGTCCAGCATCTTAACCACTAAGCTACCACTGCCCTAGTATAGATTACAGTAACAGATCAATCAATAAATTGCATGCATTTCTGAAATACAAGTATTTAGATAGATAGATAGATAGATAGATAGATAGATAGATAGATAGATAGATAGATAGATAGATAGATAGATAGATAGATAGATAGATAGATAGATAGATAGATAGATAGATACTTTATTAATCCCGAAGGAAATTCCTTAATTATTAAAGTATCTATCTTTAAATTGAGCTAAGCATTGGGACAATATTCTGTTTGCCTTGATTCACACAGCCGGTGGTGCATACCAGGTTAGGTTCAGATGAGAAGCTGCAAAACACACATTTACAGTGCAAAAGCTTGTGCAAAATGCACACGGGGGGTCGTTAGTGACCCATCAGTGGTCCTTCTGTCAGGTCCAAACACAGATTTACTTCCCGGTGCATCATAACAAACACAAATCGCAGAACAAGCCGGTGCACTGTAGCTGTTTAAGCCTGAAATAAATCAAACCGGACTGTATTGGTTTAAATCCCATCATATAAACGCGCATGGCCCGTGCAGTGAGTGATGCTGTACCTGAGCACCGCTCCGCTCCCTCCGCGACGTCTTCTCTTCTCGCTTCTCTCCTCCGGAGGGGGATTCAGCCGCGACCCGAACCTCCTCCGTGCTCGTGCTCGTGCGTGCGCGCTCCCGCTGCCTCTCCTCTCTCCCCCCCACTCCGCATCTGAGCATGTGCGGCGGAAATGAACGCGAACGCGCACACACGCGCGTGCACGTTTCCATCCCACTCAGGTACGTGTGCGTGGGTATAAAACTCATTTCAGCAGTGGACTCACCGCTGGTCCATCTTGCGTAAAAATGCAAAACAATAGAATGCTTTTCTGTCCTTCCAACATGAAAAAGATCTACTGGGTACTTTAAATTGGTCTGATAATGTGTGTGTGTGTGTGTGTGTGTGTGTGTGTGTGTGTGTGTGTGTGTGAGGAGGGGGTGAGTGAGTGAGTGTGTAAGTGAAGGAGTAAATTAATACATAAGTGAGTGAGTAAGTGTGTAAATGGATGAGTGAGTGATTTAATTAATAATTTAATAATTTAATTAGTTAATGAATAAATAAGTGAGTGAGTGGATAACAGAGGAGTGAGTAAGTAAGTGAGTGAGTGAAACAGTGGATGAGTGAGTGAGTGAGTGATTTAATTACTAAATGAGTGAGTAAATGAATAAATTAGTGAGTGAGTGTGTGAGTGGATGAGTGTGTGAGTGGATGAGTGAGTGAGTAAATGAATAAATAAGTGATTGAGTGAGTGGATGACAGAGGAGTGAGTGAGTAAGTAAGTGAGTGGGTAAGTGAGTGGGTGAGTGAGTGGGTGAGTTAGTGTGAGAGTGAGTGAGTAAGTGAGTGAGTGGGCGGATGAGTGAGGTGCACTTCTGTCTTTTGTCCATTGTTCACGTCTTTAATGGCATGCATGACATACACCAAGAGAACGGAACAGGTCTCAGTGCTTCACCACTTCATGTTTTATGGCTTAACTTATACTCATATGACGTGTGTTGTTTCTTCAGAAGAAGAATGAGTAACATGGCATGTGTTGTATCAAAGAGCCTGGATATATTGGTATTTGTAATATTTAAAATCTAAATTATGTTTTTATTAAAGCTTATTCTTTTAGCAACAGAACAAATCAAGTATGTTTCCAAGTCAATTTTCTGAGTGCTACACCACAACCCGTGTGTGTGTGTGTGTGTGTGTGTGTGTGTGTGTGTGTGTGTGTGTGTGTGTGTGTGTGTGTGTGTGAGTGTTTTAAATTTGTGTGATTGATATTAAAATGCATTAAAGTTGTTCGGGCGTCCCATAATTTTCCTTTATTATATTATTACAGTATTTGTCTCCATCTACCGGTAGTTTACTGTTACTGCAACAGCAGCCTCAGTCTTATACAATATATACTGCAGCCCACTTTAAATACCAGCAAACAACTTTGTAAACATTATAAAAAGACCAGCATAGTGAAAACTATTTCTACTTATTCATCTAATATTCCATAAATTATAGCAGGATTTTTGTGAACAGTTACATTTGGCAGATTTTATCCTGAACAGGGTTGCTGTGGGTCTGATCCATTGAGCGAAGTTAGGAAACACGCCGGACAGGTTGCCAGTTCATCTGGACACACACTCACACTTAAGGCAAATTTCTAGTAGCTCCAAATAACCTGACTGCATGTCTTTGGATTTGTGGGAGGAAACCGGAGCACCCGGAGGAAACCTCACGGACATAGGGAGAACATGCAAATAGAAAGGACCCTGGACACCTGACTGGGGAATCAAACCCGAGCCCTTCTTGCCGTGAGGCAACAGCACTACCATCATTGCGTACTAGTCTGTGAAAGAACTTTCAGTTATTTGCCTGCAGAATACAGAGACAACATTAATCCCGTTTTCCTTCTTTTTTCTCCCTCAGGTGTCTCACAAGCTTTTCTAATTTTCAAATCCATCCAAATTTGACTGTTGTTCTTTAAAATTCAGTTTTATTGTTATTCAAAGTGATTAGATAAGATGTTCGTGTCCTTGAAGCCCTAACCAGTCTCAAGGATTTCTGCAGACTGCTTCTTGCTACCCAAAGCTACTTTTTAAACAGTTTCTCTGGCAGAGTTTTGAAGAATTAATTCAGGAGTAAGGTAGGTTTTTATTGTATATTATATTTTGTACATATTTAATGCTATTTGCATAATATCTTATATATACAGTTTAATATTTATAGTTAAATAAAAAGTACTTTTCATGTGCAGTACTTGATGTGTATTAAATACAATTCCAGTTAAAAAGCTCTTACAATTAAATACGAAGGTGCAAAATTTAATTACTGGATGTCAAATGTGGTAACATCATTCACAAAAAAGTAGCAGCTTGTCTTGTATGACATTCATTGGATTTAATTTCTTTATGGGATTGTTCTATTTTACAAAATTAGTAGAATTCTTTTCACCACAAGTAAAAAACAGTTATGACCAATGACCATGATGTGGTCCAAGGCTGGGTCAAAAATACGCATAGCACATTTTTAGGATGTAGTCTAAGTTCTACACTGTTGACTAAAGCTTCCTTGTTAGTGATTAGAAATCATGTTGACTAGTTTAATCACAACCCTTAGGACTGAGCCATAAGCACCACAATAGGAAAGTCAAGAACATTATTTATAGTTCTCTATAACTTTATTAATCCCATAGGGAAAGTCAGTTATTACAGCAGCTCCAGGTACATTAAAGCAAAAAGTATTAAGTACAAAGAATCAAAGTACACAAGTAATGTTGTACACACCATGTTATTGAATAAATAGAATAAAAAATGTAGTATGTCATATAAAAAACTTAAGAAGTATCTTAGCATTAAATATTTTAGATGAGATATGTAATATGTGATATACTAAGCTGTTGTAGTGTTAAATAATAACAGACTGTATGTAGTATAGTCTTTATAAACAGAGTGCTAAAACATGCTCCATGAGTCTGTCCTGATAGTAGTTTAGTGTTATTAGTAATTACTAATATGAGTAATTAGTAATAGTTATTAGTTATTAGTAATCACTATTACTAATAGTGAATTATAGATTTTCACCAGTCACAAATCTAATTTCCCAAGATCCTGAACATATATCAGTGGAATGGAACAGTGGTCTTTTGGTGCCAAGTGGTGCCAAGCCTGGGACAAGAACTAAAAATGCCATCATGTGCTAAAAGAAAATTGGTCAAGATGGTCAAGATGGTCATTTATAATCCGAACACCACTAAACCACATGAATATGAAGCTGCTTTAACTAGAGTGTTACTGTCTACGTCATTAAGGTCGTATAAACTGCTATGCAAGCAAGAAGTCGCTGTTCCAGAATCAGCACCTTAAGTGTTGACTAAAGTTTGTTCTTCATTATAAACAACTTCATTGTTTACAATTATATTGTAAACAAACAGCCGTCTGAGTTAAAACACTTTGGCAAAGAAAGTGATTATTTGCAGTCATTGCTGCTAGAGGTGGTGTAACTTTTTAGTGGTATGGGTGTTGGAAAACTTTGTTACTTGAATAAATGAAACTATGTTTTAAAAAAAATGTGTTGTATTTTGCAAAAAAAAAAAAATCTGACCCTCCGCGACCCTGACCAAGATAAAGCTGTGGTACAACTGACATTGAATAAATAAATGAATGTGTGTGTCAGTTAGTTTTTGATGTTAATTCATTGTCATCCGTGTGATTGTATGCTTAGGACAGGGGTAGCCTAGTGGGTAGAGCATTGTGCTATCAACTGAAAGGTTGAGAGTTAGAATTCCAGCTCTGCCATGCAGCCACTGTTGGGCCCTTGCGCAAGGCCCTTAACTCTCTGCTCCAGAGGCGCTGTACGATGCACTCTGTCCCCAACTTCCAAACAAGCTGGGGCATGCGAAGATAGAATTTCGTTGTACTGTTTATGTATATATGATAAATAAAGCCATTCTATTCTTCATCCTCTAAAAATTCAAATGTGTAGGTTCCCTTAGTAGTGCACTTCATAGTAACTAGATCGCGGTTTGGGACGTGCAGATACCATATATGGGGCGGGGCGTTTGTGAAAGGAGGGGTTAGTAAACAAAACCGCTCGCTTTGGTGGAGCGTTCTAAATTACAACACTTTAAATATCTAGTGCACTACGTATAACCAAGAAACCTTTAGTTTAACGCTAACTAGTGCACAGTGGTAGGTGTTAGGGGTGGATTTAGAACACAACCACGTGTCAATGAATTTCACCGCGTGTGGCTTGATGCTACCGGCGAGATGCTCTGACTAGTGGTGAGTAACGATCATTTATCGTTTAAAGCCAAGTTTAACGCACAATATACATATTTTATTTTATAAAATAAATTAGATTATATTGTACTATATTCAGTTATATTACACACTAAGCGTGTGGCCATAAAACGTATTTATTACCATACTTGCTAATTATTTAGCCAACTTGCTATCAGTGTTTATATCTATTTGATAAATATAATTAATTATTATTTAACTTTGCTTTACTTTATAGTTGTGGATATTGCTTATATTTATGTTGTCATAAGTTTACATGCATTTCTCAGGGACTGTATGTCTTGACAGTCTTGAAATGATTTTCCTGTGACTGAATGAGGAGTATTCGCTTATTAATAATTCATTTATTATAAAATTAAAGAAAAATCCTTCATCTCAGGTTTCATAAAGATTATCACAGATTTCTAAGCAACTCTAGGATTATCTTCATGTTTTAGATCATGGCTGCTCTCACAATGCTGGTCCACCTGAACTGAAATGTGAGTTCAGGTATTTAGCTTTTATATAAATGTTTGTTGAAATGCCAGACAGATTCATTTGGTAGCAAACTTGTACTTTTTCCAGCATTTTTGCTCAGTTTGTGCTTCATTTGTAAATCAAACGATGGATTGGGGACGGCATGGTGGCCCAGTGGGTAGCAGGAAGGTCCTGGGTTTCCTCTGGGAGCTCCGGTTTCCTCCCACAGTCCAAAGACGTGCAAGTGAGGTGAACTAGAGATACAAAATTGTCCATGACTGTGTTTGATATAACCTTGTTAACTGATGAATCTTGAGTAGCGAGTAATTACCTGTCTATCTTATAGGTCACTACCTATTATTAACTATTAAAATAAATAAATTCCCCAATGGGTCAGTGTGGAACTGGACACACTGCACCCAGACTAGGATAAAGCAATGTATTATTATTCTTTTTATAGAACTGCTGTTTCTGCTATTAATGAAACTTTAAAAAGTTGACAATATGATCAGTACAGCTGTTAATTTAGCTATATGCTTCATTTTAACCATTTCAACTTATTGACGGTACTTATTTTATATAGGCTGGGCTGTCGTGTTTTTTTACATTTACCCGAAAGTTTGACCACATCACCCCTGTTCTGGAAAAACTACATTGGCTGCCAATTTCCATGCGTATTAAATAGAAAATTCTGGTCCTCACTTTTAAAGCACTTCATGGTCTCGCCCCCGCCTATCTTACTAAACTTCTCACACGTCGCACACCATCACGCAGACTAAGGTCGTCAGACACAAATCAGCTTTCTGTTCCTCGATTTAGGATGTCCACTATGGGCGGCAGATCCTTCAGCCCTCGACTCTTCGCTCTATTTCTTCTCTTTCTGTTTTTAGGTTGTCTCTAAAGACCCATCTCTTCTCACAACATTTTCATTTTACTTCTTGAACTTATATTTCTAACCTATCCTCACACACTTCTGTTTGTTTTTTTGTTTTGTTTCCACTCTCTATTACTGTACAACGACCTTAAGCTTGGTGAAAGGCGCTATATAAGTTGAACTTATTATTATTATACATATAAATGGTATTGTTTAACCAAACACATATTGTATGGTCACATATTGATCATTTAGGCATATACAGTTCTGGTCCCAAGCCTGAATAAAATGAGGAGGGTTTAGTCAGGAAGATCATCTGTTGTAAGAAATGTCCCAAATTTGAGTATATGGACAGAATGAGCCACTGTGGATACGTGTCTGCTGTGCCAACAATGCTGCTTCTACTAGATGTGACGGACACCTGGCGTGTTTGCACCAAAAATGTCCAGAACTTACAGTGGGCTTTATCACAGACTGGACTGAACAATGAAGAACTCCAATTATTTTTTGCTGGTTATAACTTTCAGTTCAATTTAATTTTGTGTTTGTATGAATTGTGTAAATCCTATTTATTTAAAGTATCCCTCAGGCCACCCAAGAAGGATGCTGAGTCTGGTTCCTCTCAAGGTTTCCTCCTGTATTTTAAGAAAGTTTTACCTTGCTCCTGTCGCCCTTGGCTTGCTCAACAGTGGTTTTTTGTCTGTTGGTCCTGGATTCTGTAAAGTTGCTTTGAGACAATGTCTATTGTAAAAAGCGCTATATAAATAAATTTGACTTGACTTGTGGAGACTCACGCTCTACCTCTGCTCCATCCTGTTCAGGGTTGCATCTGCTCCAGTTTTCCTGGTATCAAAGGGCACACGCTGCAACACATCCTGGACAGGCCGTCCCACCTCTATCCACCAGACATAAACAATGTCTGTATGTAGACCCCCGACCAGCCGACAGCATCACTGGGGACAGGGTTAGTGGGGTAGTGGAATTTTACCACTGTCCCTAGATTGCTTAGCAACGTTTTAAATTCATGCATGGCAGCTTGAATACGAAACAGCTCTGTTCGTTTATCAGTCTGCTTTGCTTCTGAATCCTCTCCTCCGGGTTTTGTTGCACTTTGTTCAACATGAAATGCTCACGGCAAATTTGGTAAAGATTAAAATGCATTTCTAAATGAACCAGCATGTTTTTGTTCAGCTCTACATAGTAAACAGTGATGAACAGAAAAGTAAAGCTTTGGTCCTTAATGAGATCTAAATTCCTGAAGAGATTACTGTGACTAGCCCGGGTGGTTGTTCCATGCAGATTTATTATAACATAAACCCTGTGCTTGAACGTTCATCTTGTTTTAGCTGGCAGCTTGGCGCCGGGTCGGGAAGGAATGGAGCGTGAGGAGGGAGACGACACCCCTGATGGTGCGAATCGTAGAGGTGTTAGGAACTGCAGAGCGTTTATTTGTGGAGCCCAGAACTTCAAGCTGAAAGATGTTTTGACGTGGTAAGATACTCATGTTTACTGCTGTGTAATTTATCAAAGCCTTACAGGCGGGTTACGATTTAAAATGTTCTGAAGAGCAAGCTTGATCCACTGGCACAAGGTATGTTTTGCTAAACTATTTAGTAGTAGTACAGTAGTGGTTGTCATCAGACAACTTTGTTTTACTAGTAAGGGGAAAAATCCTCTATGTTTTTAAGACTTGGAAGGGGTGCTCACCACTGCTGAGAATTTTAGCAGTGCTATCAGCCAGTCAGGTGTCTACACAGACATGATTGGCTGAGGACGGGAGTGGCTGAACAGTCCATCCATCGACTGTCAGTACGTTCTCAGTGCTGGTTCTAACCCCCGGATATAAGGATAGGATTGTGGCAACATAGGCAACTTGGCGGTGGTTAAAAGGATCACTAGTCACAGTACCATCCTTAACCACTGAGTCTCTTCAGTTTAAAACATGTTAGTAGAATTTTACGGTACCTCACTAACCTAAAATCTTTGTTCCAATTTTAAAAAAATGTTTTAATTGTATTGTGTTTAGTAATTACCAAAAACACTGCATGTGCTGGCCAGGATTCGCCAGGTTAAAATGAGTGATAAGCAGCAGTTTGGCGAAGGCTCCTCCTGTTCCAGCATGACTGTGGCCCTGTGGACATTATTTTTAATTATTTAGGTATAAAAGAACTTGAATCGTCTGCACAGAGTTTGTCCTAAACTTCATTAAACATCTTTGGAATTAATTGCCATTGCGCTCAGGTGCCACTTGGGGTCCCCAGCAACAGATTGACCACTAAATTGGGAGAAAAATGGGGTAAAATGCAAAATACAAAAAAACTAAGTGCTCTTTTGTTAGAAAGTGCACAAACTTTTCTGGCACAGTCCAAAATATTGTAGAAAGCGGAGTTATAGCTGCAAGAAGAAAGGAGAGCAACTCCATATCAATGCTGCTGGCTTTGAAACGAGAGGTCTAACAAGCTGACTGTGAATTTACAATCATAATGAGTTATAAAATGTCGTCTGTGTAGTTTTATCATCTGTGTTTTTTCCCCCACAGGCGTTTAGTGAAGACGGTCGGATTGGGTCAGTTCTTGTCCGTGCTGATCTGTGGGACGGCTGTGACGAGCCAGTATCTGGCAGAAGCTCATGTGGAGACTCCGATGCTCCAGAGTTTTTTCAACTACACCCTGCTGCTCCTGACCTACACGGTACCTCTGGCTTTTAGAAGAGGTGGGACGTGCACATCTAATAAACACAGTCTCAAAACGTTCAAAACAAGTGTCGTAAATCTTGTACCAGGTTATTACTGACATTCTAGGACTGCAGTGGCTGTAGCATATTTAATAATAACTGTACATACACTATATGGTCAAAAGTGTTCGCCACCAACTTCAGTAGAGGATTTTCGATTGGACAGTGATTACTTTTCATTGTGGCACGTATACAGCAAGGCTTGGACTGACGAATGTTCTGTGTTTTCTTTTGACACATTCAAAGCAGCACACAGATGCATTTCAATCTGATTTGTATTGAAATCTGACACTAACTCAGACTTTTAGTTTTTAAATGCAAACCTAGGTGTATTGTCTTTTCTGTTTAGAGGTCGAGCGACGGTAAATTGATGCAGTGGATCTTTTAATTTTCATTTTGGCACGTGTCAATCCGATTTAAGCACAGTCCGTTCTACACCGCATTTAATGATTGCATAGAAAAGCTATAAAGCTGTGCTTTGATAAAATTTTACAATCGAATACATACAATTCTGACTCGAATTCAGCATTTTGTCTTTTATATATTAATCCTCATGTATTTGTTTACAGTAAAGAGTTGAAGTGACCTGAAAACAGTGTATTAAAGGTTTTGCTTTTCATTTTGGTGCATATTCTAAATGTTGTTATGCAGAATAGCAAAGCAATGTGTGTACTGCATTTCACACAGACATTATGTTAAACAAAAATGTCTTATAAATGTACGTCAGTGCTTTATGCATAAATTAAAAAAATGGAATTTAGCAGGTACAGATAAATATACTATTAAATATCGAGATTAAATATTGAAATGCAGTGGAACCTCGATTAAACAGACTAAAGGGGGGTGCAGTGGGAGGTTTTTCTTCCAGGGGGTGCGAAAATATACAAAAACGCAGCCCTAAGGTCCACAACAGACTAAACATGCACATATGATTAACAGTAAAATGAACAACGTAAATAGAAACGTAAATATGTCAAGTTAAACCTGTAAATAAATATTAAAATTGGTGTACTGCACTACTGGATAGAAATTTCATTTACCCTGTGTGGTGGTGGAGATGTTCTTTTGCCATGATCGTATAGTGGGGACTCTGAGTTTCTATTTTTCTGAGTCTGAGGCACTGCTGGTGCATAACTAAGCTCTACAACTTGCAAAAGCACAGAGAACAAAAGGCGAGAACAAAGCGAGCCTCCAGACAAAATAAAGCCTAACATTAAATCTAAAATCCGTTAAATGAAGGTCCATTAAATGGAGATTCCTCTGTATTGAGATATATGATCTATTTTTTAATTATAAACATCACTGATAGCCTGATCAAAGGCGTTTGCTTTAACACAGGTGATGGAAGTATTTTACAGATCCTGAAATCAAAGTGGTGGATGTACTTGCTGATGGCGCTGACGGATGTCGAAGCGAACTACACCGTGGTGAAGGCTTACCAGTTTACCACACTCACCAGCATTCAGGTATTTACTCACACCTCACATCATTTCACACACACACAGTTTAGGTGAGGTTTTGGTCTTCCTACAAGGCAAGACCAGTAATAAACTCGAAGTGTGAAATTTACACACACTTCTACAATGACTTGATTTGAACAATTTTAGTGTGACTGCAGTTTGTATACAATTGTATACAGGTTGGGCATAGCTTCAATGCAACGAGTCTCTATTATATTGCTAACTGAACCACATGGGTGGACTATTTCTGTATAAAAATCTAACCATGAGCCACGCCTGTTTTGTCTTGTAGCTGTTGGACTGCTTTGTGATCCCGGTGCTGATGGTTCTGTCCTGGTTCTTTCTGAAGACCCGTTACAGACTTGTGCACTTCGTAGCTGTGGTTGTGTGTTTGCTGGGGGTCGGGGCCATGGTGGGAGCCGACCTGCTAGCTGGAAGAGACCAAGGCTCGAGTCAGTACCCAGCATACACTGTTGTACTATTATACACTAAAGACTCTTTTGTATGTGTGTTTGTTCTTTTTAGCACTTATTGAGGACATTTTGGCTTCTCTTAGTTACAGCATTGTGTCGTTTAATCGTTTCCAATTCCTGATGGTGGATCCACTGTCGCTTGCGCAACCCCCTGATCTGATCAAGGCAGGCCAAGCTCGCTGCTTTTATTGACTGGAGACAAATAATATTTATAGGAAATAAGAATGCAAATGCACATTTGGCAGAGCAGGATATTATGCTAGGCAGCACACCAGCACCGGGATTCTAAACTCCTCAGTTTAAAACTCGGGGTTGCCAGCGGTCGGCTGGGCACCATCTAGCGGGCATAATTGGCGGTGCCTGCAGCAGACACTAATTGGCCACCATGTCTGCTAGGGCGAGATGATCAGACTATGTGGGTGGGGTTTTCAAACGCTGTGTAAGGAACCTGATTAGCAGATAGCGGCGTCTGTGCAGAATGCATGGGTAAAAAAGGGTTCTGCTAAGGGCTGCGTGGGTCGGAGGAGGCGTGAGCAGCAATAAACCCTCCTCAACTGCAATCAGGGATCCACCAGCAGCGGGAGACAAATTGATCACGCTAAATTGGGAGAAAATAGGAGAAAATGCATCAATAAAATAGAAAAAAAGAAAAAGTTGTCATGTTTTTTTTACTGCTTGTAATACCTTTTGTATGATGCAAAAAGAGGAAATCAGAAGGGGAACAAATACTTTTGCACAACACTATGCACTTTAATTCAAATACACTAAGAATCTAATTTAACTAAATGAAAATTTAACATCGATGTTTAACGTGTCAGATGTTTGAGTTTTGCTGTTTGTGAACTTCAGTCTTCACATTAACATTTACTTGCTCTTCCTTTCCATTTTCTCTCAGCCTCTCATGTTTTGTTGGGTGACGGGCTGGTGCTGATCAGTGCTTCTCTGTACGCTGTATCTAACGTGTGTCAGGAGTACACAGTGAAGAACCTGAGCAGGGTGGAGTTCTTGGGCATGATGGGTCTGTTCGGGACCCTGATCAGTGGCGCCCAGATGTGAGTAACTTTACTGGGAGAGAATTCTTAATTACATTCCTGACAACAAACATTCACATTAAATTACATTTGTTATATTTAGCGACCTAGAATTATCAAGCAGTTGAGGGTTAAGGGCCTTGCTCAGGGGCCAACAGGGGCAACTTGACGATGTGGGGTGTAAACCAGCACTGGATTACCGAATTACCAGTCCAGTACTTTAACCACTGAGCTACCACTGCCCAAACCATTACCCAGACACCTGAGAACTCAAGGTAATGAAACCAAACTGGTCTAACCAATGGGCACAATCATGCTCGAACAGGAAGGGCCTTCCCCAGACTGTTGCCAGACAGTTGAAAGAATATAATGTATTTTATTAAATTGATGTTGTATACCTGAAGACAATACTTGGGACTGAAATCTCAGCGTAATATTTAGGAGGCGTGTCCACATACTTTCCACCATAAAGCTTTTTTTTAACAGAAGTAAGTTGTAAAATAAGTCAATTATCATAAATTCCAATATTTAGGGGTCACCACAGCGGTGGCCAGACTTGTCGCAGTTTTTAAGCCGGATGCCCTATTGATGCATTCCTCCTAATTCTATCCGGGCTTGGGACCGGCACTGACAAGTGCACCTTCCAATAGCTAGGCTGTTTCGGCCATCCCCTCCTCGGACATAAGCCAGGTATTTCCATGCAGATGCCCAACCAGCTGATGGCACCGCTGAGATTCAAACCCTGGATCCCCCAGATCTCAGCAGTTGTGGGTTAGCGACTTCACTGCTGCACCACCTCAGCGCTCCAATTCATTTGTATGCATTGTGGTTGACAGATAGGAGTAGATTGTTAACTGTGTGCTGCTCAGGATGCCCAAAACAGTTCCTCCTGCTTCAGTAGCTCATATTTGTTAAAGATTTCCATAAGTAATTTGTAAATTGTTGAATTTGCATGAATTTCCAGATGAACTGATGATACGAGTAACTTGCAGTGCTGTGCATAATATTTATTAAACCTTTATGTGTTTTTTTAAGGGCTGCACTTGAAACCGAAGCTGTCAGACTGATCAGCTGGGACATGAAAATATGTGAGCAAGTTCACTGTTCCTGTTACCTTAAGGACTGTTCACATCCTTAATGCTTTTTATTCTAAAATGTAATACTATTGTAATGTTTTTCATTACAACCTAGCAGTGGTGGGGTTTGAACCAGCGACCTTCCGGTTAAGATACTACTGCTCTAAATTGGCCAGACTGACATAGCTGACATGTATATTTAAAGCATTCATTCACTGTCTGTTTTACCATACTTTATCCTGGTCATGGTTGCTGTGGGTCTGATTCATTGAACGAAAGGCAGGAAACACTTCAGTCAGGTTGCCAGTCCATCACAGGGCAGAAACACAAACGCACACATGCACTCGGGGCAATTTTTAGTAGCTCCATTTGGTATGACTGCACATCTTTGGCTTGTGGGAGGAAACCAGAGCAAACCCACAATGAGGACCTGGGTTCCTCATTACTGGTGCAGTTACAACCTTTGCTGGCTGATTAATGGCGCCTGTGCAGGGTTGGGGAATAATGCTGATCAGGGTGTGGCTCTCCGTGCTCTCCGAGCACAAGGCTGATCTGCATATGAACTCGCCTCGTGCAGGTGAAAAGATGCAGTCGGTACTGAGCGTGTGTCGGAGGGGGCGCGTCAGTTGCGAAGCTCCTCAGTCAGCAGTGGAGGGTTGTATCGGTGGAGGGTAATTGGATATGACTAAATTAGGGGAGAAAATTGGGGGGAAAAGAGGAAAAGAAATCTCAGTGTTTAAATCGGCCGGCTGGGCGTCTGCACAGATATCATGTCTGAGAGGACGGCGGTGGTCAAAGCCCTGCGATGGACTGGCACCCTGCCCCGGGTATTCCCGTCTTGTGTCCAGTGAGCTATACATTTGCAGACGTTGCTCCACTGTTATAAACACAACAAAAACAAGAAATTCTGAAATGCATATCAGATTTAGAAAGATTTAAATTGTTATTCTGTTGATATGAATTATAATAAAAAAAATGCAAAATAGGAACATTAATAAAGCATTAATAATAGCCCTCTTCTCTTCGTGTCTTCTCTGCAGGTCTGTTCTTTGTTGCCTACGTGCTGTGCATGTACGGTCTGTACAGTTTTATGCCAGTGGTGGTGAAGATGACCAGTGCCACTGCAGTTAACCTCTCCCTGCTGACCGCTGATCTCTTCAGTCTGTCCTGTGGCATCGTGCTTTTTCACTACAAGGTGAGTTTGTTTCTCAGGATCAACCACTTTGCCCAAAACCAGCCCAAAGTAACAGAACTTAATGTGATTTAGTGGCTCATTTTCTGTTCTGGCCATCTTGTAAACTTGCTCAGTGGTGATCATCTTCCTCCGACAGATTTTAGACAAATTAAAATTAATGCTCAGATTGCAAGTTATCCATAATCTAAATGCCAATGCCACAGCTGCAATGTTGGAATACTTTTATCTGCTCATTATTTGTTCTTATTAGCCTAACTCTGGTTACTCTGTGTGTGTTTCCAGTTCTCTGTCCTGTACATTGTATCGTTTGTGATCATCACCGTGGGCTTCATCACGTTTAATGTCGTACCCACCTACGCCAGGGCTCCGCGTGAAGCCGCCGAGAGCACTTATCAGAGCGTGGCTACAGCTGAGGTGCTTCGGGTTGAAGGAGGTACCATGCTTGACTGGAAGCAAGGTGAAGACGAGGAGAAATGTAACCAGACAGCATGTAATCACACAGAACCGGCCACTCGGCTCTGTACACAGAAATACATCATATGACCCAGAGCTCTACAGTGTAGAGTCTGCAGTGTTGGATGTTCCTCGTTTCAGAGGACGATGCCTTTTTACAAAGAATGATTTATTTTTTTACTTTTATTTTGTTAGAAGCGAGTTTAGATTGTCCTTGGCTTGAAATTGGATGTAGGAACTATGTTTATTGGCTGAAGATAGGATGTAGATAATGGTTAAATTGTACGTTAGTTCAAACGTTGCACTTCTCTGTAGCTGGTTACAAATATGTGTTTTAGTGGACACAGGGTTTTATGTTGATGTATTGGTCTGTTTTAGCCTTAATTTCATTATCAATACACAACACTAATTTTACTAATACTAACATATTAGCAGAATATCTTCCAATAATAAATAATAATATAAAATGAGTATTACTAATTAAGCCATTCCAAATGGTCATAATGCCAGGCCTACGTGTCTGCAATTTTGCTGTAACTGGTCATGTAACCTTTCAATTATGTTGAATTTTATACTAATTTATCTGTTTAGTTCTATATATTTAGTTTAGTTTTTACTAGAGAAAAGTCCAGTTGAAGATATATTTAAATAGAGATAATGTAATTTATACTGGCCAGAGATACATTCTAACTTTCATTGAAATTGAAAATATCGCTAATATAAATCTGCATAACCAATACAAATCCCACCTAATCCTTTTTTTAACACCAAACCCACCCTGGAGTCCCGCGTAGGTCCCATCTGACCAAAGAACCTGGTTCCAAAGTTCTAGCAATCTACTTCTTCTGAAACCTTTAGGAGATGTAGACCTGGTGATCTGCAATCATGAGTCTTTAAGACGTTTTTGCAGAGCATTCCTCTCACTGTGCATTATAGCTAGTTATTATTCTTAAAATAATATTAATAATTCTGCCCAATTAAAACAAAATCATGCATTTGCACAGTTACAGTTATAGTTGGGCGACACGGTGGCTAAGTGGGCAGCACTGTCGCCTCACAGCAAGAAGGTCCTGGGTTCGATCCCCAGGTGGGACGGTCAGGGTCCTTTCTGTGTGGAGTTTGCATGTTCTCTCCGTGTCTGCGTGGGTTTCCTCCGGGAGCTCCGGTTTCCTCCCACAGTCCAAAGACGTGCAAGTGAGGTGAATTGGAGACACTAAATTGTCCATGACTGTGTTCCATATAACCTTGTGACCTGATGAGTCTTGTGTAATGAGTAACTATCGTTCCTGTCATGAATGTAACCAAAGAGTAAAACATGACGTTAAAATCCTAATAAACAAACAAACAGTTATAGTTTATCTGACACTATGCATTTCACAAGAATGACATTATTATTATTATTAGCAATATTATGTACATGAAGACCTGAAAACAGTGTGAATGATTAATATTTCCACTCAGTAGACTTGCACTAGTAAAATAATCACTGTTACATTATTAAAACGTCGCCCTGGCTTATGATTTAAACAGTGTTAGGTATATGTAAAACTGATCATATTTATTATTATAAGATGCCTAAAAGGTATTTACACAAAAACTGTTTGAACGTTTTAATGCAGTCGGAAGGTTTTACATGTTTGTTACGCCTGGGAAAATTGGTATAAATATTGAAGTTTGTTTACATTGTGTTTGTGTCCTCTTGTGGACAGAATTTGCCAAATAGTGTTCTAAATTTTTTATGAACCTGAAAAAATGCTTTATTGAATATTATTGTAATTATTGATTATTGTTTTTATTTAATAATGTTATTGCCTGATTAAGTCGCCATATTCAACTTTCCAATGGTGCTTTTATACCTGTAATAAATGAGAAAATAAGCACTTGTTTTTTATATTTTTCTACAGATTTCATTGGTTAATAAATGTTTATGCTGTTTCTTGTTGTGTCTGATTTATGATGCCTGCTGCTGCTCTGCCACACAATTTCTGCTGTATTAGATATTTCAGCGTATCTACACTCATTGGTTGTTTTACGTACAGGCAGCCTTGGAGTTATTGTCATATGGGGGTAAAGGATCATAAAAATCTGTGTCTCATTTTCTGCAATTACGGCCTCTGCTGACTGATCAAGACCTCTACATGAGGGGCAGTGGATCACAAATTGCAGTGCCTGACACTCTGTAAGCGAACTGCGGTCTGTGATAAGTGAAAAGGAGGGAAAGAATATAAAATCATTTAAAAATTATCCTCAGTTAAATCCCAGATCCCCCTGGCTCCTTTGTCAACTTGTGGACTCTTTACCTTACCCTACAGCTTTTTAATCGGGTGTAGATCAGAAGTCAAAGTCTTAAATTCTTGTCTTTTTATATCAGTTTATAGAATGAGCAATGAAAGTTGCAGTGCTCATGGTTTAATGGAAGAAATTGGTGATTCTTAAACAAATGTTTGCTTCACTAACCATTCTTTGGTGGATTGGCACATTTGGTTTCCCTTTTATTAAACCATGTTTTTTTATATTTATGTTTACCCTCCTGCCAGCCAAGTACAGGAAGGCTACAACAGATACAGGCTGACTGAACTGGACAACTGATAAATGGGGAAATGTTGCCTGGTTGAGTTTTAGTTTCATCATGCAGATGGTAGAGTCAGAATTGGCTAACAGTTTACCCTCATGTGGTCCACCTCAAGCTTTGTCCCCCCTGCACCATAGTGTGTAAACTGAATAGACTGTTGTGTTTGAAAATCTCAGATCAGCAGTTTCTGATATACTGAACGAGCCTTGTGGTCAAGGGTCACCTATCCAGGTCTGAAGTGAACATTAGAGAAGCTTTACTTCGTGTGTATATGTGCTACACTTCGTGTTGCTGGCTGGTTGAATGACTAGGCTTTGATACTTGTCTCTGCTTACTAACAGTTTGTATTTTTTTTTGTTTGACTGATCAGAATAAACGTGTATTTAACACATTTGCTTGTGTGTAGTAGGTGTACCTAGTAAAATTGTCCTTGAGGGAAGCTTCTCATGGTGAAAGGTGTACATGCATGGCTGCGTACAGAACCTATGAGGCCATGGGCGAGCCATTCTGCGCATGCGCGCTGCACAGCCGCTGAATAGACGCGCATCGCACAGTAACGAGGAGAAGCGGATTAATTTCCAAACACTGCGTCCTCTCACAGCGTATGTATAATTATTTATCATTTATTTACCATTCTTCACGATTTAATGTGTTTTTTATATTGACAATAGACACAGCTAATGTGTGCCAGACTGTATTGCTGATAATCCTGTGCAATAGGCTTTTGCAATGGTGTAATTTAATGTTTGTAGGTTATTATACGGTATGATTATGTATAAATAAGCATAATATAGGACCTAGTGCATGTCAGATGAATGGGTGAATGTGTTAATCCAAGGATACCGTCCATGATCCATGAGGCTTTGTATTTAAGCACAATCGAGACATGCAAATAAATGAAAAAATGGAATGTAATTGATTAAATCCTCTCAGATGCAGCTGATTTAAGGTAGTGATGTGCATACCGGTTTTGTTTTGATCTGATCTGGTCTGATGTGATGCGCAGGTGATCAGACATCATTGGATGTGCGATTATCTGGGACACTGAACCACCACCATGAAGCATTTCCTGAGGTAAAACATGTTCACTGAGTTTCCACTTCATGTTTTATCCTGATGTATTATCAGCACAGTATTTATTCACTCATTCATTCATTACACTAACTGCTTCATCCTGGTCAGGGTAGAAGTGGGTCCACAATACATCTTCTGCATGCCCTTGGGAGGTATAAGAAAAACAGAGCACCCGGAGGAAACCAGTACAGACAAAAATACTCAATAACTAATTAGAAGGGGTGTCTACATACTTTTGGCCTTACAGTGGACCTCTTGGCGCAGCGGTAGTGCGTCTGACTCCACATCAGAAGGTTGCGTGTTTAAATCATATATTGAAACAGTGGTAGTCTAGTGGGTAGAGCTTTGGACTGTCAACTGAAAGGTTGAGAGTTTGAATCCCAGCTGTTGGACCCTTGAGCAAGGCCCTTAACCCTCTCTGCTTTAGGGGGGCCGTACGATGGCTGACCCTGCGCTCTGACCCCAGCTTCCAAACGCGAAGAAAGAATTTCTGTGTACTAGGGATGTAACGATACACTCTACCCACGATGCGATGCGATTCACGATACTGGGTTCACGATACGATTTTTTTTCCCGACTTTTTAAACTAAATGAAACTGCAGACAAGTTTCCTTTTATTATTTCTCTTTAAAAATTTTTTTATTTGTGCTTATCTTTTATTTATCTAAATAATGAATGTCCTTTTATTTCTGTGGTTGGTACAAATTATGTAAAACAATGCTGCACATACACTTTTTGTGTAAAAAAAAAAAAACGTAAAAAAAAATGAAATAAATCCCACATTAAATAAATAAACTAATAATACAAATGAAGAAAGTCTCCTCACATAAATAAATTTGGCTGGAAAATTCCGAACCTGGCAATCCTGTAGTGACGTCAACCAGGCGAGGTGAATAGCGCCAGCGCCCTCTGCTGTTTAAAGTAAATATTGATTCATTATACATGTAAACTGATTTGAATCGTTACACATGTGAATCGATTTTTAACTGTCTTGTGGTGCATCGTTACATCCCTAATGTGGACTGTAAACCCGTACATGTATATATGACAAATAAAGGCGTTTTATCTAAATGTATTAACTTGGTATGACATGCTCCTTCTTTTATCCCACACTGTCTTATTAACCAGTGGCCCATTTTGTGGTGTCGAATTTTAGCTTACTGCAAGTCTTAATCCGTGCAGTGGCCTACTTAATGCTGCATCCTAAATGAGTCTGTTATAACCTCCAGAACATGTTTAACACTGCAAAACAGCTCTCAAAAAGAGACAACGAGAACAAAAGTGCCTTTTTTTTATCATTTTTATTGCTCTGGCTGTGTTGATAATGACACTTTCTACAGTATTTGCCATTGTAAAATGTGAGTATTTTCATTCATCAATGGAATAGCAGTGTGGTATAAATAATGATAATAATAATAATCTAGGTCAGATGAAATGCCTTTATTTCCCAGTTTTTTGGAAGCTGGGGTCAGAGAATGAACGGCACCCCTGGAGTTGATAGAGTCAAGGGTCCAGCAGTGGCTGCATGGCAGAGCAGTGATTTACACCCACAACCTTCCAGTGGATAGCCCAAAGCTCTACCCATTAAGCTTCCACTGTCCACAATATTCATTCAGAACTAAAGTACCACCACGTTTCAGATAAATGATTCAAGTACAAAGTAAAAATCTCATTTTTGTACAGAACTGTAGTGTATAGTGGCAATACATGCACCTGTGTGTGTGTGTGTGTGTGTGTGTGTGTGTTAATCAGAGGTTTAATGTCTCAGGTGGTACAGAACTATAAAAAAGCTTGAAAACCACAAGACTGAATGATAATTGTGGTAACAGATTTTCTTTCTCTGACTGTGTTAGGGTGCTGAGCCAGTTCCTGGTGTTTCTGTACTGTAAGTGTCTGTGGCAAGGTCTGAAGTTTTTTATCAGGAAGGTTACGGGTCGATGTGAGCTGCAGCGCATCTGTTACAACAACAAGCCTGGTGCCCGCCGTACCCTTAAAATAGGTAATTCAATAAGCCGTCTCAAAAGGTGCGCATAATTAAATGCTCCAATGTTCCAAATGTTTCAACTTCTTTCTGTTTTATTAGCCAGCTTACTTAAATAGATACTTACTTACTTAATTACTAACATCCTAATATACATACTTGCTAACATATATGCATACTTACATACTTACTAACATACATTTTCACTTATATACTTACATACTTGCTTAAAATAGGTAAATCAATAAGCCGTCTCAAAAGGTGCACATAATTAAATGCTGGTTAGAAAATATTCCAACTTCTTTCTGTTTTTTTGCAGAATCGTCACTGAAATGCTCTAAAAGTGAGGTGAGTGAAGAGAAGTGCCAGTACATCAAGCTCTATCATAGAAGAATCACACTTATAATGAATTATAATGCATAAGTACAGTACTGTTTAGGTTTCTCGTACGTTTTCTCCACAGCTCCTGCAGAATGCCGTCACTGTCCATCCAGATGCTGTAGAGAAGACCATCGATGACATCATCGCCCTAAAAAAAATCAACCCGGATACCAATCCACAGTAAGAACACGAAACAGTACATTATAATACCAACAGTTGTCGTTTCCAGCTCCAGCGTATTAGATATGACGGCTAGATATAATTTGCTTAGATAAACAATCAGTTCAAATCTCCTTGCACTAATGCAGCAGGACTTTCACTTAGATGGCACTTAAGCATCTATATTCTTGTAGCCTTCTATAGTTCTGGCCTTGTTGGTGTTTCTGTAGTTTCACGAGGTCAGCTGAACCTATCTAACCTACATCAGCAAGATTTGAATCTAAGGCAAGTCAGTGGAAATTCTTGAACAGCATCAATGCCCAATCGTACAAATGCTCTTCTAACTAAATGGGCACAAGTTCCCATAGACATACTTCAAAATCTTGTGAGAAACCTTCTCTGTTATAGCTGAAAAGATTACATAGAGCTCACTATAGTTCAACAACCTTAAAGTCAGGTGTCCAAATACTTTTGACCATATAGTGTATATTAATCTCTTTTGAAACAGATTTTGTTTATGTCTTATTGCTGCTTTATTCTGGTCAGGGTTGTGGTGGGTCCCGCTTCCCCAGAATTACTGGGCGCAATGCAGTAACACACCCTGGACAATCATGTCTGTGTGGACGCCTGTGCGGCTGAACCCGTAACGGACCACTAGACACTTGGTTCCAAGACTGTGGTTCATTACAGTCCATTGTAGGTTCATGTAATGTTTTGACGTCAGGTCTGTGGTAAAATGGTCTCATCACACGGCTCAAAGTTCCAGGTTTTATTCTTTTAACACCCAAGTTGTAAATCGTACACTGTCCATCAGCTTTCACTTAGTTGATTCTGTATTTTCATGCTTCCATCTTTGTCGGTTTTTCTCATTTGTGTGATGTCTGTCGTTTTTCCCAGGCTGGCCATCTCTCTTCAGGCAAGCCTGTTTCAGATCGTCGGCTACAGGAATCTGCTGCTGGAGGTGGAGAAGCTGCGCAGAGAGCCGTACGACTGTGAGAATACACGTCATGAGGAGATGCTGATGAAGGTATCCACTTTAAGTGGCTTCTTTTATTAGCTTTAAACCACATGTGTCATTTAAAAAACACATGTAATTGATCTTTTCAGCTATAACAACAGCTATTCTTCTTGGAAGGCTTCTCACAAGACATTAAAGCATGTCTGTTGGAATTTGTGCCCATTCTGTGCAGGTCACTGAAGTCTCTTTAAGCCAAGGTTTTCCTCATGTCTTTATAGAGCTTGCCTTGTGCACAGAGGCACAATCATGCAAGAACAGGAAGGGGCCTTCCCTAAACTGTTGCTGCAAAATTGGAAGCATAAAATCTCCTATATAATATTGATTTATTACACCTGTTAGCAATTGTTGTGGCCGATACACATGAATTCAATAATTAGAACGGGTGTCCCAATACTTTTCTCCATATATTGTATATCATGAATACAGATTCTGTAGATCTTTGTCAGGTTATGTGCGTGTGGCTCTTCTCTTTTTGACTAGCTTTGGAAGGCTTTGCGCCCTGAATCAGCCCTCACTGGACGTATTTCTAAGCAGTGGTGTGAGATTGGCTTCCAAGGCAGCGACCCCAAGACTGACTTTAGGGGTATGGGACTGATGGGGCTGCACAACCTTCTGTGAGTACTCCATATTTACTGAACCACAAGGTTACATTGACACAGACTGTATTTACTAAGGAAAGTACACTTACATGCTTTTCTTTTTAGCAGTGTACACGATACTTATTTATTAACTTACATACTCTTATACAAGGGTTCTTCCAAAAGTTTCCACACTATTTTAAACTCTATTTATTAAGAATTTATATAAACAAATTACGTCACTTTTCTACACAGTCACCTTCCGTTGCATTTTTTCAGCGTTGTACCAACTTTTTAATGCCGACAGCACAAAAATGAGTTTGGTTGAGCTTGTAGCCACTGATGCAGCGCTGCTTTCACATCATCATCACATGAAAATCTTCTTCCCCTTAAAGCCTTTTTGAGCGTCTAAAAAGGTGGAAAGCAGATGGAGCTAAATCTGGACTATAAGCGTCTCTCAGTCTCTCAGATACGACCGATTACTCCTCCCACCCTCACCGCTTATAACCAAAATATTAAAGTGTGGAAACTTTTTGAACATCCCTCGTAGATACTTACATACTAACTAGCCAGCTTACTTAAATACATACGTGCTTACTAACTTACTAACTTACTTACTACTTATTACCTAATATACTTACTCACTTACCTGCTAACTTGTATATATATTTATGCACAAACATTCTTGATAACTTATATACACATACTTACTAACTTATATACATACATTTTTACTTATATACTTACTTATATACTTGCTTATTCACATACATGCATGCTTTCTTACTTATATAAATACATACTCACTTATGTACTTACTTGCTTACTTATACACTTATTCACTTACATGCTAACTCGATTATATACTTACATACCTTGTAACTTATATACAAACCTAATTACTTACTAAGTAACTTACTCCGAGGCACACACACACACACACACACAAACACACATTTAACAGATGTATTTATGTATTTATAGCAAATATTCAGTCAAGAGCTTTGAAGGCCAAAGTGGAGAAGGGTTCCATGTGAACAGCAGTTGAACATGGGTCAGTCGGTCCTAAGGGATGGGCGACCGCCGTTCGGAAGGGTGGGGCGATGGCCTTCCTTTGCCCCCGGTTGATCAAAAGGGAGTCAGGTTCAGATCCCTGAACCCGGAGTGGCGGAGACAGGCGCCGCGAGGCATCCAGTGCAGTGACGCAAACAAACCCGGAGACGCCGGCGGGGGCCCCGGGAAGAGTTCTCTTTTCTTTGTTAAGGGCAGGGCGCCCTGGAATGGGTTATATACTGTATATCAAGTCTATGTGGAAATAAAAGTATTGAGCATTGTTGCCACCATTGCATTTCTGTTTAATTATTTTGTGTTTTATGTGTCGTGACAGATATTTCGCGGAGCACGACAACTCCTCCGCTCTCCAAATGCTTCACGACTCTCTGCAACCCAAACACAGGTAAGATCTTCCTCAGTGTCACAGCCCAAATCCTGCTTCATGAGCTTGCTTTGTGCACAGGGGCACAGTCATCCTGGAACAGGAAAGGGCCTTCCCTAAACTCCTGCTGCATATAATTGATTAGATTTCTGCAGTACACTTCTCGACCCTCGCTAGTTTTTGTTAAAGTAATTTCCATGCACATCATATTGTTTTGTTTTCATTTTTTCTGCAGTTTCATGGTGTGGAGATGAACACATTTAATCGTGGATGAGATTTGATCTGTGTAGCATGCTGTCACCACGCATCACGCATAAATCACGCAATACCAAACACTGTCTTTTTCTTTGTACTCTTCTGTTTTTCTCATCACCGCTTTGTCATGTGCAGGAACATTTCTACAGAGGAAGTCAGGTACTCCATCTTTTTTCTCTCAGTAAGAGCTCCATTTCTCATTCAGTGTGAATCTAACTGCTGTATCTTTTCCTTCTCTCTGTCTCTTAATCCCACCTCACTGTAAACACGGCGCGTTAGGCGTCATTCTAACGTTGGTTAGTAACGCTGAATGCTTTCTCATTTTGCCTGTCTGATTCTCGTGCCGTGTGTCCGTGTAGCATCATCCTTTTTTCTGTATTGCTCTCTGGTTCTGTTCTGATGTATTTTGGACGTGCTCGAGCTCTTTCTGACGTTCCGCTTTTCCTGCAGTAAGATGACCAAAGCCGAGTGGGAGCAGAAGAAACTGGACAAAGCTATCGGGTGAGCGCTGTAGCTAAGCAGATACACCTTGTTACGCTTTCTGTCTGAGCAAAAGCACAAACCAGATGTAGCACTGTGTGACGGATCTAGTTTGCTGCAAAATCTTTAGAGCGGTTGCTGTGTTGTCTTGCTGGGTCAGACTTTATCTCTAACTAGAAGCTGGGAGAAACTTCAGACAGTATAGTTACACACTATGTGGCACACAGGCAATTTGGGACACAGCCAGGTTATTACCTGTGTGAGCCACGCTAGAAATTTTTACCTGTCACGACCTTGGAAATGTATCAGCATAGCTGATCAGTAAAATATGATGATAAAAAACTGATGTTTGTCAAGAAAGTTTCTTGTTTACTTTGTGCACAGGGGTGCAGTCATGCTGGAACAAAAAAGTGCCTTCCCTAAACTGTTGCTACAAAATTGGAATCTTATCATTTTCTTTATATAATTGTAATTGTAATAATTACACCTGTTAGCTACTGTTGTGGCTGAAACACATTAATTCAATAATTAGAAGGGGTGTCCCAATACTTTTGTTCTTATAGTGTATTCATTTTGGTCTGCTTTCTTCATTTCCCAGTACCAATCTGTATATGCCTGCTGAAGTGTTTAAAGGTGCTTAACTTAATTTATCTTGCACCAGATACTCGTTTGCTATCGTTGGCATCAACATCACAGACCTGGCCCACTCTTTGCTGGTAAGCGGGGCTCTGAAGACCCATCTGTACAACGTAGCACCAGAGATGCCAAGCCTTGCACACTTCCAGCAGACCTTCTGTATGTTCCAACATATTGACACTTCTGCGTTTGTAGTGCATGCCAGCTGAATTTATGTGTGATATTACCACCCTAAGCTGAGCTCTGACGAATTCTTGTATGCTTCCATGGTGCAGGTTACCTGATGCAGGAATTTCACCGGTTCTGGATCGAAGAGGACCCAGGTGACATCATGGAGTTCAACCGTGTACGCACCAAATTCCACAAGCGCATCCTGAAGCAGCTGAAGAATCCCAACATGGCTCTGTGCCCTCATTTCACTGCCTCCGACCTACACCTGGTCACCCTGTAGATCCTCACTTTACTCTTTACCCATTTGCCACTCCTGAGCTTCTCTATAAGCTTTTTGTCATCACTGCCAACTGGGTGACGTCTCTCTGTCTTAACACGCACTCACACACAAACACACACAAACAGGAACATAGACCAGCAAATGTGTTTGGTTTTTCTCATATACCTGGCTCAGAAGCATTGAAGACCACACTGACTGGCTGAGTGCGCCACGTTTTCCCTGCACTACTTCACAACAACACACCTTTAACAATTCAAACGTTTTTAGTACCGTCTCACAAATGTGCACTTGCAGTAGAAAGGAAGAACTGGAAGAACTAATTTTGGCAGTGGTTCAGTCTGTATTGCCCATCTCTTACAGATTGGCCGCAGATCTCATGCCGTGCCTGAGGCACAGTCTGGGGATGCCAAAAAGGGCCAAATCTAGTCATTTCTGCTGCTGTTTGCACTACCTCCGTTCTAGACCATCACGTCCCCTCAGACACATGCCGCTATTTTTCACCTGCCAGTGTTGGGTCCCACACAGAGCCATGTGGCGTACAGCTTCGCTATGCTCCATGTGAGTGCCAGCCAATTTCATTTAACCCATAACTGAGCATTATCGCACATGCTTTATTAATTACAAACAGCCTAAATGTAGTGAATGTGATTGTGATATAGAACGGTACAATTGATATAAACACCACGAGCGGGACTAGTTCCATATTTAGAATGTACATTTTATACAGAATTAGTTGCAGACTGTTTATTTCAAGCGCTAAATAAACATAGAGATTCAGTTGGTAAAGCTGTTTATGTCAACATTAGTGTTGCTGTAAGATGATAACTAGAACTCATCCTTTATACTGGGACATAATGCAAAATATCCAGATCGTTTAAAAAAAAACAAAAAAACAATCACGTCAGACTCCATACTGACTAAAAACAGCTTAAATATTTGTGATTTTAACACGTAATCACTTTGTCAATCATCAAGTAAATAATATAAATGCATAAAACATCTACTGTTTGGGTTAGAATCTCAGAATGTGTTTGTTAACAAAGGGTGGGTGAGGGTGCGCTTCATATCAGCACTCTTATACTGTACAGACTGTAGCTCTACTCTCTCAGTCTTTAACAGACAGCATTGATTAAACAATCACTTGTTCAGTCAATAATTATCAATTATTCTTTAAACTAGATTTTTTTTCTTATTCTTAAAGACGTGAGCATTTTTTTAATGTCATCACACCTTGGTTTATGGTTTATTTTTAACATTATACAGTGTATCACAAAAGTAAGTACACCCCTCACATTTCTGCAGATATTTAAGTATATCTTTTCATGGGACAACACTGACAAAATGACACTTTGACACAATGAAAAGTACTCTGTGTGCAGCTTATATAACAGTGTAAATTTATTCTTCCCTCAAAATAACTCAATATACAGCCATTACTGTCTAAACCACCAGCAACAAAAGTGAGTACACCCCTTAGTGAAAGTTCCTGAAGTGTCAATATTTTGTGTGGCCACCATTATTTCCCAGAACTGCCTTAACTCTCCTGGGCATGGAGTTTACCAGAGCTTCACAGGTTGCCACTGGAATGCTTTTCCACTCCTCCATGACGACATCACGGAGCTGGCGGATATTCGAGACTTTACGCTCCTCCACCTTCCGCTTGAGGATGCCCCAAAGATGTTCTATTGGGTTTAGGTCTGGAGACATGCATGGCCAGTCCATCACCTTTACCCTCAGCCTCTTCAATAAAGCAGTGGTCGTCTTAGAGGTGTGTTTGGGGTCATTATCATGCTGGAACACTGCCCTGCGACCCAGTTTCCGGAGGGAGGGGATCATGCTCTGCTTCAGTATTTCACAGTACATATTGGAGTTCATGTGTCCCTCAATGAAATGTAACTCCCCAACACCTGCTGCACTCATGCAGCCCCAGACCATGGCATTCCCACCACCATGCTTGACTGTAGGCATGACACACTTATCTTTGTACTCCTTACCTGATTGCCGCCACACATGCTTGAGACCATCTGAACCAAACAAATTAATCTTGGTCTCATCAGACCATAGGACATGGTTCCAGTAATCCATGTCCTTTGTTGACATGTCTTCAGCAAACTGTTTGCGGGCTTTCTTGTGTAGAGACTTCAGAAGAGGCTTCCTTCTGGAGTGACAGCCATGCAGACCAATTTGATGTAGTGTGCGGCGTATGGTCTGAGCACTGACAGGCTGACCCCCCACCTTTTCAATCTCTGCAGCAATGCTGACAGCACTCCTGCGCCTATCTTTCAAAGACAGCAGTTGGATGTGACGCCGAGCACGTGCACTCAGCTTCTTTGGACGACCAACGTGAGGTCTGTTTTGAGTGGACCCTGCTCTTTTAAAACGCTGGATGATCTTGGCCACTGTGCTGCAGCTCAGTTTCAGGGTGTTGGCTATCTTCTTGTAGCCTTGGCCATCTTCATGTAGCGCAACAATTCGTCTTTTAAGATCCTCAGAGAGTTCTTTGCCATGAGGTGCCATGTTGGAACTTTCAGTGACCAGTATGAGAGAGTGTGAGAGCTGTACTACTAAATTGAACACACCTGCTCCCTATGCACACCTGAGACCTAGTAACACTAACAAATCACATGACATTTTGGAGGGAAAATGACAAGCAGTGCTCAATTTGGACATTTAGGGGTGTAGTCTCTTAGGGGTGTACTCACTTTTGTTGCCGGTGGTTTAGACATTAATGGCTGTATATTGAGTTATTTTGAGGGAAGAATAAATTTACACTGTTATATAAGCTGCACACAGACTACTTTTCATTGTGTCAAAGTGTCATTTTGTCAGTGTTGTCCCATGAAAAGATATACTTAAATATCTGCAGAAATGTGAGGGGTGTACTCACTTTTGTGATACACTGTATATGCTTTAGTGTTCATGTATATTTATTATTTATTATACTTTTATAATGTAACCACCAAAGCAATAAAAAAAATCTGGGTTTTCTGTTTCACACTTTTAGTTTCTGTTACTAATATGCATACCCACCTACTAAATATCTAGAACATCCACAGTTCAAGTCAAAACTTTGCTTACGCTTGTTAGGGTCACACAGTATGTCGTCTGAATTAAAAGCTTCTGGGAACAAAAGTGATTTTTCATCTGGCTCCGCATCACCATGAAGCCTTTGGTCTTGTAGTCTTTTTACTAAAAAGTAACACACTCATTCAGTATTAAGAATTTTTCAGTTGCGATCTCTGTTTGCTTGCTGTGCTACTTCTGTATTCATGCATTCTTTCTCTTTCTAGACCCTTTAAAACTCACCATTTACAGGGTTTGCATGGTTAAACTTTGGTTTGCCTGTAATTGTTTGCACTGCTGCTTTTATTGTTCAGAATGTCACTATGTATGTAATGCCAGTTAAACATGAATGTTTATGGTTTTAGAATTGTTTAGCTTTTTATTAAATACTGTGGTGTTTAAGCTACAATCAGCTGTGAGAAGTACTGAACATTATTAAGGCTTTAAAAGTATTAGTCACTTTTAAGAAGAGTTAAACGCACTTGCTGTAAATAATGCTTGAAATTAAATTAGATTTTATCATGATAAGAAAAGTCATCAGTGTGCATGGCAGAATCCATACAGCTTGTATCATGTGAATACACTGTGGAAATAAAATGCTTTTTAAATGCATAATCAAATCTATGTGTAATAAAAAACTGTACATGGATCTATTTTGGTCTGCTTGCTTTTTTTATTAAAGCATATTACCTGGCACTCAGGTGGCACAAGGGGTCTAATTTACTAGCTAGCCCACCAGTGCTGAGATCTTGAGCACTCGAAGTTTGAATCTCGGATTTGCTATTGACCTGGCTGAGCAGCCAACAGGCACAATTGTGTAAAATTGATTCCCAAACCTTATAGCATTTATCCATTATTATTAGAGTCTTAGTGGGTTGGCAACACAAGCAAACACAGTTTTTTGATTGTTGGACTTTTCGCTCGTTAATTTTATGCAGAATGGCAAACCTCGTCCCGTGCTTGTCAATGATTGCATTACCTGCTACCTAGTCCCTTGTTTCACTGACGAAAGTTCTTGAAAAGATGGTTTCCATTGCCCCAAATCTTTAGAAATGTGTTGAAGGCATCAAATTAGGAATTAGCTTATATTTACGGGCGGCTCAGTGGGTAACACTGTCGCCTCACAGCAAGAAGGTCCTGGGTTACATCCCCTGGTGGAGCGGTCTGGGTGCTTTCTGTGTGGAGTTTGCATGTTCTCCCCGTGTCTGTGTGGGTTTCCGCTGAGAGCTCCGGTTTCCTCCCACAGTCCAAAGACGTGCAAGTGAGGTGAATTGGAGATATAAAATTGTCCATGACTGTGTTTGACATTAAACTTGTGAACTGATGAATCTTGTGTGACCAGTAACTACCGTTTCTGTCATGAATGTAAACAAAAAGTCTAAAACAAGACGTTATAATCCTTATTAATAAATAAAGCTTATATTTACAAAAAATCAATCAAGGTGAGAAGGTAAAACACGAAACATCTTTTCTATGTACTGTTTTAATTAAATGCTTATTTTTATTTACATTTTACAGACGACCCAAACTTTTGGGAATTGGAGTTGTTTTATCTTGCAACCAAATTATCAACTTTGGCAATTTTAAAAGTAAATGGCTGTATAATTTCAGAACTTTAAAAACAGAAATAGTTTATTTTTTAAGGTTTAATATAAAAGAAACACGTATGTAGTGTATAGGTTAATTTAGAAGTTATTTGCTAGTGAGTAGGATGCCTACGTGCAGCATGCTAGGTGCACCCTCAGTGACGTAAAAAGGCGTGCTTTACAGATGGCAGCTGTTGGCATTTATGTTTTCTTTGGCACAATTACCAAGTCTAAACTATTGTAAACGGCTCAGTAAAGTTCCCAGAGTGTGCTGCCAAATCCTGCATTTCGTATTCGAATAATAGAAGATTGCATGTAGAACTAGATGTTGAAATAGAACTGGAGAGCCATGCTACCAAAAGTAGGTCACGTCTCAAACCGCATCCTACTGTACTAAGTAGTTTACTAGAGTAGTGCGCTACGGTCACGCGTGTGCTACTTATACATACTGCTTAGTGACTTTTCGGTAGTGTGCATGTGAGAATTGGGACGTGCCCGAAGTTAGCCATGCAAACTTGTAGTGACAGTTAGCTCGCCTTGTTGACACGGCAAATCTGACCTTAGGGGACTTTTTGCCGCTGAAAATTTCATTACACTGTGTAGTGTATTATTTTAGATTAAACTTTCAAATGCCACCGCTTTCAAAACAGTTTAGTTAGCGAAAATATTATGTGTTAGCTCACAAGCTAACCTAAGCTAACTCGACAGTTACCTGACTGACAGGTGGACAGTTGGGTCAACTAACGTTAACACTCCATAACGTTAACTTTAGTTATTCAAATATTCACCGTGCTTGTTGGGGCAAAATGTTCGTGTGAATTTCTAGCAGGTGAGTGAACAATATTTTACATTTATTTTTAGTGTAAATGTTTCTGGTGGCAACTTTGCATTTAAGTATGGCTTAATGCGCCTTAATAAATCACGGTATTCCGTACATCACATATAGTGTTTCATACATTGCTTTTATATATAAATTAACGTTGATAAATCGATACTGCTGCAAAACTTTGTTTTTAAAATAGTTAAAAGTCAACTTTTGCTACAATAAATTCAAAATTAAAGATGATTTGTGACCTGTATGTGTTGTACGGAACGCTGTTACTTTACTGTATTTGTTATTGGGGCAGGACATTATGACACAATAACCTTACATTTTTGTTCAAAACCCCATTTTCGTGCAACTGGGTCACTAATTTTTTCCCCCTTTGTCAATATAAAGTGTAGTCAGATGATAAGACTTTTGCACTTTTTGTATGAGCATCAGGGACCGCTAGTGAACATGCTTTTAGTTTTATGTAGTGTAAAGTGTAAAACATGACCTTAAAATCCCAATAAACAAACAAACAAATCTTATAATCAGCAAAACAATTGAAGTAAATACTTAAGTCGGATAATTCTGGTCCACATACCTAATTTGGCACAGTTTTATGCTGGTTGTCCTTCCCTAGGCAACCCTACTTTATTTTATCCGGGCTTGGGACCAGTATTCAGAGCGCACTGACAAGTGCACCTCACAATGGCTAGTCTGTTTGGCCAGATTTCGGCCTGATCTTTAACACTGTAGCACATAATGAGACGACTTTGAGCGGGTGGATTTGATCGAGTCATAAGAACCTTGTTTAAGTTCACACATTCACAGCTATTGTTCGCCTGTTATAACTGTAAACATGGGCTATTACATTTACATTTTCAGCATTTAGCAGACGCTTTTATCCAAAGCGACTTACACAATGAGCAGAACACGATGAGCAATTGAGGGTTAAGGGCCTTGCTCAGGGACCCAACAGTGGCAACTTGGTGGTGGCGGGGCTTGAACCGGCAACCTTCTGTTTACTAGTCCAGTACCTTAACCACTGAGCTATCACTGGCCCAGTGATAGCTATTATAAATATGAACACACATTTATGTTAGTTTTTAATTCAGATATTTTTAGGATATTATATGATTTTTTTTTATTTGTTTTTGTGCATTTTCTCCCCATTTTCCTCCCGATTTAGCGCACTCAATTTTGTCTTCCGCTTCTGAGAGATGCCAGATTGCCTCTTCCGAGACCTGTACAGCCGTCCTCTTCTTGCCTCCATTCTGCACAGGCGTCACTTCCGCCAATCAGGGTCCTTACGCAGCGTATGAAGACCCACCCTGCAGATACGGCGGCCAATTAGTATCTGCTGCAGGCACTGACAATCATGCCCGCTAGATGGCGCCCAGCCGACCGGTGGCAACACCGAGTTTCGAACCGAGGAGTTCAGAATCTCGGTGCTGGTGTGCAAGCGGAATATCACGCTGTGCCACCTGGGCGCCATGATATTATATGACTTCTAATGAAAATCATTGTATTAAAACCTTTTCACTAGTGTTCTCAAATATAAAAAAATATATTCTATAAGTTCCTATTGTTTATTTATTTTGTATTTAAACTCATGGCAATATCAGTTGTTTAAAATGCACCTCAATTAGCGGTGCATGTACACTTACATTTTTTCTGCTTGCTGCTGGCAGGCACGTCTGGTGAGGTTTGTTTGGGTTTGTTTTATACACCTGATTAATAGAACAGGAAATAACATTTGTCTAAATGATTAATGAAATTGTTCCACACTTTAAATTTAATGTAAATAAAATACTTACATTTTTGTTTTCTGTAAAATGTGCAGCTATTAAAAAGCCTGTAGCGTAGGAAGTGGGATTGTAGTGGGGTTGCAAACGTTTTCGAAATAAGGTCACTGGCCAAAAGGGTTTAGAATCCATGGGCTAAGATATTGTACATTAATATTGTGACGAATTTACTTTCTTTGTGTACTGTGGGTATCAGCAGTATTTAACACTGGCCAACTGCACATATTGTTACTCTTGATCCCTTTTTTGTAAACACATAATGGAATCCTTGGTGACTATTTTGAGGAAGTTTTTTCTCTGTAGTTTTGAAATTCAACCACATAAATGCTGATCTAGCACTTTTTGAGCTGTTCCTTCCTCAAACACAAATTTTATAATAACTGACAGCTAAGTGAAACGCTTTCTCAAGCCTAGAGGTTAATAATGGCAGGTTACAGAGCTTAGATCACCACAAAGTTGTTTTCTCTCTTAAGATTATCTGTTATTTCTTAGCTCTGAAATTCAGGGAAAAGTTTGCCAACCATCAAAAACTTCACTGATTAAAAGTCAGGCTCGGTGGGTAGCACTGTCGCCTCACAGCAAGAAGGTCCTGGGTTTCCCCACGTGGAGTGGTCCGGGTCCTTTCTGTGTGGAGTTTGCATGTTCTCCCCGTGTCTGTGTGGGTTTTTTCAGGGAGCTCTGGTTTTCTCCCACAGTCCAAAGACGTGCAAGTGAGGTGAATTGGAGATACAAAATTGTCCATGACTGTAACCAGTAATTTCCTGTCCTGTCATGAATGTAACCAAAGTGTGTAAAACGTGACATTAAAATCCTAATAAATAAATAAATAAATAAATCTTTATTAGCTGATGAGCCAAAGCTGTGCTAGGAGGAAATTTAAAATGTATTAGCCATTTTTGCCGTTTCTTATGTTGACGTGTATTTAGTATTGTAATAAGAATTGTTCTTTATATTTACCTCACTTATAGTATAATTTAATTAAATAAGAATACGTTGCATTTCTGATCCATTTCACTGTGTCACTCTTGCAGATCCACTTGCAGCAAATGATGTTCGCAGCATCTGGATCTGCAGCTTCAACCCTCAACTGAATGACAGAACCAGACGGCTGAGCGAGACAAATCCACTTTTGTTTCTATTCGGTTGAAACAGCTTGTCAGTAGAATGACACTCCGACCTCTACAGGCGTTTCTCTGCTGTCGGAATCCATTTGTGGCATTTTTTAGCAGAAGCCACTGCGGCCGCCTGTATTTCCACCACACCGCTGGGTGTAGAAGGACGTGGCAGCCGGAAAGTGGCTTCAGACCTGCAAGAGTTGCAGTAGTGACAAAAACCACTCGATATGAATTTGAGCAGCAGAGGTATCGCTACGCTGGACTGTCCGAGGAGGATCTCAAACAGCTGGTAAGAACAAGGATCATTTTAAATTTAATATAGTGTTAATTAAGCCTTGATAGAGGAGTAACTACACCGATCAGCCATAACATTAAAACCACCTCCTTGTTTCTTATCAGCTCCACTTACCATATAGAAGCACTTTGTAGTTCTACAATTACTGACTGTAGTCCATCTGTTTCTCTGCATACTTTGTTAGCCCCCTTTCATGCTGTTCTTCAATGGTCGGGACCCCCACAGGACCACCACAGAGCAGGTATTATTTAGGTGGTGGATCATTCTCAGCACTGCAGTGACACTGACATGGTGGTGGTGTGTTAGTGTGTGTGGTGCTGGTGTGAGTGGATCAGACACGGCAGCGCTGCTGGAGTTTTTAAACACCTCACTGTCACTGCTGGACTGAGAATAGTCCACCAACCAAAAATATCCAGCCAACAGCGCCCCGTGGGCAGCATCCTGTGACCACTGATGAAGGCCTAGAAGATGACCGACTCAAACAGCAGCAATAGATGGGCGATCGTCTCTGACTTTACATCTACAAGGTGGACCAACTAGGTAGGAGTGTCTAATAGAGTGGACAGTGAGTGGACACGGTGTTTAAAAACTCCAGCAGCGCTGCTGTGTCTGATCCACTCATACCAGCACAACACACACTAACACACCACCACCATGTCAGTGTCACTGCAGTGCTGAGAATGATCCACCACCTAAATAATACCTGCTCTGTAGGTAAGAACAGCATGAAAGGGGGTATCAAAGCATGCAGAGAAACAGATGGACTACAGTCAGTAATTGTAGAACTACAAAGTGCTTCTATATGATAAGTGGAGCTGATAACATAAATGTTTATTTACCGTCTACACAAATGCATGATTAAGCCAAAAAAAGATATAATTATATAATTTAAAGCTGCAACATAGTTATCATAATATCTTTTTTAAAGGTCATATTACAACTGCTAGTGAATATACCGTTGATATAGAAAGTATTCAGACCTTTGGACTTTCCATGTTGTTACTGTGTTATGGATTTAATTTAAAATGGATATAATTGCCATTTTTGCTAAACAATCTGTGATTAATAGTTTGTTTTTAATTCAGTTTATGTCTTTTGCGATTATAGCTTGCATTGAAAGGCTCCAGCTACAGTGGACTTCTGGAAAGACACCACATACACACACGCAACGTCGGACACATTGTGGAAAATCTGCAGTAAGTGAAGCTTCTTGTGATCTTGTCCATGGCACTCACATCACTATATGTATTGTTTTCTGCTTTAGGTACGCCACTTAATGCGCGGGTCACTTTAACAATCAGTTTTTGTGCTTTTCTGCTCTGCTAGAATTTTGTCAGGGTTTCGTTTCAGGGATTCTGATACTCAACTCCAGAGATGGCAAACTGCCACACACTTGTCCTCCTTTATTCTTCACTGTTGTTTTAATAGAATGTGGTACTGGTCTTGTTTCTGTTGTTCTTCTCAAATAAACCTTTATGTTACTGTCATACATCTTAAAAACCTGGATTCATCATTAAACAGGACTTCTGTGAAATTTTCTGTCTTTACCCATGTCGGGTGTTTGTCCTTATTTACTTTCCTCAGAACTGGTTTGGCAACTGTGGCGCTTTATTTAAATAATTTTGGCATGTTTGTGCACATAAAGCGTGAAGACATTTGGTGGATAGTTGGCTAATAATCTAAAAAATAATGTATATTTTACAACTGGGCGTCACCTCACGGCAAGAAGGTCCTGGGTTCGATCCCCAGGTGGAGCGCTCTGGGTCCTTTCTGTGTGGAGTTTGCATGTTCTCTCCGGGCGCTCCGGTTTCCTCCCACAGTCCAAAGACATTTACATTCACATTTCCAGCATTTAGCAGACGCCTTTATCCAAAGCGACTTACAGTACAGTAACAGTATACAGTCTGAGCAATTGAGGGTTAAGAGCCTTGCTCAAGGGCCCAAGAGCAGCAACCTGGCAGTGGTGAGGCTTAAACCAGTGACCTTTTGATTAGTCCAGTACCCTAACCACTAGGCTACGGGCAAGTGAGGTGAATTGGAGATTGGAATTTGACATTAAACTTGAACTGATGACTCTTGTGTAACCAGTAACTACCGTTCCTGTCATGAATGTAACCAAAGTGTAAAACATGACGTTAAAATCCTAATAAATAAATAAACACTCACCTGTGTTACCTGATTTAGAAAAGAAGGCATTGAGGTCTGTGTTGTGAAAAGAGGAGAGTACGATGAAGACACAGTCAGATGGGCGGACGCCATCGTGTCTGCAGGAGGTAGGTTGGCACTATAGCACAGCAAGACAAACATATATTAGGCATTTGTAGACCTGCCTTGTCTGAGGATGTTTCTTTTCTGCTTTTATAGGTGACGGCACCATGCTGCTAGTTGCCAGTAAAGTGTTTAATAAAAACAAACCTATAATAGGAGTCAATACTGATCCAGAAAGGTAAACAATTATTAAGTCATTTACAGGCATTGTATTTGAATTTTTGGTGAATCATCTTTTCTCTTTGTAAATACAGGTCAGAGGGGCATCTGTGCTTACCTGTGTACTACACCACTGCGTTCTCCAAGGCATTACAGAAATTCAGGAAGGGTGAGTTCAGGTGGGTCTTTATGATGCATAAAAATGACCATTAACAAATTGTCCTCATATTTTGACATGATAAGTGTCCTACACTATATGGCCAAAAGTATTTGGACATCTGACTGTTAAAATTAAGTTGAACAATGTGTGATATTTTCATCTATAACAACAGCCACTCTTCTAAGAAGGCTTCTCACAAAATTATGAAGTATGTGCCCATTCGGACAAAAGATGACAGCGTATCTGATTTTGGTCAGGCCTCATTTCATTCCAGAGCTGTTCAGTAGGGTTGAGGTCATGGCTCTGTGTAGGCCACTGGTGTTTTAAAACCAAGCTCTTTATGTTTTTTTAGCCTTCCCTGTATAATAACTGTTGCTGCCCTGTATAATAAGTGCTCCAGCAGTGGACAGGAGTTAGCATGGGCACTTTGACTGGTCTGAGACTACACAGCCACATACAGAGAGGAGCTGGATGCACTGTATGTTCGTTGACACATTCACCTCATCGCCAGGATTAAAATGATCGGCAGTTTCAGCCACAGTAGCTCTTCTGTTGGTCTGTACCAGATGCCACAGCCTTAGGCGTCACAATGCAAAATTATTACAAACTGCACATTTTTGGCTGGTGGTTCTAAAGTTTTGGCACATGATTGAATGTTAAATAACAAAGTGATTAAATCCCTTTACTGTGCCTCACAATTTCAGATCTTCATATAGGACAGTAAAAAATATGTGGCCCCTTAAGACTGTTTATGTTAATATGAAATTGTTCAGCGTTTGGTTCTCGCTGCTGTTTAAAATAAGCGATGTGCTCCCACTCTCCTCCAGAGTTCAAACGTTTGGACTAAATCATGGTTCCCTAAAACAAGGTTATCACCTGAGGAATTTCTTCATCAGTGGTGCAAATGTCTGACCGACACAACATAGCATCCATGTGTAGATCGTACCCACACTGTCTTAAAAAGTGCCACTGTAAACCATTTGATGTTTTGCTTGAAAAGAATCAGCTCACTTACTGTGAGGATTCGTAGCTGCCTGATCAGTATTTTCTGATACTGAAAAAAGATCAGTAATTTGAATGATTAAAGCTTGACGTGTCTCTCTGCTCTCGTCTCTGTACCAGGTGGCAGTGGCGCCAGCGGATCCGCATGCACTTGGAGGGCACGGGGGTCAACCCCACTCCAGTGGATCTGCACGAGCAGCAGCTGAGTTTGGAGCAGCACACCAAAGCACACCGCATCACCACCGACTCCCAGAATAGTACGACTTCTGTAACTTTCTCCCATTCATTTTGTATATTTCTTGTCTTGACTGTTTTATACTGTATTAAGTACACTGTCTCGTCTTTTATGTGCTTTAGGAACTTTCCCCTGTTTATCCAATCCAGTCACCGTTCGTTTCTTTTCACCTGGCAGATAATGAGACTGAGATTGTTTCATTTCTTTGGACGCAACAATGTTTTCTAGTGACTTTTTTGCATTTTGATCCCAATTATTCTCCCAGTCTAGTCGTATCCAATTACGCTATTGCATTACGCTTCCTCTCTACTGATGTTGACCTCCAATACTGACTGAGGAGAGCTGAGATTAACACGCCTCTTAACGTTAACATGCCTCTTCTGACACGTGTGCAGTAGTCGACTGCATCTTTTCACCTGCACGAGGCGAGTTCATATGTGGATCAGCACGGTGTAAGGAGAGCCACACTCTGATCACATTATCCCTAGTCTCTGTGCAGGTGCCATCAGTCAGCCAGCAGAGGTTCATGTAGGCGCCCAGGCTGCTGGTAGCAGAGCTAAGATTCGAACTGACGATTTTGAGATGTCGGCTCTGATGTGCTAGCGTGTTTTACCGCTGCGTCACCTGAGCGGCTTCTAGTGACATTGTATTTAAAAGAAATATTTCATTTATGTCTTAAATTCAGGAAATAGTATTCTGACTGTTACACATACATTGTTTGTCCAAACCACTGATGTCAGTTACTCTAATCTGACCACATTTTTCAGTAGCAAGTAATCTAACGAGTTACTATTTCCAATCCAGTAATCAGATTAAAGTTACTTATCCAAGTTACTGTGCGTTACTATTTTTTGCAACTCGGGGAGTGACGTCTGGTCTATGCGACAATTAAGTCACGAAGCTGCGTCCGAAATCGCATACTTACAGAGTATGCACTAGATTGGAGGAAGTATGCACTACTCGGCCGGTAAAGAAGTACATACTTATAAGTATGTATGCAGTATGCACACAACACCGCTACGTACTACACGTGATTACGTAATATCACCATAGTTACAGACTCATTACAAACCCCACTCGCCAAAATTTTGGACTTTTTGTTATTTATTTGTCTTTAAAATTGTTTATTTTATTTATCTTACTTACACTTGTGAACAGAGGACTCCGTTTTCCGCGTCTTTCTTGTTTCTTATTCCGCTTCAATCGCCTACGCAGCTCCAGTTGCATTACGGCAGCTGCTGAATGTAACTAATGAAGTAACTTGTAATCTAACTTAGTTACTTTTAAAATCAAGTAATCAATAAAGTAACTAAGTTACTTTTTAAAGGTAACTATGCCATCACTGGTCCAAACCATGTCTGCTTTGCATGGTCTTTCACAATATTTAATGTAGCTGACACATCATTGATAAAAGAGAAGATAAAAGGGAAACAAAGGTGTGTGTGTGTGTGTGTCTATGTGTGTGTGTGTGTGTGTGTGTGCCTCAAGTTGAGAAAAAAAGCTCTCAGAGCTGCTTCTGTTTTTGATTACAGGTACAAAACACGACACCTACACATCACCGTACCTTCTCCCTGTCAGAGGACTCAACGAAATCTTCATCGGAGAGTCGCTCTCTTCCAGGTATCCGTTAACCAGTCCTACCAAGTTCATTCAACCCATTAACATTTTTCTTTAGTTTGCCTGCATGCCTTAACCTGTCCCACAACCCGTCCTTCTCACACCGTCCGTCCTCCCCATTTCCCCTCATTTGTGCATCTCTATCTGCCACAGGTTGAAGTATAAATCCTTCACACCCCATCTTACCCTCTCGCTTCATAGGGCTTCCTACTATGAGATCTCCATCGATGAAGGACCATGGGAGAAGCAGAAGAGCTCAGGACTGAGCGTGTGCACTGGAACTGGATCCAAAGCCTGGTACATCACAACCGTTTACTGATGTTCATGACGGGCTTGTATTATTCTGACTTAATTTTTTTTAACATTTTCATGTCCAGGTCTTATAATATTAACAAACTGGTGGAGCAGGCTGTGGGGGAGCTTCTTCGAATAGGTATGAGCAAAAGAACTCAATGGTATACTGGTTAATCGTTTACTGTCAGCTTCAGAATTACTGGCACCCTTTGTAAGATTAAACACGTTGTACTCGCTGTTGTACTTCCAGTCACTTTGCGCTTAGGTTAACTAGCTAACCACAGTATTTGTACCTTATCTTTGTATTTTAAAGAGTCTGGAATGTCTAGTTTTTCATCTTTAGCGTGCTTTTCTGAAACACACATGCAGTTCATTTTAGCCTCTGCAGCTGAGCATATTGACCTTGTGGCTGAAACTAAAAGTTCTGCTCACATTTTGAGTAATAACAAAAAACAATGGCTAGGATTTGAGTTTAAGTTTTTCCAGCACTGTATTAAAGTTTAATCCCACATTATACACCGATCAGCCATAACATTAAAACCACCTCCTTGTTTCGACACTCACTGTTCATTTTATCCGCTATTGGCTGGATATATTTGGTTGGTGGACGATTCTCAGTCCAGCAGTGACAGTGAGGTGTTTAAAAACCCCATCAGCACTGCTGTGTCTTATCCACTCATACCAGCACAACACACACTAACACACCACCACCATGTCAGTGTCACTGCAGTGCTGTGGGCTAACAAAGGGGGCTAACAAAGTATGTAGAGAAACAGATGGACTACAATCAGTAATTGTAGAACTACAAAGTGCCTCTATATGGTAAGTGGAGCTGATAAAATGGACAGTGAGTGTAGAAACGAGGAGGTGGTCATAATGTTATGGCTGATCGGTGTATACCTCAGCATGGTTTTATTTCAGATACATGTCTACAGTCCTGGTCAGAAGCGATTTAATGTACTGCTATCTAAACACTTTTGAATGATACTTTTTAAACGTAAAAATCTTACATGTTTTAAGACAGCGTTCGCTTGATCTTGGTCTCTAGTAAATGACTCAACAGACCTGAAACTGTTCTCAAACCCCTCCCACATATCAGCCACACCAAACCTAAAACTTAGCCAAATCATTTTCCACACTACGACATGCCTGCATGCCTGAACCAACCTGCCGGTTTATTGATCTTTGTTCTCTCAGACGTGTAAATGTGACACCGTATTAAGAAGGAAGGGAAACTAAAATATTGAGGAATCGGGGCAGAAACCTGATCAGAAAATTAAACATGACACAAACTCGGCAAATATTTGAGAAACAGTAACCTGGGTCACCCAATGCGATGGATTGGCTTTCTGTCCAGGATATTTGTGCCGTGCACCCAGTCTTTCACGGTGAAACCAGATCATGGTGAAATGAATTAAACTGGGACTTGTGGGACCTTATTTTTTGTCATTGTCTGTATAGAGTTTCACATGTTCTCCCTGTGTCTGTGTGAGATTTCTCTAGGTAGTTCAGTTTCTTTCTAGCTGAATGAAGGAAGAAATAATTTAAATGTTTTTATTTATTAACTTATTTTGTTGTATTATCCTCCTATAGGTAAAGCGAAGACTGGTTTGCATATTCCACTAACCCAGGAGCTCATTACGAGCGGTAAGTGTGTTAATACATTAATGGTTGTGACTTATGTTTTCTGTGTTTGAGTATTTTTCTGATTGTCATGTTTTGTGTTGGGTTTAGTGACTGATGCTTACAACGAGTCACTGATATTTAGTCCGGAGGACAATCGAATTTTCTTCAGCATCCGAGAGCCCATCGTCAACAGAGTGTTCTCCAACAGCTGCCAAAGAGGATTTGCTAAGAAGTGAGTACTACTATCTATTTTATATATATACAGTATATACAGTCATGTGAAAAAGTTAGAACACCCCATGAGAACCTTTGTCTTTTTGAACATATTTAAACATATGAATATTTGAGCTCCATTTGAACAGTATTGAGAGATGGAGCTTATATCATTGAACAAATAAAACTGAAAAAAATTACTTTTAAACACAAGCTGTAAAATGTAATGAACAAAAAATGTAAATTTATTGTGAGGAAAAAGTTAGCACACCCTTTGTCGTAATAGCTGGTGTTTCCCCCTTTGGCTGAAATAACCTCAATTAGACGTTTCCTATAACCATCTACCAGTCTCTGACATCGACTGGGAGAAAGTTTTTCCCTCTCCACCATGCAGAATTTCTTCAGCTGTGTGAGGTTTGAGGGGTTTCTTGCATGCACAGCCCGTTTCGAATCAACCCACAGCATCTCAATAGGATTACGATCCGGGCTTTGACTTGGCCATTCCAGAACTCTCCATTTCTTCCTCTTGAGCCATTCCTTGGAGGATTTACTGAAATGTTTTGAGTCGTTGTAATGTTGCATGGTCCACCTCCGCTTCAGCTTCAGTTTTTGGACAGATGGTCTTACATTTTCCTCAAGCACCCTCTGATGTGTGTCCGTGTGTGTCTGTGTTTGTATGAGCACATGTAAGTGTACAAGTGAGTGTTAATGGCCTTGTTCAGAGGCTCAGTATTGGCAACTTGGCAAAGGTAGGGCTTAAACCAGCAACCTTCTGACTACTAGTTCAGTGCACGGCCCTTTTGAAGCCTGGATTTCAACGTTAGTGGACTTGTGTTTTACCGCTGCACCAAAATCAGGTAAGCTTGTTTAATCTGGCAAAATTGATAAACGAAGGCAGTGGTGTCCAATAGTCCGATAGTTTCTGTTTTGGACTATTGATTGAAATGTTTGAGGTTGAGGCACCACCGCTGCCAAGCTGCCAGTGTAAAACAAAAATGTGATTTTTGAGCATCATTACCTGTAACCTGATTATTAAATAAGATGCTTATTAAAGGCTGATCAGTAAAAGCATTCATGTATAATCTGTGTTTTGTTTTAAGGGTGTGCGTGCGCTCGAGGTGCTGGGACGCGTGCATGGTTGTGGACGGCGGGACGTCCTTCGAGTTCAACGACGGTGCTATCGCCACGATCAGCTTACACGAGGATGACCGGCTGAAAACCGTCGTTCTGGACGAGTGAACGACGGGTCGCCGAACGTGTTCTCGGATCAGAAGCGGATCATGTCTACGCCGGGGGTGAACGCCGATGTGAGCTGGAGAACCAGTTACTGATGCTGAAGTTTTTTCAAACCTGTTTTTGATTGAGGATTGAACTGGTACTGCACAGGGACAATAAGCACCTTTTGGAAACATGATGAGATGTACACGGCACTCCTTAACAATCGAATCGAATATCCTGTCAGTAAGATTCAGCCTGTCTGAGAGAATTAAATGACCACTGATGTTGGGATGTTGGGAGTTTTGTAGCTATTTCTGCCGTTAATCTTCTAATGTAAACGAACAGGTCAGCCAACGTGACATTATTGCAGGTTTCTTATTACAACAAATGTCGTGGATCATTTTTAGTTTTTATACTGAAGCCATGAGGTCTACGCTGCTTAAAAATACAGGAAACTGAGCTACCAGTTCTGCATCGTGCAAACCTCCTTCCTGTATCATTGCACGTTCATATTTAAAGACTTAATATGATTTCAGGGATGGACAAAATAAAGATAATAAAATAAATGTAGCTTTAAGAATCACTTCTGTACCAGATTGATTAGCCAGAGAGTCCAGATTAAGATACACTAAATGAACAAAAGTATTGGGACACCCCTTGTAATTTTTAAATTCCTGTGTTTCAGGCACAACAATAGTTTAGGGAAGGCCCTCACCTGTGTCAGCATGGCTGTGCCCCCATACACGAAGCAATCTCTAAAAAGGGCAGTTGTAGCCTAGTGGTTAAGGTACTAGACTAGTAATCAAAAAAGGTCGCTGGTTCAAGCCCCACCTCTGCCAGGTTGTCACTGTTGGGCCCTTGAGCAAGGCCCCTAACCCTCAATTGCTTAGACAGTTTGCTGTCACAGTACTGTAAGTCGCTTTGTGTGAATGTAAAAAGCCATAAATAAAAGCTCAGCTTAAAGAAACTCTGGTGTCCTGCACAGAGTCCTGACTTCAGCCCCACTGCACAGCTTTGGAATGAACTGGAACATCAACTGAGGCTTTCTTGACCATCATAAGTGCCCAGCTATACAAATCCTGTCATCTCAGAAGCCTTCGCTTCAGAAAAGCGACTATTGTTATAGCTGAAAAGATCACTCCGTTTTAATACCATTGGTTTTTTTCAACAAGCTCATGCTCAGGTGTCCAAATACTTTTAACCATAGTGTGTATCTCTGTAGATTTGAAATGACCAGATATTCATTATATTAAATAGTATTAAGTTGCTGTGTGTATATGTTTGATGTAATCTGTTGCATACATGCTGTTTTACAATCGTATGCCAACTTCAGGGCTGAATAATGTTTATTTAAACCATTTGGTGGCCATAAGTTACTGAACAGTATTGATTGATTAAAACAATCATGTAGTTCAAAGTGTTATTTGGATTTTTTATACTAAAATTAAGATGAGTCAGTGAACATGCCAAATGACTTGAACATTGAGAGGACGGTGCTGCAATGTTTGCATTCCTGGTTCCTTCATTAAAGTGTATTGACCTGCTGTAACGTGTTTTCATTTCATTAACAATGAAGCCAGAAAAATATCAAAGCAGTTTTATGCCATGTTCACTCAACAGATAACTCTGGATCTTGAACTGGTTCCATTTAGGCTTTTTAGAACCTTGGTGCTATTCAGAGAATCGGCCCACATTTGCACCAGTTTTTACTGGGACCAAGGACAACACACAACAGAAACAAATACTGTAGTAGTAACATGCTGGGGGAACAGATGCTTTTTACATTTATTTATTTATTAGGATTTTAAAATTTTTTTACACTCTTTGGTTACATTCATAACAGAAACTGTAGTTATTCGTTTCACAAGATTCATCAGTTCACAAGTTTAATGTCAAACACATTGTCATGAACAATTTAGTATCTCCAGTTCACCTCATTTGCACGTCTTTGGACTGTGGTAGGAAACTCCACACAGAAAGGACCCAGGACCTTCTTGCTGGGAGGCGACAGTGCTACCCACTTAGCCACCGTGCCGCCCCCGCAAAACATTCTTTGCTTCCAGCTGGGAAGAACCTGTTTAATTGTGGTGAAAATGCACCAAGCAGTTCAAAATTAGTTTCGTGACCTGGTACGTTGGTCGAAAAGGGCTATGAGTGGCAGATAGTTGGATACTGGGTTCATTTTTTGAACTGCTGCACATTCCACGTGCTCGAAGGAGAGTCCTAACCGAACTGTTCTGCATGTGAGCCATGTGACATTGTTGAAAAGAGAAAGCCAACATAGAGCAAAATATTTATTTAAAAACAGCGAACATCCATAAAAATACATTTTACATCCAAATTCTTATAAGAGAAGAAAGTCATTCAAGTTTCTTTATAACGGATCAGTGGCTCAAACCGACTGATTTCAAGATTTTACATTTTGGTTACAAATACACCAATACAAGTTCCAACACTGATTTACACATTTTGGTCTTTTCCAACAAAAAAGGGGGCTGAGAATTTTTGGAATAGTTAAAACTAGCACCAACAATAAACCATTAAAAAAAAAAACTCAAGTAATAGCAACAAACTGGAATACAAAAAATACAGATTGAACACAGATTGAACAATGAACATCAATCTTGTTTCAACAGATGAACTTCAATACTGAATAATTACATGTAAAAAAAAAAATCTGAACCACAGGTACTGTTAGTAATCATACTGTTCCTAGTAAAGCTAGACACTTGTTTAGTTTTCAGTCTGGAAGGTTTTGGCTGCTTCACATCACTTGTAATTAGTTCTACCTTATTAGCCGAGTAGTGTTAGTAAATGTTCCTTTTCCCCTGCATGCATACCCTATAAGGAGAAAAGTATTGGGACACCCGTTTTTCATTATTGAATTTATGTGTTTGTCACAATTTCAGCCACAGGTGTAATAAATAATATGGTGCCATGAGCAACACTGGGGGCAAGAAAATCTGATTCATTCACTAGCACTTAATGTTTTGCAATGAAGCTCTTTATAAAACGTGTACTTGGTTTTGAAGCCAAATTAATTCCTACACTTGGCAGATTTATGATTGTCAGAACAGATCTGGTTGCTTTATTAAAGACTATTAAACATTATTGAACAAAAATCTGCTTAAATAATTCAATCAAGCACTTTCTGATCTACTCACATTTTATACGTACAGATAACAGAGGCTTTTCAGGTAGACTTGTAAAGACCGTTATTTATTTTAGTTAAGCTAAGTAAAAGAAAGAGCACCAGTAAACAGTGCATCACAGCAACGGTCTTCTGACTACTCTGCACGAACAACATAAAAAACGGTTTCTAATATTACCGACACGCCAACAGTACTGATATCAGTGAAGTATCCAATATGTATATAAATATATACGCATGTTGGCACATCCTTACAGAAATGTTTCTTTCCAATCTAATCCTAATCTCTATTTATGATATCTGTAGAGTATGAGTGACCAAGGCCGTAGTTATGAATTGAAAATTGGGGTGAATCTAATCAACTCAGGTTGTGGTTGATATGCATAAGAACAGCTGATAGGAACACTGACAGATCCTAACATTACTCAAAGCTAGTGAGTGGAATATGTTTATTTATAAATGTTACATTAGTATTGAAGGGATGGTGACATTTTAAGCATATCTGATTCTGAATATTGGGGGTGGCGTGGCAGTAAAGCTGGACTATTGAACTAATCCATTTGACAAAATATTATTTTTACATTATATTCATAGTGGAACTAGTAAAAATATGCTAGCCCACTACAGGGTTCCGAAATCCGGATCTCGGAGGTGCTATTAGCCTGCTGGGTGTCTACACAGACATGATTGGCTGTGTCTGTGGGATGGTCAAACAGCCTAGGCATTCAGATTAAAACAAATAAAGCCGTGCTAAATAAGATATAAGAACCACAATGATTCACTGTGGTGACTTAAATATGGAAACAGCTTAATGTGTACCAACTAGAGCTATCACAATTCTTACATTATTGTCTAATAGCACTTATTAAAGATGGCGATCACCATATAATTACACATTACACAAAATTACCAACCCTTATCGTCCGACATGTCTGTAATGACTATTTATGGAGCAGATTCATCATAATAAAATTTTAAAAGCATTTCTTGGAGTGTTTGTCCCTGGACTGGCAACATTGGAACTGCAGTTCAGTTCCTGTATCATTACTAAAAATATCACTGCAGCATCATATTCCAATTATAATTCTTAGGTGAAAATTTGGACGCATTATTCATTACAAACTGAGAAACTTAGAAACATTAAATCAATATACACACGATCAGCCATAACATTAAAACCACCTCCTTGTTTCTACACTCACCGTCCATTTTATCAGCTCCACTTACCATATAGAAGCACTTTGTAGTTCTACAATTACTGACTGTAGTCCATCTGTTTCTCTTCATGCTTTGTTAGCCCCCTTTCATGCTGTTCTTCAATGGTCAGGACCCCCACAGAGCAGGTATTATTTAGGTGGTGGATGATTCTCAGCACTGCAGTGACACTGACATGGTGGTGGTGTGTTAGTGTGTGTTGTGCTGGTATGAGTGGATCAGACACAGCAGCGCTGCTAAAGTTTTTAAACACCTCACTGCCACTGCTGGACTAAAAATAGTCCACCAACCAAATACATCCAGCCAACAGCGCCCCGTGACCACTGATGAAGGTCTAGACACGGTGTTTAAAACCTTCTGCAGCGCTGCTGTGTCTGATCCACTCATACCAGCACAACACACACTAACACACCACCACCATGTCAGTGTCACTGCAGTGCTGAGAATGATCTACCACCTAAATAATACCTGCTCTGTGGTGGTCCTGACCATTGAAGAACAGGGTGAAAGGGGCTAAAAAAGCATGCAGAGAAACAGATGGACTACATTCAGTAATTGTAGAACTACAAAGTGCTTCTATATGGTAAGTGGAGCTGATGGACAGTGAGTAATCTTCAACCAGTCGTGCAGCCCCCACACATGCATTAATGTGTAGATGTGATAGACCTGCAGTCCAGGAGTGACCGGCCCTAGGTTGACTTCCATTAAAGGCTCATTTTAAATGAAGTGGGTTCATTTTTTTCTCAGTACAACTCGGTAACATGTGTGTCTGTGGTCATTGCACATAAGCTGCTGATAGAGATTTAAGAACATAAAAGATTGTTTAAAAAAAACATGACAGTCAAATTCAGTCAAAATAAAATACAGAACAGATCTGGGTGGGAGCAAATCGTGACGTAATAAACCATGTTTAACCCACTGAACTAGTATCTAAAAACAGACGTTAAACAAACAAACCATTATTAAACACTTTAAACACTATAGATCATTCACAGTAAAGCCGATGCTTTAAATTAAACGGCTTCATTTTATTTTCTATTTCTCAGTCATTCCCTCCCACTGGAATCAGGCTGTGAGCACCTGAAAACCTGAGAAAGGTTTATGAACAGACACTATAAGCTCTGCAGAGGCCGCAATTGTACTGCGGTGATTAATTTACAACGTTTTCCCCTCCCATACTGGTACAGCCAATTGCGCCTGTATGTGGGTGCTGGGCCTGGTCAACAGCATAGCTGAGACTCGACCTCGAATCTCAGAGATTTTATTTTGAAGTGTTGTTAGAGGAGTTTAATAATTTGGTTTGTTTAATATTTCCACTTTTTAAAATAAACACATTAAAACCAAAATTTTAGTGAAGCTAAAGCCACGGATATAATCGACGACAACACAAAGTGTGCTGTGATTGATTACCAGGCGTATCATAAAAAAACTCTACAGGCATAAAGTAACAACCATAACATGCTTTTTGATTTTGCTGGCGGTACTTAAAACTTCAGAGGCAACATGTGACTTCAACCTGTTCATTATTTAAAACATCCTAAAATTCCCCTCCGTTCCCCTCCTAACCGTCCCGGCTCTGAGGGTCAGGGCTTATATACCAGTCGACAGTGCATCCCCCACAGCGTACGCTCTTTACAGCCAGCTACGGTGGGGCGTGCCACGCTGGAAAACGGCAGGGTGTTGATCTGTATGCGCGGCAGGCTCTTACTCAGGGTGGGCAGTTGGCTGTCCTGTATCAGGCCGAACACCTCCAGCGTCTGCAGTGTTGGAAACTTCTCGAACTCTCTGTCAAACAACGAGGGCAATAACATCATTAGGGGCAGTTTGAAAAAATATAAAAATAATAAGAACATGTTTTTTCCTCAAAGCTATGAGCTTCATTGCAGATCTAAAAGAGCAAACCTGAGACACCAGATTTTTAAACTCTGTGCTAATGCACGTCCGTTATAGCTTACATGAGGGCAGCGGGGTGGATCTGGTAGCAGCGACTCAGACCTAAATGCCGTAGTGAAGAGAGCTGCTGCAGGACCGAGAAACTGTCCGTCGTGACGAGCACACTATCACTGCAGTAAAAAAAAAAAAAAAAAAAAAGATAGATTTTTAATAATCAGCATCCTGGAGTGCACTCACAATGCCTGCAAATCTTCTAACATTAACAATTCATTACCTTAAATCTAAATGTGTGAGATCCGGACATCTTTCCACCAAGTTCTTTACGTCTGCAGAAAAAAAAAAAAAAAAAAAATGAGCATAAAATTCCAAACTTTTAAAATTAAAACACTGACTTTTAGTTTCTTGTCTATGAGCAAACGTTTGCCCTTGGCAGCTTGATGCATAGAGTTTCTATTTCATTTTCATGTTTTGTTACCAGTTTATTCAGGTCGGGGTCACAATAAGTGCGGTGTCTTTAGATTTTTGGATTCACTGACCGCAGTAACCCCAGACAAGACGCCAATCAAGCGTGGACATCGGCCACCCCCACCAGACGTAACCCGTCATGCCGACAGCACCGCTGGGGATTTAAACCTTGGATCCCAGCGGTAGTTTGATAGTGTGATATACTACTAGGGCAGTTGTAGCCTATTGGTTTGTTTATTATTTGTTTATTAGGATTTTAACGTCACTTTTGGTTACATTCATAACAGGAACGGTAGTTACTCATTACACAAGTTTAATATCAAACACAGACATGAACAATTTAGTATCTCCAGTTCACCTCACTTGCACGTCTTTAGATTGTGGGAGGAAACCGGAGCACCCGGAGTAAACCCACGCAGGCACGGGGAGAACATGCAAACTCCACACAGAAAGGACCCGGACCGCCCCACCTGGGGATCGAACCCAGGACCTTCTTGCTGTGAGGCGACTGTGCTACCCACTGAGCCACCATGCCGCCAGCCTATTGGTTAAGGTACTGGACTAGTAGTCCAAAGGTCACTGGTTCAAGCCCCAACACTGCCAGGTTGCCACTGTTGGGCCCTTGAGCAAGGCCCTTAAACCTCAATTGCTTAGATAGTATTGTAAGTCGCTTTGGATAAAAGTGCCTGCTATGGTACTGCTAAGTGTCCTCATGCGTTTGAAGTATGTCTGTGGGAATTTGTAGTCAAAACAGCATTTGTATGGCTGGGCACAAGAAAGACTCAGTTGATATTCAAGTTCATTGCAAAGCTGTTCAGAGGTGCTGAGGTCAGAGTTCATGTCTTTATAGAGCTTACTTTGTACACAGGGGCACAGTCATGCTGGAACAGGAAATGGCCTTCCCTAAACTGTTGCTGCAAAGTTTGAAGCATATAATTTCCCTTATATAGTTGATTTATTACACCTGTTAGCAACTGTTGTGGCCGAAACATTTGAATTAAACAATGAAAAGTGGTGTCCCAATACTTTCTGAAGCATTTTCCCTTCCCTTAATGTATCCCTGTAACACTTTTATTAGGGATGTTGGGACCCGATGCTGAGCTGAATCTACAGCTGCTTACCCTCCATCGTCAGGTTTTGTCTGTAGCCGCCGATATTGAGCCGTGTTACGCTGGATGGAACGTTGTTAGCGAAAGCCTGAACGTGCTGACTGCTGAAATCACACCACGACACGTTCAGTTCCTCAAGTCTGAAAGTGAGAAGGAAATACAGACCAGAGTTCAGTGTAATATCAGTAACACATAATATAAGTTTATGATCACTAAAATCATCTCGTCTTACTGGGTGCAGGATTTGAGCATCTCGGTCAGTGAATCAGAAGAGAACCCAGAACAGCCACACAGGTTCAGCCGGACCAGATCTGTGTTCTGGCTCAAGTATCTGCAAATCAGATACAGGATATTTATGCATCAAGCTTTATAAAATATAAACTTTATCTACCAGGAACCCACCAAGCTCTAAGGAAAAAAAGATTCTTTATTGAAATTGAGCAGCAGATATTTTCCATTGATTGGATACGTACTTGAGAATCTCATCAGAGAGAACCAGCCCCTCCAGACTGAGATTCTGGAGGTGTCTGCAGCGGGACAGAACGTCATCCAGGACTGATGTCTGTACGGTGCAGCTAGACACGTCCAAATGCTGGACACGCAGAGGTCTGCGACAAACACAATTTATTTATTTATTTACTTATTAGGATTTTAGCGTCATGTTTTACACATTTTGGGTACGTTCATGACAGAACAGGTAGTCACTGATTCATCAGTTCACAAGTTTTAATGTCAAACACAGTCATGGACAATTTAGTATCTAGAATTAACCTGACTGCATGTTTTTGGACTGTGGGAGGAAACCCTCACAGATGGGGAGAACATGCAAACACCACACAGAAAGGACCTGGACCGTTCGACCTGGGGATCGAACCCAGGAAGTCTTGCTGTGAGGCGACAGTGCTACCCCACCAAGCCACTGTTCCATTCACTAACTTATATACCCTATTATCCCCGGTCAGTAAGTCTTATATCCAAAGACTTCGAGGTGATTGTGCACGGTAACGGCGCACTATGTGATTGGCCGCTACGTTAACCACCGCAGCCTTCTATGCCAGCCTGTTGCACGTGTTAAAGGTTGCCAGAGCTTGTGCAGCTTCCACACTTGCATGTACAGAGTGCACATTCTTCTTACAGTGCGTACTCTTCTTACATTTGTTACTGTCCCTGATGTCTCCCCCCATTTCAAAGAGAGCCGGATCACCACAGGCCCCTCCAACACGTGTCCAGTCTGTTCCCATACAGAGCCGTATCACATACTGAATCTAAATTTCGATGCAACATTGTAAAGCAGCTGAAATTCCCAGCTATACTTACTCTGTATTTTTAAAAGCTTGCTGACCGATGCACGTGTGTGGACAGCGCAGCCTCAGGACTCCGGCTGTAAGCACCTGACTCAGCTCGGCATCTAACTGAGCTTTACCCACCAGGTCAGTGCTCGGCCACAGAGACTCATCAAACCTGCAAAAACAAACAAAAATCACATTGTAAGCAAAAAATGTTAATTTACACAAAAAGTATTAATACATAATCAATTACTGCTTAAAGAAATTTCGATCCAGTCATATTACAATATTCCAAGAATATTGCTACAATAGAATGTTACTTCATGTGTACATGGCGTACGTGATAAGAAATGCGTCAATTGCATTGTACGACGTCCAAAACCCAGTTCTAGCTGATTTAGACCAGCTCCTATGTTCTAGCTAAGAAATCTTCCACTGTAACACCGACAACAGTATATAAGGATGTTTATTATTATTATTGTTATCGCATTCACAGAGCCTGTGTGTGAGACTTTGTCGGTGTGATCCTTCTCTGCAGACAAGATTAAAACTCTTTTCTACTCACAGTCCAGTCTCTGAGGTATTTCATTAAGGGTTTTTCCACCACAGCATTTCCAAACAAAATCCCAAAAGGAGATTTATGTTTTAACCCCAATTCATCCTGGTCATAATCGTGGAGGGTCTGATTTCCCCTGAATCACGGGGCAGAATGCAGCAACACACCCCAGTCCAGTCAGTCCATCGTGGGGCCTTGGCTACACCCCCTTACCATCCCCAGACACAACCAATCTTGGCTGTCTGTACACGGCTTACCGGCCGGTAGAACTGCTTGATCCCATCAGTAGCGGGAAAGCATAATTTACTGCTGCGTAACTCAAGCACTTTGCAACTACCAAATTAAGCAATAAAAAAGAAAAAACAAGCTTAAGTTTCAGAATCAGAATCAGCATTGTAGCCCTCTACAATGAACAGACAATACAATGTACAAATTTTAACGTCCTAGGCAAAATTGTGCATATATACAAAATAATAGCATAAGATAAATAATAGCAATTAAAAATGAAATTAAATTACAGTATAATACAGTACAGTGGTACCTTGAAACTCAACGTCAATTAGTTCTGGGATTGGCATTGAGTTTTAAGGTATTTTTTTCCATAAGGATGTTTGGGAAACCTGTTAATGCGTTCCATGGTCCCGTGGAACTGCATATATTTTAGACTAATAAAACAATGGGGTTGTTTTTAACACCTATACACTGAATATAACACAAATGTAATATAAGAACAATGAAATAAAAAGCTGATTCTTACAATTCCTCAGAAGCTCGAGCTGTAACACAAGTTTAAAAGTGAAACAGGGAGGAAAATCCAGATAACACAGATACATGTGGAGCTGTAACACTGGATCTGACGCTTATTCCACACTAATGCAGATTCGTCTCATATTCACACTTTGATGACGTTTTACTGCACCGCTCAAGCCGAGCGCTGAACAAAGCGGCTGTTCATTGTTAATTTGAAATTAAATAAATAAACTTTTAAAAAACAAACTGAACGTTGAGTTTAAGGGTACAAATTTCTCGACGAAGGCAAACTTACGCTAACCGATGCCAGCGCTTACAGACGCGGGACGTCCTGAGCAGATCTCGCAACGAGAGACGAGAAAAAATCCCCAACAGCAGCTCGTCTGGAAGCGTGTCCCAGCACAGTCCACCTAAAATTGAACACAAAGCAGCATTTATTTTTCATGTCATTGTAGCTTACTCAGACTGGAGCTGAACACTAGGGTTACTTGATAAACGTTTTAACAAATACTGTTTTATTTAATACCTATATCTACAGAACCCAAATAGGCAAATTAGCACTTTAACCAACTCTGTATGCTTTAATAGCAGTTTTACTGGTGAATTTTAGTGAAATTAGTGCAGACCTTGGCGGCTTGTTGGTGCAGAAGGTTTTTTAGACTGGATCGCACACAGCAGCAAAGTACTGGGAACCTGGGTTTGATCATAACTATGACAGTTTACTAGTTTAATAATCATGGCAAAACAGTACATTTGCATGTTCTTTTTGTCCATATTGTGCATCGCCAGTACAACATTCATATAACAGCAGCGCTAATATACAGGATGAACCTCAGCACCTGATAATCCTGGTTATGTACATCGTTTACCAACTGACCTGTTGACTCTCTGCTCCGCCTGGAGCGTCTGGCGAGGACAAAAGTGTTCTCCTTGCCCTTGATGCTGGGACGCGGCTGTTTCTGGGGAGGAGACCAGTGCTGGATGAGCTCGTTAGGAGTGTTCTCTGTGCCTAGTCCTACCCTAAAGGCACATGGTCTTTTTCGTCCTTTGGACTGGGACACGTTCAACAGAGAGCCCTCCAGGTTCTCATTCAGACATGGCAGCTCCTGCAGAGCCCTGAGGAGTACAGGAAGTTAGAAAGAGTCAGTCTTGGCTAACAAATAAATCAACACACACGGTAAGAACTTTATTTAAAATACAACCCTGCCAGCATTTCAGGCCAGTTTCAGTCCCAAAACTTGGTCATTAACAAAGAGTTGAATCTGTGCAATTAAATTATGATTCACTCTACTGCCCTAGTTTGATCACATACCAGTCAAACAACCACATTAACATCTTAAAAAGAAATAAGCAAGTAATCAGTCTTCTGATCACCTGGCAAAAGACTAAAAAGCAGGATGTTTACAAGAGTCATACTTTCATAAATGTCATACATTATGTGAATTTCCTTTGTTTTAATTTGATCTACTCATCAGAAGCTCATTCAGTAAATACATTTGCAGCCATTGTTGTAATAAATATGACAAGAAATACTAAAATGTTTGTAATTTTTCAGGATTCAACCTTTCTCTTAAATTATAATGACATGATTTAATTTTAACAATGCAGAAAAGAAGCATTTGCACTTGTGGTCTCGGACTTTTGGCCCCCGCAGTATGTGTACATGTATGCATATAGCCAAAGTCACTGGCTATTAAGAATTGAACTGATATATTCCTCCTCCTTATCTGTTAAATATAACAACAATAATATTGATAGCTATACACAGGTTTTCCTTCTACAGCTGTTCTAAAAGAAATCTATCTATCTATCTATCTATCTATCTATCTATCTATCTATCTATCTATCTATCTATCTATCTAATATGGTTATTTCTATGTTTCTTCAATGTTTTATACATTCTTTTAACTGTTTAACTGTGTATATATTTAGTTTAAAGTAAATAATCGTGATCATTTTGTTGGTGAAAATCGAGTATCGTGGTTAAAGCCTTAAGTATCGCGATATGAAACGTTGTAACATGAGTAACATGAAAGAGTAACATGAAATCCGATAAGTGTGCAATAAAATCCGATTATTTGATAGTTAAATACATCAAATGTGAATGGCTTTATTTGTATTTAGTGTAATTTAAATGATAAATGAAAGAAAATGAGTCTGTTTACACACACAGCCCGCCATAAGTGACCCCAGTCTGATCACCGCGCCATCTCAACAATAGCACACACAAACATCTGATCATATAATGAACTACCTGTTTATTAAGATAATATTCTATATATTCTGTAGATTATACTGATATAAAGATTTAAAGATAAATGATTGTAATATATATGGTTTTAGTATGATAGGTGGTACATGCGCGGGAGAAGCATGGAGGGAACTGAGCAGAATACACATCAGCTACCAGATCACTGTATATTAACTCATCTAAACTATCTGATAAGGTCAGAATAAGTTATTTTAGTAGGATTAAATAGTATAAAAGTTTTTAAATGTTGTCGATTATGTAGATCATTAAACAATAAGCTTTATGATGAGAACATCACCTCCTCCTCCTCCACCACCTGAATTCATTATAAAGCAAACCTCCTATATTACTAATCCAACAATATGTTCCTTATTTTTAAATATGTAATAATTACCTCTCGGCTGGCATGTTGTTTCCAGTTCCAGATATTTATTTTATATTTAATCTGAACTGAATTGTGCTGCTGCTGCTGAGACTATTTGCTCTGTATGTGTTAGCGGGAGCATTTAAACCTGAACACAGACCGCCTGCCTCACAGCAACGCTATTGGCTAGAACCCGAGTAAACGGAAGTGACGTTATACATAGCTGGCGGACAATTTTTATCTCCAACAGTGTGTATTGCAACACCTACCGGCGGGGAGTAACAGCAGCCGGTGTTACACCAAAAAAGAGCACATAAATACAGTACAGTACAGTTGAAATCAGGCGTATTTCGTTCTAGTATTGTGATTTGAGCGGTTCCTATAACTGCTGTTTTCTCGGACTGAGTGATTGGTACACACACTTCTTTGACATTTAATATATTTAATGTGCATTTAATAAAAATACGCTTGGTGAAAAATGTACTGTTCATAGTCTACTGTAAATTAGATTAATTATGTGGTGGATTTATAAGTTATAACAGTCAATTTGGACTTTATCGTATACATTTGTAATTAATAATAAAATAAGAGATGCAGTTTTTAAAATACTTCATAAATGCTACCCAGTCAATTCTAGATTGAGTAGATTTATTACCATTTCTGATAGGTGTATCTTCTGTATTTTTTTAATGTGTCTGTACATTTTCCTTTTGTGTAGATGTGTCCTGGGATTTGGGGGAAAAATTGATAAAAATATTCCAATTAAAAGTCAATATATTTTTTATATATTTAATAACCCTATTTTCTGGCTGACTGAGTCTTATATGATTAACTTAATAATAATACTTGCTAAATATTATATTCATAAAGTTTAAAATGCTTAAAAATTACCACATTTTATTTCTTTTATAAATTCAGATTTGAAAATCTATTTACAAACAATAAATTCTTTGAGCCCTAACCGGCATTCTTCAACCAAAATGTGTGAAAGTTCAGATTTTACTGATCACTGATCTCTAAATCATATGCGTCTTAACATTGAGGTAGTTTATGATGTATAGCTCGCAGGATGTGGGCGTGGTCTGTTCTCCCTATCGCACCGCCCATGACGTGCTGACGTAGTATATCAGACAGCTACTCGGAACTCGGGTCGCTAGCTGCTGGGTGACGTTTATAAATTTAGGGTAAACAGACAGTATGATGTCTTTAATCATGTGTTGTTCTTTCAAATGAAAATATTAATTCATTATATTAATTTACCGCGTAAAGGAGCGAACATTTAGATTGTGAGACCGTTTGTCGTATCAGTGCTGAGGTAAGAACATTTTGAGTATCTGTTCCTAATGCACAGCTAGCTAACCATGAATCTGGATCTGTAGTGAACTCATTAAAGTGGACAGGACATGATGTATATCACTAGATGTAGTGCACTAGTGTAGGGAGTGGTGTTGTATTTAGGATGGAACCCAAGACGCTGTGTGACAGGTCGTTTGTTTTTAAACCGCTGTACATTCAGTGTAATTTAAATGGCGTTAGTCACGTGACTGTTGATTCTTCATAACCGTTTATTGTCATATTGTCATTTATGGTCTGTTTTACCACCGCTTTATCCTGGTCAGGGTCACAGTGGGTCCGATTCATTGGTTGCCAGTCCATCACACTTACTGGGCTCATAACCACTAAAATGAACTGGAAGGTTGTGGGACAAAATACATTTGAACAACCACTAATGAATAATAAAAATAAGCTCAAATTTATGCATATTTATTTCATGATTTATTTGTTTATTAGGATTTTAACGTCATGTTTTACAGAATTTGGTTACAATCATGACAGAAACAGTAATTACTGGTTACACAAGATTCATCGGTTCAAGTCTTTAATGTCAAATACATGTCTTTGGACTGTGGGAGGAAACCGGAGCACCCGGAGGAAACCCACACAGACACGGGTAGAACATGCAAACTCCACACAGAAAGGACCTGAACCCAAACCCAGGACCTTCTCGCTGTGAGGTGACAGTGCTACCCACCGAGCCACCGTGCCGCCCCCATTTATTTCATGAAAAACCCCGTATTACATTGTATTCCTCTACATTCAGTTTTGCCTAGTGGTTAAGGTACTGGACTAGTAAGCAAAAGGTCGCTGGTTCAAACCCCACCAATGCCAGGTTGCCACAGTTGGGCCCTTGAGCAAGACCCTTAACCCTGAGTTGCTTAGACTGTATACTGTAAGTCGCTTTGGATAAAAAGCGTCCGCTAAATGCTGAAAATGTAAATGGAAAAGAACAGTTGCAGAAATCATTAGATTCCCAACATTACCATGATATACAGTGGATTCAGAAAGTATTCACACGCCCTGGTATTTTGTACAGCTTATTGTGTTGTAGTGTAATGGATATAACTGCTGTTTTACCCATCAGTCAACACTTCACCCATTTGATGAGGTAAAAATAGAAAAGTAAACTTTCTTGATTTAAGTATTCAGATCCTTTGCTGTTGCACTCCAAATAATGGTCAGGGGAATCCTGTTTGCTTTCATTATTCTAGAGATGTGTCTAGAACTTGTGGAAGACCATCTTTTGCAATATAAATTGACTGGACCTAGTTTCAAAAGGCACACCTGAGTCTATAAAAGCCCACGATTACACTGCATTGCTAGGAGAAAAACTAAGCCATGAGGTCAGAGGAACCATGATCAAATTGTGTCAAGGCAAGGATGTAGAACAATATGTAAGACATTGAGAGGTTCCAGGACCACAGTGGCCTTTTTGAGTGGATCATTTTGAAATGGGAGAAACTTGGCACATTGTTGAACCTTTCTAGAGTTTACTGGACAAATTTGGCACTGAGTAAGAATGATGGGGGTAGGTAAGAACCCAGTGGTCAACCCTTATTGTGGCACTCCATAAATTAGGCCCTTATGGAACAGTTGGTGGCATGGGTGGCAACTATTGAGTAAAAGGCATACAGCACCCTGCTTGGGGTTTGCTGAACGGCATAGAAAGGTCTCTGGGAAATGTGGGTAAATATTCTCTGGTCTAATGAGACGGAAATTGAAGACTTTTTGAGAATTGAGAACATCGCGATCACAATAAGATTTGCAAACGGTCTGAATACTTTCTGAATCCACAGTAGACGTCCCTTATAAACGTAGATAAACTTTTGAACTTATCAGTGGGCGTCTCAGGAACTTTGCCAGGTAACTATTTATATTTTAACAGGTATATTTGCTTTCAGGTATTCCCCCCTATTTGTACAGTACGTATCCTAAGGTATGTGGACACTTTTGTAATCAGCGGGCTCAGATATTTCCGCCACAACTCTTGATAACTGAGGTATGTGAACAAGGCGCCTCAATAGAAAATCATTGGCAGTACAACGCTTTGATCTGAAGAGTACAGTTTGCTAGAGCTGCCTCAGTAGGTGCCGTGATTATGATGTGAAAACATGCTGGAACAACAACAGCTTATATGTGAATCTTCATTAATATGAAGAATAAGCCACTGAGTTCTAAAGTGAGACGCATGTTGAACGTCTACCACCAACTGCAACTACTAACAAGTTCCAAACTGCCTCTGGATTCAAACCCCCCCCCCCCCCCCCTTGATCTTTGTCTTGGGCAGTTGTAGCCTAGCGGTTAAGGTACTGAACTAGTAATCGAAAGGTTGCTGGTTCAAGCCCCATTACTGCCAGGTGGCCACTGTTGGGCCCTTGAGCAAGGCTCTTAACCCTCAATTGCTTAGACAGTATACTGTCACAGTACTGTAAGTCACTTTGTATAAAAGCATCTGCTAAATGCTGAAAATGTAAATCACACTTTAGTATAGATTAGTATTCCAAATGTCAGCCAGGCCTGATCGCTTGACCTTATTAACACTCTCGTATTCGATTACATGTGCGCACACACACACACACCAGTCACTGAGGTATCAAAGATGTACACATAATATTAATATAAAATTATTTTGTAAATGTTGACATCCTTACTGAGGAATCGAAGAACACACTTGCAGTTTTATGCCAATCCAGGTCCAGATAATCACACCCTTCCTGTCATGCTCTAGTAAAGAAAAACAAAAGAGTCTTTCAGGAAACATGATGCCTTACTGATTCCAATACAGGGACACTGGAAACAGGTTATCAAACACTAGTGCAAACATTTATTCATAGAAAGTGTATACGAAACCACCACTAGAACTAGGACTAGAGGAAAACACAGTGGGAGCTAAATGATAATACAAGAAGTCTTCTACATGTGAAGCTGAGACAGGAAAAGGCCTTCCCTAAGCTGTTGCTGCAGAGTTGGAGCATATAATTTCCTTTATATAACTGATTTATTATACTTCCTAACAGTCGTTGTGGCTGAAACACATTAATTCAGTAATTTGGAGGAACGTCCCAATACTTCAGTCCATGTAGTGTATCTTTAAACAGTAGTGGGGCGGCACGGTGGCTCAGTGGGTAGCACTGTCGCCTCACAGCAACAGAAGGTCCTCGGTTCGATCCCCAGGTGGAGAGGTCAGGGTCCTTTCTGTGTGGAGTTTGCATGTTCTCCTCGTGTCTGTGTGGGTTTCCTCCGGGAGCTCCGGTTTCCTCCAACAGTACAAAGACGTGCAAGTGAGGTGAATTAGAGACACAAAATTGTCCATCACTGTGTTTGGCATTAAACTTGTGAACTGATGAATCTTGTGTAATAAGTAACTACCTGTCCTGTCATAAACGTAACCAAAGTGTGTAAACATGACGTTAAAATCCTGATAAATAAAAAATAAACAGTGGTGTGAAAAAGTAAGTGCCCCCTTTCCGTTTGCCTTCTTGATTGTGTATTTGTAAGACTAAATGATTTTAGATTATTAAACACAGCCAGACTTTTAGGTGCTGTAGAATATAAATCTCACTTATTTTGAACCATACCACCTAAAGCCAGTCGCTACCTTCAACCTTTTCTTCTAACCACCAGATACCCTGTTCTGTCTGATAAGTGCTCAACCAGACCACTGTGCCACTCAAGTGCTTCCAAAATGATTTAAACATCTGATTATTTTTTTGCAGTAAATAACCACATAACGCACCATTGTACCATGTACCAGTCCCAGTGTAGGTGCCAGGAGGCGAACTTACGTGCTGGTTGTCATATGATAACGCCATATGTCTTGTTTTTTCCTCCAGCTGCTTGTAAAGAATGAGTGGGGCGGCACTGGGCATTGAGATCGTGGTGGTGTTTTTCCTGGCACTCTTTCTTCTGCACCGATATGGAGACTTCAAGAAGCAGCAGCGCATGGTGCTTTTCAGTACCTTGTTGGCCTGGTACCTGTGCTTCCTCATCGTCTTCATTCTCCCGCTGGACGTCAGCACGGTTCGTTCAGTCCACCGAAACATCTGTAATGATTTCACATGAATTCCCATCAATTTCAACCCCTATGCTGCTCGCACCAACCCCGCCCGGTCCGAGAAGAGCCTCAGACTGTCACGCGGCCCCGCTGGCAAGTGTGCAGAGAGCTGTATCACGTACGGAGAGACACGCTATGCTGTGCTGTGAGTTCCCCAGACAGCAGAAACCCATCGACCTTCCTCCCTCAGTCACAGCCGCATGTGTCACACGCCTGGCCAGGTTGATGACACAGCTGAGATTCAAGCTTAAGATCTCAGCACTGGTGGGTTTGGCCTGATTTACCTGAAATCACTGGGAACAGTGTAGCAGAGCAGTAACACACACCAGTTTGATGCTAGTTCATCACTAACCCCCCACCAAACACAGCCAAATAGCCCCACTTGGGGTTCTAACCATGTATGCCAGCGGTATTGGGCAAGTGTAATTTACAGCATTGCCACCCAGGGACCCCAAAGCATTTTAATACATGAAAATGAAATTTTATAATGTGGGTAATGTGTTGGCTTTTGTATTTCAGACCATATACAGACAGTGTGTAAGTGATCATCTTTTACCGTCTGTGATTCCACCGATCTCCAATCAGACGAAAGAAAATGCGTCTGAAGCACCCACTGTTAGGTAATTACTTGCTTACCTATTATCTAGTCTGTCTAATATAGGGTAGGTATATAAAGGAGGAAGCATAATACCTTTGGGAGTCATTTATTAGCTATTTATTAGCAATCTGTGTGTATACAATGACTAAATGTAGCCCATACCTTGCCCTGTACAACCTTCATCTTCTTTTATCATAAGGACAAACCCCCATAGCCCCCCAATGACCAGATATTATAGGTGTGGTGGTCCATTTTCAGTACTGCAATAACCTTAACATGACATGACATTCAGGTGCAGCGGTGTTGTTGGGACACAGACCCTGTTTGCATTGGATGTAGGGGTTAACGTACAGCTGTTTTCTGTTTTTGGCTGTATATATTTTGACTAAAGCACTGCTCTGTTACTAGCATTGAGGTGTTTAACAATCCCAACAATGCTGCACCAGCTACACGTATACAGTTACAACACACTACTATTGTATTACAATGTTGCTGAGGTCCACCAGCCAAGTAATATCTGGTCACTGGGGGGTCCGGTAGAGGAATAGTGAAGAGAGGGAGGGGGCAACAAACAGCCATTAACTGTTTAACATCACACATCACTGTTTCCCTGTTTATTTTGTAGCATTGAAAAGGTGTGTCACAAACCATGGAGCTACATTCCCGACGGCATCATGCCCGTGTTTTGGAGGGTGGTGTACTGGACCTCACAGTGTCTTACATGGTCAGTTGATAGTACTGTTTTCTAATCTTAATGTATTACGGACTTCATCGTAAGGAGCATCTTCAGCCATCTGTAATAAAGACCCAGGAGATGCTTCCTTGTTCATATAGGGTGTGTCCTCATACGTTTTCTGTTTTATGTGTATTTCTTTTTTCAGGAAAAGCTCTGCTGCCAGCTGTTTTCATTTACATTTACATTTTCAGCATTTAGCAGACGACTTTATCCAAAGCGACTTACATTACAGTTACAGTATATAGTCTGAGCAATTGAGGGTTAAGGGCCTTGCTCAAGGACCCAACAGCAGCAACCTGGCAGTGGTGGGGCTTGAACCAGTGACCCTCTGATCACTGGTCCAGTACCTTAACTACTAGGCTACTTACTTTATCCTGGTCAGGGACGTGACAGGTTATGTTTCACCGTAAATCACTAAGTGCAAGGCAGGGATACCCTGAACAAGGGCGCCAATTCATAGCAGGGCTTTAGTCATTACTCCCCCATCCCCCTATAGGCCGGCTGATAGCACCACTGAGATTTGAATTGGAAACTCAGCAGCGGTGGGCTAGTGTAATAGACCGCTGCACCACTCGAGTGTCTTCAAAAGTAATAAAAAGTCAAACTTGTCAGGACATCTGGCTCAGTTCTCCCTACTGACTAATCATAATGCAGCTCACACTGTTTTTGTAGTGGCCAGGGGATGATGTAAAATCAGTGTGGTTGGTGGATACATGGACATTTCTGACGCAATTAATCAGAGAAGTTGTAACACCACACATAAATAGCAAATCTGATGAGCTTTGTATTTTATTACAGTGCAGATGGATTTTTTTTAATAGACATAACTGGTTAGTTTGCTGACTATAGTGCTTTAAAAGTTACTACGGTAACAGTGTGGTAGTTGTGTGAACCACACCTCAGCATATTCAGTACTAAGCCTGATTAGTTTTCTATAAATGGTTTATTTATATATCATGTAGCACTTATAATAAAATCACAGTAAACGACCTGTACTGTGTTCACATTCTTTTATTCTGCTGCCTTTGCAGGCTTCTTCTACCCTTCATGCAGTCGTATGCACGCTCGGGAGGCTTCTCCATCACAGGCAAAATAAAGACCGCGCTCATCGAGAATGCCATCTACTACGGCACATACCTGTTCATTTTCGGCTCCCTCCTCATCTACGTGGCCGTGCATCCTAAGTGGCGTCTGTCCTGGTAAGAGCACCACACCGGTCCCACAGTTCGCTCCCTCAGGGCTCAATTAGCATGGTTTATTTGTGACGAAGCTCCTAATTCTTTAGGTATGAGCTGCAGACCATAGGCATCACCGCGGCTAACACGTGGGGTCTGTTCCTGCTGGTGCTGCTGCTGGGTTACGGCCTGGTGGAAATCCCACGGTCCTACTGGGAAGCTTCTCGGCAGGGAAACCTGCTCATCAAGACCTACTTTAAGGCTGCTAAGCTGATGACTGAGAAGGCCGATGCAGAGGAGAACCTGGAGGATGTCATGGAGGTGGGTGGTGACCGATTCCCAGCTTCAGAAGACGTGGACCATGAATAGTAAAGATAATCGTGTCGGGTCAGGAATTACACAAGTCATTATTAATGTGGACTCTCATGCATAAACACTGCTAGCTTGAGTCATTGCGGTTGTGTATTTAGACCATAATTAAGTGGCACTGATCCCCAAAATGGTACATATTAACAACAGCAGTGGTAGGTCGTTAAAAAGTCTTATAAATGTTTAAATCATTTCATCATTTTAATGTTTTTATCACTATTTTATTATAATCAGGGTTGTAGTGGGTTCAGATTCTTTAGAATCACTAGATTCTGTGCGGTAACCCGACACCAAACATGATGCCCATCCATCGTGGGGCATTCTGAAGGACCTGCCACCCTTGTACTATAGAAACACCTAACAGACCAGAATCAGAGGACGGTGTTGAGATGAACAGGAGTATAATAATCATTTTATAATTTTTTTATGACCATTGGTTGGATGTTCTTATTCTTACTACAGGAGGTGAGGAAGGTCAATGAATCCATCAAGTACAACCACCCTTTCAGAAAGTATGTTGACACGATCCTTAGAAAGGTAAGAAGAACACAAAAGGAATTTCTACAGCGTGTGTATAGGTTTGCCATCCAAGAAACATTTTAATAAATATTGTCAGATATAATCCAACAACCTTCCCCAGAAAACAGTCACATATGAGCTAGAAGATGTTGCATCAGCAGGAATGCTGTCCACAGTCAATCGAGCTTTACGTTACCAGGAGCTTTGAGGCTGCTGTGCATATAAAGACACCTCTCCAGCAAAATCTGCACCTTATATTTAAACTGAAGTTTGTTGTTGATCGCATGGACAAAATAAGCAGTCGTAGGGGGCTTTTCTCCTACATGGCATCCTCTAAAATACATATAAAATATGTTTTTAATATTTCATATGAATAGTCTGTGTTGCTGTATGTTTTTCACCCAGTGTATTTCGAGAAACCTAAAATATATCCCTATATACTTCTATAATATATTCTATAATCTACGGTATTTCTGTATAAACTTCTATAATGTTCCGATTATTCAAATAAATAATCCAAATCCCCAGACCCTGCATGTACCTTACCTAAGTGCACAGCTGTTCGTAAATGTGTACTTTGAAGAAAGTGTATAAAGATAGGTGATTTTGAAGAAGGAATTGGGTGAGTTGGGGGGGGGGGGGGGGGGGGGGGGATTCATTGGATTGATGAATACTTCACTTTTGTACTGGTTGCACTTTGCATATTTGTTAGGTGTTTTTCGGAAACCCCACAATGGAAAGAGGTGGGTGAGGATAGTGAATTAAATAAAAAGGTTTTAGTATTGACGAGTATTAAAATAAGGACTGTAACAACTCCTGTCCACTGAAGAGATAAATATTTTCCCATGAGCAGAAGGAATTAATGGCGACGTGTTTGATACTTTGCTGGAACTGGAACACAAGAGCAATCCTAAAGAACAAAAATGTAAATATAATGGACAAATAGAATTAAAAATAAAATGACTTAAACATAATACAATAAAGTGGCATAAAAAACCTTAAATAAATAAATATATTGCCATGTAATGCAAACAATAAATCCCTTCATTGAGTGACTAACTATTGTATTAACTCTTTTTCAAAGTGTCCTGTTGAGTATCAGGAGAAGATGGGCAGAAATATGGACGACTACGAAGATTTTGATGATAAGCAAAACACCTATCCAAGCGAAAGAGGCCTAGTCAAACTTCACAAGCAGGTATTAAAACTTCTTTTTTTAATTTTGTTTATTCTTACATACAGCAGAAGATTTAAGTGCAATTAATTTTATTGTAAATATAGAAATAGTGATTGTTCCATTCTAGACCCTTTTAATTCCACAATATGAAATTCTAGCTTTAACAATTGTTGAAAGCCAACAAAGAAGTAAAATTAAAATGATTGTTATGTAAATTTGGAGACACACAAGGACACTTTGACTTGTATAGTAAGTGCATTCAGAAAGTATTCAGACCCCTTTATGTTTTTCACACTTTGTGTTGTGTAATTGCCTTTAAAAGGACTTTTGTACCCAACAATCTTCACTTAATTACCCATAATGACAAAGCAAACGCGTTTTAGTACGAAAAAGATGGAAATCTCTTATTTATGAGAAGTATTTGGACCTTTTATTCAAAACTTTGGGGCGGCACGGTGGCTCGGTGGGTAGCACTGTCGTCTCACAGCAAGAAGGTCCTGGGTTTGATTGCCAGGTGGAGCGGTCCAAGTCCTTTCTGTGTGGAGTTTGCATGTTCTCCCCGTATCTGTGTGGGTTTCCATTGAGAGCTTCGGTTTCCTCCCACAGTCCAAAGACATGCAAGTGAGGTGAACTGAAGATACAAAATTGCCCATGACTGTGTTCGATATTAAACTTAAATTGGTTAATCTAGTGTAACCAGTAACTACCTGTCCTGTCATGAATGTGACCAGACGTGATGTTAAAATCCTAATTAAACAAATAAATATTCAATACTTTGTAGAAGCTGCAATTACAGCTTCATGTGTCTGGCTGCATCTCTACAAGCTTTGCACAGCTGGATTGGGTTCTTCATCCCAATTCTCATGACAGATCCTCTTAAGCTTTCAGACTGGATGACGAACCCAACCTAAGTTGTCAAACTAATATCTCCAGGTTTCTCCATTCTATTGGATTTAAGTCTGAGATTTATCGGGTCACTCAAGGACATTCAGTCTCTGCCCAGAGCCACCCTGGTGTGGTTTTAATGTTGAAAGGTGTTCATAAACTGCCGTCTCTGTTTCTTACCGCAGATGTTCACTGGGGTTTAAATCTAGGCTTATTCACTGTGTGATAATACAATTCTGTCCATCAGGTGATCTATGCCGTCCAGAGGCATAACCGTACACGGGTACAATGGCAAATCCTTCTGGATCAGGCCTTTCACCTGGAAGACGTGGCAAAGAACGAAACCAGCTCATCTCATCAGTTTGTTCACAGCTTCGCACCCACGCAGCCTGCAGGCTGGTTCAGCCGCTACATTTACACACCCACAGTAGGTCAGTGCGTTAACAAACAATGCAAACACAGATAAATCTACATTAATTTTCTCATTTTTATTATGTGCTAAGTTTTAATATATTTCCTGTTTGTGTGTGTGTTTGTGTGTGTGTGTGTGTGTGTGTGTGTGTGTGATTTACCAGAGTGGTATTGGCAGTGCTTTCTGAAGCAGTGGTTTTATCGTGTACTGGCTGTGGTTTTGTCACTGTTTTCGGTCGCTGTGGTCTGGTCCGAATGTACCTTCTTTAGCACTCGGCCTGTCCTCTCTCTCTTCGCCGTGTTCATTCAGCTGGCAGAACGAGATTACAACTACCTGTACATTGAGGTAAGTGTGTGTGGTTGGGGGGGGAATGTTTACATTAGATTTTTTCCCTTAATTATTCATTTAAAGAAATGTTTGTTCCTCTTTTACACTCTAAACAGTGTAAACAGCATTTTTGAATAAACCTGGTTGCACATTTATGAGGGGTATTGTGGTAGTCTTGCTGCTTTAGTGAAGCAGGAAAATTATGTTATTATTTTAGAGCTATGGGAAGCAGCAATTAATAATTTAATTCAATAAAATAAAGGCACTCGGGTGGCACAGCATTAAATTACACTAGCCCACTACTGCTGGGATCCAGGGTTTGGGTCCTCAGTAGTTGGCAGCAGTGCTATCAGACAGTCGTGCGTCTAAATACAGACGTTATTTTTGCTGATCTTCTCACGTCTGCACATGCTGAAGCTGCAGAGCATTCCTGTTTAAACTAAAACATATTTTATACAAAACTGTACAGTAGTAGTGCCTGTCAGTAGTGTTTATTATTTTGAGCTTGACGCTGTTTTGCCGCGTCTCACGTGAAAGGCATAAACGCTGCGGTAAGCTGCAACAGCTTGCAGTAAACGAAGCACAAAATGCTTATTATCTGACTTCTCAGTGCTATTGTGCAGTTGTAGCCAAGCAGTTAAGGTACTGGACTAGTAATCAAAACTTGCTGGTTCAAGGCCCTCCACTGCCAGGTTGTTACCGTTGGGCCCTTGAGCAAGGCCCTTAACATAGATAGATAGATACAGTGCCTTGCAAAAGTATTCAGCCCCCTTGAACTTTTCAACCTTTTGCCACATTTCAGGCTTCAAACATAACGATATGAAATTGTAATTTTTTGTGAAGAATCAACAACAAGTGGGACACAATCGTGAAGTAGAACGAAATTTATTGGATATTTTAAACTTTTTTTAGAAATAAAAAACTGAAAAGTGGGGCGTGCAATATTATTCAGCCCCTTTACTTTCAGTGCAGCAAACTCACTCCAGAAGTTCAGTGAGGATCTCTGAATGATCCAAAGTTGACCTAAATGACTGATGGTGATAAATAGAATCCACCTGTGTGTAATCAAGTCTCCGTATAAATGCACCTGCTCTGTGACAGTCTCAGAGTTCTGTTTAAAGCGCAGAGAGCATCATGAAGACCAAGGAACACACCAGGCAGGTCCGAGATACTGTTGTGGAGAAGTTTAAAGCCGGATTTGGATACAAAAAGATTTCCCAAGCTTTAAACATCTCAAGGAGCACTGTGCAAGCGATCATATTGAAATGGAAGGAGTATCAGACCACTGCAAATCTACCAAGACCCGGCCGTCCCTCTAAACTTTCAGCTCAAACAAGGAGAAGACTGATCAGGGATGCAGCCAAGAGGCCCATGATCACTCTGAATGAACTGCAGAGATCTACAGCTGAGGTGGGAGACTCTGTCCATAGGACACAATCAGTCGTACACTGCACAAATCTGGCCTTTATGGAAGAGTGGCAAGAAGAAAGCCATTTCTCAAAGATATCTATAAATAAGTCACCTGGGAGACACACCAAACATGTGGAAGAAGGTGCTCTGGTCAGATGAAACCAAATTGAACTTTTTGGCCACAATGCAAAACGTTATGTTTGGCGTAAAAGCAACACAGCTCATCACCCTGAACACACCATCCCCACTGTCAAACATGGTGGTGGCAGCATCATGGTTTGGGCCTGCTTTTCTTCAGCAGGGACAGGGAAGATGGTTAAAATTGATGGGAAGATGGATGGAGCCAAATACAGGACCATTCTGGAAGAAAACCTGTTGCAGTCTGCAAAAGACCTGAGACTGGAACGGAGATTTATCTTCCAACAAGACAATGATCCAAAACATAAAGCAAAATCTACAATGGAATGGTTCACAAATAAACGTATCCAGGTGTTAGAATGGCCAAGTCAAAGTCCAGACCTGAATCCCATCGAGAATCTGTGGAAAGAGCTGAAAACTGCTGTTCACAAACGCTCTCCATCCAACCTCACTGAGCTCGAGCTGTTTTGCAAGGAAGAATGGGCAAAAATTTCTGTCTCTCGATGTGCAAAACTGATAGAGACATACCCCAAGCGACTTGCAGCTGTAATCGCAGCAAAAGGTGGCGCTACAAAGTATTAACGCAAGGGGGCTGAATAATATTGCACGCCCCACTTTTCAGTTTTTTATTTCTAAAAAAAGTTTAAAATATCCAATAAATTTCGTTCCACTTCACGATTGTGTCCCACTTGTTGTTGATTCTTCACAAAAAATTACAATTTCATATCGTTATGTTTGAAGCCTGAAATGTGGCAAAAGGTTGAAAAGTTCAAGGGGGCTGAATACTTTTGCAAGGCACTGTAGATAGATAGATAGATAGATAGATAGATAGATAGATAGATAGATAGATAGATAGATAGATAGATAGATAGATAGATAGATAGATAGATAGATAGATAGATAGATAGATAGATAGATAGATAGATAGATAGACTTTATTTATCATATATACATATACAGATGTACAGTACAATGAAATTCTTTCTTCATCTTATGGCGCCCCTGTAGCAGACAGGGTTAAGGGCCTTGCTCAAGGACCCAACAGTGGCTGCATAGCAGAGCCTGGATTTGAACCGCCAATCTTCCGGTTGATAACCCAAAGCTCTACCCACTAGGCTACCACTGTCCCTAACCCTCAATTGCTTAGACAGTATACTGTCAGCACTGTAAGTGGCTTTGGATAAAATGCAGAAAATGTAAAGGTATTGCAACTATGTTCTAATGGGGCACCTGGGTGGCACAGCCGTCTATCACCCTACCTATTGTTAACAAGCACGCTACAGACACAACTGAGAGACTTGAGGCATCAGGATTCAACAGCATGTGGAAGAGTGACACCTGCTGTCTGGTCATGGCATTTGCACGAGTGATAGAAGTTATACATCAGTTGTGTGTTATTCTATACGTGTCACAGCTTTACGTAGGAATCCGCCACTGGTTGGTGAAAAGAACAGGGCGTGTGCTAGCCTCAGCCAGCATGGATGTTGTGCTTGATTGACAACGCAGTTGGGGGGAATTTAACAAACCAACAAAACTTTAGTCCTAATGAAACGTTAGCAGTAAAATAACTGTTAATAATACATTTCAAGTTTAGAAGGTGGGATTAAGAGAAGCTAGGATTAGCTACTTTGTCCTCTGACACTAATGTATATTTTATCCTCTAGATGGCGTGCTTCCTCACAATTTTTTTCCTCTGCACTTGCGTCTACTCAACTGTGTTCCGCATTCGTGTTTTCAACTACTACTATTTCGCCTCACACCATCAAACCGATGCCTACAGCCTGCAGTTCAGTGGCATGTATGTACTGCACTGCACCTGACTTCATTTTTTGTGATTGATGATCTCAGTGTCTATTAGTTTATTGCTGTAAGTCTGAATGATGTGGTGATGGTCTTGTCACGTCGTTCCTCAGGCTTTTTTGCCGTCTGACTCCGCCCCTCTGTCTAAACTTTCTGGGTCTGATCCACATGGACTCCGCCATCTCTCACCAAGCCAAGGAGCAGACCGCGTACACTTCCGTGAGTCCTGTCATGTTCCCCTAGTGTACTTGGCTCTATGTGTACTGTAGCACTGATCAGCACGCTTGTGTTCTCTGGTGCTTCTTGTTTCAGATCATGGGGTCCATGCGGGTCCTCTCATTCATCGCTAATGGATTTTACATCTACTACCCCATGCTGATAGTAATTCTTTGCTTTGCCACATACTTCAGGTTTGTTATGTAAATAATCAAACAGTGGGTAGCCAATTTGTAGGGTGTGGGTTTGAATCCTGGCTCTGCCATGCAGCCACTGATGGGCCCTTGATCCCAGCTTCCAAAGAAGCAAGGATTTGTGAATAAAGTCAAGTCAAATGTATTTGTATAGAGTTTTTTTACAACAGACATTGTCTCAAAGCAACTTTACAGAATCCAGGACCGACAGACCAAAAAACCCCTGTTGAGCAGCCGAGAGTGATAGCGGCAGGAAAAACTCTCTTAGAATTACAGGAAGAAACCTTGAGAGGAACCAGATTAGCAGCGACCCCCATCTTTCTTGGGTGGCCTGGAGAATAATTTGGATGAATATTTTTATTAAAGGAATAAAGAATTTAATGTATATATGACAAATAAAGGCGTTCCATCTGCCCTAGATTAATATTATCCTTATCTTAGAACAGGTTTCTTTCTTCCATGTCAGGAAAAATCCCATAAATAAAAGAAAAATAATCAATTTGTTAATGCATCATAGTGTTACACATGAGCCTTTAAAAATAATCATTTGAATGTGCTAGTAGGTGCCCGCTGTTTTGCTTATATTATAGAGCCTTTAATGTACTAATCCAACTGAGCACTTTAATAGGCACACCTACCTGCTACCTACATTTACTGATTGATTTAAGCTACACCTACCATACAGATAAACTTTGTGGCTATACAAATACTGAAGAAGGTGCCCGGGTGACACAGTGGTCTGTTACGCTAACCCACTACCGCTGAGATCCACATTCGAATCTTAGTGGTGCTACTGTTCATATTTTAGAGATTATGCACACAATCAATCATCAGTACTGACTCTGGGTTTTTGTTCAGCCTTGGTACACGCTGCCTGAACCTGCTGGGCTTCCAGCAGTTTATGGGAGATAATGAACTGACTTCTGACCTTATTGATGAGGGCAGGGAGTTACTCCGTAGAGGTAAGTCTTGGTATTGTGTAATCATATATAAACAGTACAGAACAAAAACTATTACTGATTATTTTCCATATGTTTATTTTTGTCTCGGTTACAGAGAGAAGAAAACGGCAAAGGATAGAAGATGGAGAGAACAGAAGGAGGGTGAGTGTAGAGGGTTTTGTCATATTATACACAGATGCCCAAAAAAACTGAGCATGGCAGTGCCTTATTCATAACAGTTGTATACATACAGTATATGAAATGTTGAGGTTTATGGTAGTTCACGTGTTGACTGCAGTAGATGTGATCAGTATAAATACCTGAGTGGCCAAATCATTATGGTTAGTGGGAACTGAACTGAAATCAGTTAATATCAGTAACATACACTGTTACACATTATTATGACCAGTTAATATCCAGAGTATCCAGCTTGTGCAGCACGGATACTGCAGCAGGTTGTCACAGCTATCTAGAGCCATGCTGACTGCAGTGCATCCCACAGCTGCTGGAGGGGGCGAGGGGGAGGATTGGGTTCTTCCTCAGTTGGGTTCAAGTCTGAGGAATTAGGTATCCAGGGTAGTACTTGGAAGTCTTGGTCATGCTCCTCCAACCAGTGTTGGACATTTCTAGCCGTCTTGCTGGAAGATCCCATCCGCCCCAGGGAAGACAATCAGCATGTATGTGAGTATGTGATCTGCAAGGATGGATTCATACCCAAATCAGCCAAGAGTGTCTTCCACATGGATGCATGAGCCCAGAGAACGCCTCAAAAACATTCCCCTGACCATAACGCTGCCACAGCCGTCGAAGGTAGACAGTGGTCATAATCATGTGACTCGACAGTGTATATAATCAATTGGAATGTGTCTGAAGTTGGAATCCGTGTCCTTCCTTTCTAACAGGAATGGAGAGAGCGCTACGGGCAGCAGAGAGATCCAGAATCAACAACCAGAAACCGAGCCTCCATCTCAGAAATGAAGGAAACCAGTTACGGAGACGCGCTCAGCTCCAACAGACGTGCGTTACGTACCGCGAGTATTCCTACTTCGTGTGCTTGTGCGCTTGCTTTAGGTTTTCGTCTCATTTCCATGGTGCTCTTTTACAGAAGCCAAATACTCTCGCGGGGGTGCGGGACACTCCGAGAGGGATCGCATCGAACTCCTGCAGGACCAAGAACCGCTGGACTTTAATGCAGAATCGGTTACTGATGACCCGCTGGAGGCAAACAGGTTAATAATGCTAACCAGCAAGATACAAAAACACACGATCAGTAAAATCCTACAAATATTACTTTCTATACGGTATTCATTTTATACATTTGATTTTTTCAATGCACCCCACCCCCAATTTTCCTCCCAATCTAGTCATATTCAATTACCAGATTTGTATTTTTGCCTCTGCTGATGCAGACCTCCAGTCCTTAACAATCAGGGCAGTAACTAACACACGCACCCTACAACACATGCGGTAGCCTCCTGCTTCTTTTTACCTGCACGTGGCAGGTTCATATGGAAATCCGTGTCCCTTACGTACCCCTTTTCCACCGACGCGGCACGGAGCCCGTTCCGGTTCCCGAACTTGATTTTGAACCGGTTCCGCGTGTTTCCACCGGAAAAAAGAGGTTCCAGACAGTGAACTAGCGGGCCAATCTGGCACCACAGAATACTTGGTTTTTCAGCCCGAACCGTGACGTCCGTCTGTGTGCGTGTCATGTTGTACAGCATAGCGCATTAGCAACAATGGCGTCCGCTGGAGTCTCATATGGAGCTTAATGCTGCATTTTTATCTTTTAAACTTCACCTGATTACATTTTGAACCAGTTTGCTGCTTATACTTTCAAAGCACCTTTAAAAAGATGAATCGTGTGATATTACAAGATAAACGTGACCCGGACAGAACGAAAAACGCTTAACGTGAAAAATAAAGCATGAAGCTTTTTCAGCTCCCAGAGCTGCATAAACACACGTGAAGTAAATCCAGCTAAACACAGATACATGTGGTATTTTAGAGTAGATTTGATGTTTATTTCACACAGATTAATGTTCATGTTGTGGAAGTTTAATGATGTTTCACCGCTCAAGCTGAGCGCTGAGCAAATCGGCTATTTGCGCCGAGAGTCGCGGTGAAAGCGAAGCGCAAAACTCCTCTCACGTTAATGAACTAAAGAAAACAACAACTGAGACAAACACGTCACGTCTTCTTATCACCGATTGTTAGATCGCTGCTTTTTACATAAAAACAAACATCTATAACAGCAGCACAAATGCTCGCACATAATCCACACACTCCGCCATGATATTACTGCTCTTAACTCTTAGTAACACCCACCGATGATGACGCTGCTTGGTTCTCAAAAACTGGTGGAAACGCGCGTCGGTTCTCTACAGAACACCAAGGTTCAGAGAGACCTGACCAGAACCGGTTCAAGAACCACGTTTTTTTTGGTGGAAAAGGGGTAACGGAGAGTCACGCTGATCTCCATTATCCCCCGTCTCTGTGCAGGCGCCATCTATCAGCCAGCAGAGGTTGTAATTGCAGCAGTTATGAACAATCCCTGCCACAATTCCTCCCTCTGACAGCCAATTATTGTCAGTGTAGAAGTCTGGGTATCAATTAGCAGAGCTGAGATTTAAACTCGTAAGCTCAAGATGCCAACACTGGTGGGCAGGAGTATTTTACTGCCGCACCACCCAAACGCTTTTGATTAATTTATGTTTTTTTACAAATGCTGAAAGCTAGAAACTCTCAGTGCAGTTATTTTTTAATGACAGACTTAGTATATTAACTACATTTTTGCTAGTTAATATACTGATCTTCTATTTATTTATTTTTTTTCAAAGGACGCACATATGCCGTCAAACTATTCGGTTTTATAAAGTACATATACATCAAAATAAGGAAAATCTATCATTTAAGTGTTTTGAATCACAGTGCTTTTAATTCTGCACCTTACCTGCTATCATGTGTAATCTGATCCTCACTTCAATGTAATCTAATAGTTCTCTTTTAAATAAATACAAATTATGTTCATGCAAATGTACACAGCTGCCGCAGAGTAAACAAATGTGCCACCATACACCTTACACTCGGTGCCTGAAGTAGGGAAAAACGTGCCGGTACTCCTCTTACTCTCATGTAGGTGTGTATCAGCAAAAGCGGCATGTCATTAAGTATTACATGAACGCATTGACGTTGCTCGTCTTGTACTAGACCTGTGGGTGTCCCGTAGTGTCCCCTGGGTAATGCAGTTCATACACGGTCGCACAGAACCTGATATGGAGCTGTAATATAAACTCTCTGAGTTGCAGTGCTGTTTTGTTGTGCCCTTAATTTTGGTTGGTTGAGTTTAGTTTGGGAGTTCGGTATAGACTTTAGAACTTATTCTAATAGGGGCGCAACAAAACAAGCATTAATTAAATTTTATTAAAATACATAACTAATTTAATACAGATGAAATAAATCAGCTGCAGCAGCAGTGGACACACACCCATTCTAAATTAAAAAATCCAATTTTTGGAATTAAAATAGAAATGACAAAATCAAAAACATGAGAATTTTAAACAGGAACTGCTGCATTTAGTTGGTCAAGTGGACATTGCCCCCTGGCAAATGCAGTTCATGTGTGGTCATTATGAATCGCACAAAATTAAATGAAACTGAGAGGACAAAAAAAAGTGTATCAGCTCTTGTGAGAAGTGCTGATACACAAAAAAATCATGGTACACCAAAGACTAAAATGTAGAATAGCTGGTACTTTGTATTGAACACTGCTGACACTGATGTCTTCCTATATTTTAACATACAACCCTCTCTCTTGTCCTCTTTCTCTCTTACTGTGTGTATTACAGGCATGTAGGAGGGAGGTACCTGTCCATGTCCTCCTCACAGAGCAGAATCTTTGACGATGTGTAAAAGCAACGGTCAGGACACGAGCCGAAACTGAAAAACGAGCGTCAGGGCTGGATGGAGCTTCTGCTCAGTCCGATCACGTAAGGAGAGATTTTGGATAAACGTGGTCCTTGTGAACGTGCGTCTCATAAAGACTCGTGTAACAGAGCGTACTTGTATTCTGTGGAACACACTCAAACACTGTACAGTTTTCTACAAGGTTTGGACACTCCTGGTCAAATTTTGTGTTTCAGTGATAGCAGTTCTGTTATTTCACATAAACATAACATGCAACATTCAGCAAATAAACAGGACGTGTGTGTTAAAATATGCAGACGTTTCTTCTCTGTAGAGGAGCTGCTTACTTAGGTTACTTAGAAAATCAACAAAAAATACAACTGCACCAGGGGTGTCCACATTTTTAAGGCTGTAATGTAAACTCTCTGTGTTTCAGTGCTGTTTTGAAGCACCCTTGTCGACCTTGAATCCCTGTTGGCATCCCGAGTCTTGTTTGAAGCTCCGGTTTAGTCTTGAGGTTCAGAACTTATAATGAACAATCGTTATAATTAAATATCATTGTTTTTTTGCATTTCCCTCACAATCTAGTCCTATTTAATCACTTGATCACATTTCACTCGCTCTACTGCTGCTGATTTCCACTCCTGACCAGACCAGGGAGGGCCGTAACTGACACGCGTCCCCTCCGACACATATGAAGCATCGACTGCTTTTTTTCTCCTGAAGAAGACCAATAAAAATTATAAATAGAAAATTATAAACAGAAACTGCAGCATTACTGTAGTGTACTAGTTTTCCAGTTGGTCAAGTGCACAATATTTCTTCTCTCTTACTCTGTTAGGTGCCATGTCATAATGTAGTGCTAATATGACACAAAAAGTACAAATGTATTAAAAAATGGTTCATATGTGCCCAGGTGGCACAGCGGGATATTCCGCTAGCACACCAGCGCCGAGATTCTGAACTCCCCTGTTCTAATCTTGGCTTTGCTACCGGTGCACAATTGGCAGTGCCTGCAGCTGACACAAATCGGTCACCGTGTCTGCTGGGTGGACCAAATGACTGGACCAAGTGGGTGGGGTCTTCAAATGCTGTGCAAGGACCCTGGTTAGCAGATCGAGGCGCTTGTGCAGAAGCACCGGTGTAAAGAAGATCAGGGATCCACAGCGGCGGAAGACAAATTGATTACGCTAAATCGGGAGAATAAGGGAGAAAATGCATAAATACATTTTAAAAAATGGCTTATAGTTTGGTTTGGAACAAAACTGGTCATCTGTAGGTCAGAAACATTGTACAAACTGTTATTAAAATCAGTTCTACTGTTCTTGCTGTGCTTCATGGCCACTCGTGAGCTGGAGCTCACACTTCTGAGTCGATGAGGGTGCTGAAACGACAGTGAAATGCAGTTTGTCTGAAATCCTCCTGCCTGATTCACTGCATGATAACACGCCCCTAATTTCCCCTCCGTGCATCAGGCTGCTTGCTTTCCAGTCCTCACCTGCGATTTTTGAATCGCAGCAGCACGGTTCAATGAATCATTAATAACGAAATCTAACAGCATCTATTATTTATTGTTAACTGTGTACGTGAGTGAAGAGTGTTAGTGAGAAGATGCATTTTCTTCACTATTTTATTGAAATGTATTAGCAGGACATGAATCCAGTGTTTCGATGAGGCCGCTCAGGCACTTTACTTTGGGGTGTGTCGTCTTAAGTTAGGTTTGGTTTCTCATTCAGTGGATGTACTGTAATGTATTTATTTAAGGCTTTGCACATGAAAATAACTGGACCTTTTAGGGGATGGAACGAACACTACATGGTCAAAAGTATTGATTGATGATGATTTGCCAGATGATTCTGCATTAAATGCAGTTTAAAAAGAGGCAGTGGCTGTCTTTAAATATCTCTGAGGAAGCATGTGCTCGCTCGCACATTCCTGTATTATTAGATCTTGTGCATTTAGAAAGATTCAGCTTGAACTACTTAATTAGGACATAACAGGGTTTAATAGAGCATTTAAACAAATGAAGGGTGTCACAATTAGCAATGATTTTAAATTAAAGCAGAAGTACGTAAGCTTGTGTTTTTTTTAGTTGATCTATAGTTGTAATACATTTTTCTTTCATGTTCTGACAGCTGCCTCAGGACTCCGGAAGTGATCTGATGGTTCTGAGTAGAAAAACAATACATATTCATGTACCAGTACCAGTGAGGTGACGTTTCTAAGACACGTACGTCTTAGAAAACCTTGATCCCATCGTATCGTAATCTCAGCTCTGGGCTGAGCAGCCACATGAACAACGTTTGGCCTGTTGTTCATATAAGGGTGGGGTAGCAGTAAGCCGGATAGGGTCTCCTCGTTACTGATGCACTACGACCTCTGCTGGCTGATTGATGGCGCCTGCTCAGGGGCGGGGAAGGAGTGCGTTGATCAGGGTGTGTCTCTCCGTACACAGGGCTGATCCGCATTAGCACTCGCCTAGTGCAGGTGAAAAAATGCATACGGGTGCTGCCCACGTGTCGGAGGGGGTGTCGTTTTTCTCAATCAGAGCGGGGATCGGCATTAGTGGTGAGGAAGCATGAGGCAATCGGGCAATTGGACGCGCTAAAGGTCGAGAGAAAAAGGGGAGAAAATGCATAAACAAAATACAAAAAAAAAAGAAGTTTTTAATGTGACCCTTATTCTCAGCTTCTCAAGGTGACTTGCTGAAAAAATATTACAAACAACATTTTAGGGATTGTTTCATTAATTACAGACAATCCGAAGTAACAGCTACGGCTCTAAGTGTGTTTTGGAACATTCAGGTAGTATTCTCCAACCTCTGATATATCAGTGGATGAAGAAACACATTTTTATTTATTTATGTTGTAAGGGGATATATTATCATAGATAAACTGTATATTTGAGAAAGAGAAAATGATACAAACAAGGATTTTTTTTCATTTCATTTAACCTTAACGACTCCTGTAACAGAACTTACTGTTTTATGTGAATGTTTATTGTAGTACTTTATACATACACAAAGTAATTTTATTTTATTCTCTCTGCTGGCATTAATTATACTCACACTTTATATTATTTAATATTTTATTTCTACATCAGTGTTTTCTCTTTTGTAATTGGTGAATTTGTTAATTACTGTATGTGTTTTGATTCGGTTATGTTGTATACTCTTGGTATCAGGATCCTGTTAAGTGACCTTTTGTTCCTATGATTAAGGTACTTTTGGGGAATTATGTTACACACCATCACATGGACTCGTGTTCCTCATGGGTGATTTAAATCTGGTGATTTAAATAGATTTATTATTCAAAACAATATTGCTGAAGGAATAATCTGACAACTTGATCAGTGGTGTAGTGAAGAATATACTTTATAAATGTATATAGATGTAAAACCTGCTTGTTTGTTAATACTGAGTTTCTTCTTTGGTGCCTGACATTTTAGCCCTGATACTAATATTAAAGAGCGTAACATATTATTATTATTATTAATAATAATAATAATAATAATAATAATAACAAAATCAGTCAATATAACTTTTAAATGTTCAGTAACAGGTGAGACTGGACTGTGAGGTTGGTCGAGGCAACCGCACAAAGAGAGTATAGTGTGTTAGCCCAGCATCCATATAGAGAGTTAAACAATCCCATGTAAAAAAGCAGCTGGAATCATGTACAAGTCCTGAGTTAAATCATAGAAAAGTGGACTACTATGCTGGTCAGGGTTGTGGTGAGTACTGTTTTGCCAGTAAACGCTGGGTGCAGGGCAGGAACACCCTGGATAGGGCGCCAATCCACCAGGCCGACTCATATAAGATGAGATTAAAACCTGTCATAGCTCGGGTGATGCAGCGATCTATTAACGCTAGCCCACCACCCACAACTTTAAGATTGATAACCCAAAGCTTTACTCACTAAATAACCACTCAGTCAGATTCCCAGATCTGGGTTTGAATCTCAGTGGCCAGCTCTGTGTCTACACAGTCATGACTGGCTATGTGTAACAGAGGCATAGCCAAAGCCCTGCGATGGATTGGCTCCCTGTCCAAGGTATTCCAGTGTTTCCCTGTAAACCTGACTTGATGCAACACCCACCAGGACAAAGCAATTGAGGAAAATGAAAATACTTGAGACGCCAAATAAGTTAATAAAGTTCATAATGCTTTACTTCTGTAAGCAGTGGATGTGTATCACATATGGTACTGTTCGGACAATCATGTGGCCTCGCCCATCTCTGTAATTCACTCAGAAAAATGTTTCGTCTCGTATGAGTGGCTCGTCATTGTTTTCAGAAAAATTTCCTAAGACGTGTAGTGTTTTTTATTTCCAATCATGTCCTGTCTGAAAAGCACTCAGATCTCAGTAGTATCAGTTTTATAGACACTCTGATGAATCCCAGGCTCCTGCTGCTACTGTAAATATGTTTCAGAAGTACCTGCTAATGCAAATACCTCAGTTTTTTCAGTCATGTGTGATGAAAGTAGTTCTTACACTCAACAAGGAGCCTGGCAAAGTTTTATTTTTAATAATACAGAGATTATTTTCTCACTTTGTTCTCATCACGTCACATTGAGATTAGGTCGAGAACTGCTGGAGAACTTCTCAAACACACACATGCTAAAGATTGATCACATGATCCTAAACTAAGGTTTAAAAACCTGGTTTACACAAAAATCACTTATTATTAAAGTCTAAGGGCAGATGTTCAGGCATGAATAAATGTTTAAGTAAAACACTAGTGAGATTTGGTGATCCAGGGTTCGAATCTCAGCTGTGCTATTAGGCATCTGCAAGGACATAAATGGCTAATGTCTGAGGTGGTGACGGCTGAAATAGCATGGCCATTGGAGGGTAGACTTGTCAGTGCGCTCTCAGCACCAGTCCCAAGCCTATTCGGGGGAATCTGGCAGTTCCAGTCCCAAGCCCAGGAAGGGCATCCAGGGTAAAAACCAGAGTAAAAAGTGTAGTATGCAGACCAGATTGGCTGTGGTGACCCCGATATATGGGAGCAGTTTAAAGAAAGTAAAAAAATATATACAGTGTATCACAAAAGTGAGTACACCCCTCACATTTCTGCAAATATTTCATTATATCTTTTCATGGGACAACACTATAGAAATAAAACTTGGATATAACTTAGAGTAGTCAGTGTACAGCTTGTATAGCAGTGTAGATTTACTGTCTTCTGAAAATAACTCAACACACAGCCATTAATGTCTAAATAGCTGGCAACATAAGTGAGTACACCCCACAGTGAACATGTCCAAATTGTGCCCAAAGTGTCAATATTTTGTGTGACCACCATTATTATCCAGCACTGCCTTAACCCTCTTGGGCATGGAATTCACCAGAGCTGCACAGGTTGCTACTGGAATCCTCTTCCACTCCTCCATGATGACATCACGGAGCTGGTGGATGTTAGACACCTTGAACTCCTCCACCTTCCACTTGAGGATGCGCCACAGGTGCTCAATTGGGTTTAGTCCATCACCTTTACCTTCAGCTTCCTCAGCAAGGCAGTTGTCATCTTGGAGGTTGTGTTTGGGGTCGTTATCCTGTTGGAAAACTGCCATGAGGCCCAGTTTTCGAAGGGAGGGGATCATGCTCTGTTTCAGAATGTCACAGTACATGTTGGAATTCATGTTTCCCTCAATGAACTGCAGCTCCCCAGTGCCAGCAACACTCATGCAGCCCAAGACCATGATGCTACCACCACCATGCTTGACTGTAGGCAAGATACAGTTGTCTTGGTACTTCTCACCAGGGCGCCGCCACACATGCTGGACACCATCTGAGCCAAACAAGTTTATCTTGGTCTCGTCAGACCACAGGGCATTCCAGTAATCCATGTTCTTGGACTGCTTGTCTTCAGCAAACTGTTTGCGGGCTTTCTTGTGCGTCAGCTTCCTTCTGGGATGACGACCATGCAGACCGAGTTGATGCAGTGTGCGGCGTATGGTCTGAGCACTGACAGGCTGACCTCCCACGTCTTCAACCTCTGCAGCAATGCTGGCAGCACTCATGTGTCTATTTTTTAAAGCCAACCTCTGGATATGACGCCGAACACGTGGACTCAACTTCTTTGGTCGACCCTGGCGAAGCCTGTTCTGAGTGGAACCTGTCCTGGAAAACCGCTGTATGACCTTGGCCACCATGCTGTAGCTCAGTTTCAGGGTGTTAGCAATCTTCTTATAGCCCAGGCCATCTTTGTGGAGAGCAACAATTCTATTTCTCACATCCTCAGAGAGTTCTTTGCCATGAGGTGCCATGTTGAATATCCAGTGGCCAGTATGAGAGAATTGTACCCAAAACACCAAATTTAACAGCCCTGCTCCCCATTTACACCTGGGACCTTGACACATGACACCAGGGAGGGACAACGACACATTTGGGCACAATTTGGACATGTTCACTGTGGGGTGTACTCACTTATGTTGCCAGCTATTTAGACATTAATGGCTGTGTGTTGAGTTATTTTCAGAAGACAGTAAATCTACACTGCTATACAAGCTGTACACTGACTACTCTAAGTTATATCCAAGTTTCATGTCTATAGTGTTGTCCCATGAAAAGATATAATGAAATATTTGCAGAAATGTGAGGGGTGTACTCACTTTTGTGATACACTGTATGCTTTATGAAGCGACTTTATCAAAGGAAATGGCATCAGTAACATTTATTCTCGTTATGGAATTATTTCAGATTTACGTTATGTTAACCTTTACTGTCTTTAAGCTTTAAAAATAAGTGAATTTCATGTAATCTGGTTTGCCTTCTTAGTCCATACAGTAGAAACTTCCATAATAAGTTATAAAACCATCATATTTAATTACAAATTTGTGTTAAGCTTTTTATTTATGTATTTTAATTTAAATGATCACAGTTCTAAGACTACAATTATGCCATTTTAGAGTTCATTTAGTGTGAAATGTTGAAGACCACACTTTTCTGATGCTGGATTGTCGTGTTTCGTTGGTAGTAATGATGTTACACTTTGTAAAATTGCCTTTAATACATATACAGATATATTCACTCTCACTGTAGCTGTAAATTCTAATCCTGAAATTGTCAATAAAAGATGAAAAATGGAATCAAATCAGCGTCACAGCCTGGATTGTTTTTCTGTTGTATATGAAGGGTGGAGTGTGTTGTATGTGTTGCTATTTCAGGCACAGAAAAGCAGATTCAACTGTAAATGGAATTATAACATCTTCTCCCCTTCAGTAACCTGAATTCAGTTTCCAGCAGTTTTTGTGGAGTTTGGTATGTTCTTACCTCGATGATCAATAAATAAATAGGTTTTTGTATGCATGGTGCATTTTAATTGACTGAACCTGGATCACTCTGACCCGGGGCGAAAAGGTATTTTTGTTATACGCATTTTATCTTAAAAAGTCAAAGCTTCAGTATGAATTAATATGAATGTTTGCCAACCCAGTATTTTAAGCAGTAAACAGACAGAACTTGTGCTTTTAATATGTGCGGAAGTTTGTTTAATGTAGAGGATGTGTTTATGGGTTCCAAATGTTTGCATAAACCTGTTAGTAAATGACAAAGAATGTGGACAAACCTACTATTTAATGCAATTAAATGTTTTAACCACATTTATTGCTGGGTGTGCTTCCAACTTTGTTTGAACAGTTTGGGTGAGGTCCCGGTTCTGCTCCCGCATTACTGTGTCATTTGTGCACGAAGTGAAGTCTATAAACACATGCTTTAAATAGTTTGGTGTGAAGGACACGTAGATAATTTATAATCTAGGAAAGATGGAACTTGATTTGTCGTATATACTTTTCTGGAACAGAGAGGGTTGAGGGTCTTGCTCAGGGCCCAACAGTGGCTGCATAGCAGAGCCAGGATTTAAACCCACAACCTTCTTGTTAGTAACTCACAGCTCTACCCACTAAGCTACCACTGTCCTAGTGGTCTAGTCACAACCCTTGGGTGGGTCACAAGCCAAAAAAATGGGTTGCAGAGAAAGATTAAAATAATAATTATTATTTTTTGCAATTTTCCCCCCAATTTTCTCCCCTAATCTAGTCGTATCCAATTTCCCTGATTGCATTACGCATCCTCTGTACCGATACAACCCTCCACTGCTGACTGAGGAGCGCCGCAACTGACACGTGCCCCCTCGGACACGTGTGCAGTACCGACTGCCTCTTTTCACCTGCACGAGGTGAGTTCATATGTGGATCAGCTTTGTGTACAGAGAGCCACACCCTGATCAACGCATTATTCCCAACTCTGTGCAGGCACCATCAATCAGCCAGCAGAGGTCGTAGCTGCATCAGTTATGAAGAAACCTGGTCCGATCTTCCCACCTATATGAACAACAGCCAATCGTTGTTCATGTAGCTGCGATGTGTTCGAAATCCCAGCTCTGGTGTGCTAGCTTGTTTTACCGCTGCGCCACCTGAGCAGCTATATAAATGAATTTTAACTGGCATATAAACTTGAACACAAACGCCCCCTTGTGGAGGCTTTACGCTTCATCTTGTAAACCACAGTGGGGCCAGATTGACACCACTTTCATTCATGAAGTATATTTCGTTATGTGTTTCGTTTTTATGCATTGTTCGTGTTGCCTGGGTTGCAGTAAAAATCATGGATGAAATGTAGGTTGCTTGAAAAAACCCTGGTCTAGTGTTATGTACAGAGTTCTCTTTAGATGAAATGGGCACAAATTACCAAGGACACACCCTGAAATCTTGTGGAAAGCCTTATCTGAAGAATGGAGGCTCTTTTAACCAAACTGTCCTGATGGGTGAGGGCTTTTCCTCAGGTGTCCACATACTTTTCGCCATATAGTGTAAGCTTTTGTATTTGAAGTTAGTGTGGTTTGTTTTAGAACGAACACACACACACACACACACACACACACACACACACACACCCCCACCCCATAGTAAACACAATGGTTCAGTCCGGAGGCGGATGATGTTTGGTCTCTATGGTAACCGCAGGACGCAGATACAGAGGAAGGTAAGCAAGAACTTATTCACTTTTAACCTACCGTATATTTGTCTTATTACTTAAATACATGCTAAATTATTAATCAATGGTTTATAATAATTACTTATTTACGTTTAATTATCTATTTTTAGCCGAATCGGAAATGTACAGAGTAATTAATAGCAGTAGCTGTAAAACAGGGTTGCCAGATTTACTCGGTTTACTCTTTAAGTGTAATTAAAACGTAAAGAATGAGGTTTCTGTACAAAACCCCCCTTTATATGGTGATTACGATTACATTAGATTATGTACTTGAGCCCCAGAGCTGCTGAGGCTTGAGTAGTTGTGAGGAACCACCCATTATTCTGCTTTTCTACCACCTCAAGTGGTATAAAAGCTAGCAGAATGAGTGAGTGAGTGAGTGAGTGATGGACTGGTCCCCTGGTCCAGGCTGTATTTCCACCCTGTGTCCAGTGGCTCTGAACCCACAGCAACAGTTATTTGAGAGCATGAATAATTTGATATGTGTAATGGTTTTACCAGTTTCATCTGGCATCTAACCACTGCACAATGGAAAAAAATATTGCCTTATAGTTTGGATCTTGCCAGTTCAGGCCCAGGAGATCAGGGCTGATTAAGCTTGTTCTCTGGGTGAAGGAACAACACGCCAGGCTCTCCTGCCGTGCATCCATTGCCAGGCGATTTTGGGTGATGAGAAGCACCCATCTTCTAGTTAAGAGAGATCACCCACCCATCATGGCTGGAACAGCCTTCGACCTGCGCAGAAGCCTTTCCACAAACTTTGGAATATGTGTGTCGACAATTGTGTCTATTCAGTTAAAAAAAAGCATTTGTGAGGAAGGCAGTGATGCTTCCATCAACATTTTGATTTATCCCAAAGGTGTTTAAAGGTTAAGGTCAGGGCTACGTGCAAGCTACTGGACCTTCTACACACCAAAGATGTCAAATCATGTCTAATGGAACTTGCTTTGCTGGAACAGAAAAGGGTCTTCCCTAAAGTGTTGCCACAAAGTTTGAAGCACATTAATCATTTTATATTATTGATTTTTAAATTAAACTTAAAATGGATGTAGTTAAAACACTTGATCTTAATTATTACGAAATGTGTCCATATAAATAATAGTCCATTTTTTGTCCAGTTTGGGTTCCACTTGTTACTTGTTAAATACCGGCACGGTGGCTAAGTGGGTCCACAGTGTCCACCTCACTAACCACCTAGGCTTAGCATGGACCATCAGTGATGCAGAAAACATAATGATGTGTAAGTGTGTGCAAATTAATTTACTGCTAATGTGTGTAATCTCATTAGACAGTGTAATGGCTGGCACAGCGCGGCACGACCGGGAGATGGCAATCAATGCCAAGAAGCAGCTGAGCGGGTGCACGGACCCGGTGGAGCGTCTCCGGCTGCAGTGTTTAGCCCGAGGATCAGCTGGCATTAAAGGACTGGGCAGGTAACTATTCTGTATCTGCCAAACCCTCTATAACAGGGCATATACTGTATGTGGGCAGCTGTAGCCTAGCAGGTAAGGTACTGGACTAGTAATCGAAAGGCTGCTGGTTTAAGCCCCACCACTGACAGGTTGCCACTGTTGGGCTCTTGAGCAAGGCCCTTAACCCTCAATTGCTTAGACTGTACACTGTCACAGTACTGTAAGACGCTTTGGATAAAAGCATCTGCTAAATGCAGAAAATGTAAATGCAGTGTAAATGTAACAGGTCCAAATTACAGGGGTGTCTGAACGACATCCAAGTCAACAAAAACTTTTTAAAATAGGTTTTTATGGTTGAAAATCATTTGAGGGGAAAATACTGTGTTCAAACTGGTCAAAATGCAAAAATCAGTCAAAATAGGAGACATTATGATTCTGAACTGGGTGCTACTAGTGGGCATAATTAGCAGTGCCTACAGCAGACTCTAATTGGCTATGGGATGACCGGACTACGTAGGTGGGGTCTCTTAACGCTGTGCAAGGACCCTGATTAGCATAGATAGATAGATAGAGGCGCCCGTGCAGAAGCATGGGTGAATAAGAAAGGGTCCGCTAAGGACTGCGCACGGGTCCGGAGGAGGCGAGAGCAGGAAATATACCCTCCTCAAATTCAATCAGGGATTTCTAGCAGCGGAAGACAGATAATTTGGGAGAAAATGCATAAATAAATAGAAAAATGGGACATTATCTGAAAATGATTGGATGTGGGTGTTTCCCCTGGAAATAAGACATGTTAAACCTCATTTTGGAATCACTAAATCAGACTAAAAGCTGTTAATATGGCGAATTCACCTGTAATATGGCAAAAGTTTAGACCTCAGTCCAGTCAAAAATATGTTTATAGCAGCCTTTCTCAACCGGGGTGCCGTCTGGCTTCGTCAGGGGTGCCGTAAAAAATATTCTGACGTTACTGATATTGAAAATGAAATAAATTTAAAATACAAAAAAGTCAACTTATAATGAAAATGTAGACCATTAGCCGCCTCAAACATCAAAACTTGTCTCACACGCCCCTTTCCCCATGCTACAACGTCAACGCGGGTTGTGTGCGTTGCCTATAGTGATGGCTCGTTCGCGAACGATCCGATTCTATTGAACGGCTCTTTAAAAAGTAAATCCAGAAAAAGATTAAATCCAGAAGTGGACATAAAAACTGTGCCAGTTTAGGTATACAGACCAGAATAATCTGCTGTGGCTACCCCTAAATAGTGTAATAGTATTGTTTATTATGCTATATTAGATTGTATTGTTAGGCTTTAAATTCATATTAATATAAGAAGCCATCTATTAACAAACCTGTTATCGTACTTAATTTAAAAAAAAATCTACATTACACAAAAGGGTTACTCACAAATATTGTATATTATATATGAGAATAAAATGTTTATTTAATAAAATGATCACCAATAGTTTATAGTTTAAAGGCCTTAACCAACAGTAATACCTAAAATATGGTGATTTGTTTGTTTGTTTGTTTATTAGCATTTTAACGTCATGTTTTACACTTTGGTTACATTAATGACAGGAACGGTAGTTACTCATTACACAAGATTCATCAGGTCACAAGGTTATATGGAACACAGTCATGGACAATTTTGTATCTCCAATTCATCTCACTTGCACGTCTTTGGACTGTGGGAGGAAACCGGAGCATCCGGAGGAAACCCACACGGATACGGGGAGAACATGCAAACTCCACACAGAAAGGACCCGGACCGCCGCACCTGGGGATCGAACCCAGGACCTTCTCGCTGTGAGGCGACACAAATATGATGGCACTGTGATCTGAGTATGTCAATTATTATAAATAATTGATAATAAATCTAAAGTCATCCGTTGCAATAAAATAAAAGCCCGTGAAACCAGAGGATTAAATGTGATCACCTCAAATAATCTATAATTGTTATTAAATAATGATGTAATAATTGTGACATGACTAACCACAGCTGTATTTTGTTAAGGACCTTTCGAATCATGGATGATGACAACAACAGGACGCTGGACCTGAAAGAGTTCATGAAGGGTCTGAATGATTACGGTGTGATGATGGAGAAGCAGGAGGCTCTGACATTGTTTCAGGTGTTTGACAGGGATGGCAGTGGAACCATCGACTTCGATGAGTTTCTCCTCTCACTCAGGGTACATTTATATTATAAAATATTAAACGTTTTTATGTTCTCTGTTAAGAATACGAGCGCTGATGTTTGTGCTTGTGATGGTAGCCGCCCATGTCCAACGCCAGAAAGGAGGTGATCATGCAAGCTTTCAGGAAGCTGGATAAAACAGGGGAAGGTGTTATAACAGTAGAAGACCTGAAAGGTGTGTACAACGTCAAACATCACCCCAAATATCAGAATGGAGAGTGGACCGAGGAGCAGATCTTTCGTATATTTTTGGACAGTTTCGACTCTCCCGATGACAAGGATGGAAAGGTATGATGACAAGAAGCTGATTAATGTATTTTGTAAGTGGATTGTCATGAAATGTCTGTGTAGGCAGATTCATGTTTCTTCCACTACTGTTTTTACCCAGATGTTAAAGAAGTACTTCAGCATGTTTAACCTAATATCCCAACAACACTGCTGCACCTGATACACTTACACCAGAACCACACACACTACCATGTCATTACCAAGTTCGTGTTATTGCGGTCCTGAGAGTCAAACACTCAAAAATGATCAGTGGGGGTACTATGAAGGTAAATAGTATATAGGGGGTGAACAGGTGTACAGAGTAACAGATGGGCTACAGTCAGTAATTTTATACCCTTAAAAGTTTCTTGTATGGAAGGTTTAGCTTTTAGAAATAAAAAAATGTCCATATCAGTGAGTGTGTATCTACTACATGTAGTGAAATGATATTTATTATTATTAAGTGATTTTATTAATAATATTTCTCTAGAATGTCTTCTGTTTGGGGGCGGCGTGGTGGCTTAGTGGGTAACACTGTCGCCTCACAGCAAGAAGGTCCTGGGTTCGATCCCCAGGCGGGACGGGCCGGGTCCTTTCTGTGCGGAGTTTGCATGTTCACCCCGTGTCTGTGTGGGTTTCCTCTGGGAGTTCCGGTTTCCTCCCACAGTCCAAAAACATGCAGTCGGGTTAATTGGAGACACTGAATTGCCCTATAGGTGAATGGGTGTATGTGTGTGTATGTGTGTGTGTATTACTGTGTGCCTTGCGCCCATTGAAAAGCCGGGATAGGCTCCAGCACCCCCCCACGACCCTGATGTGATAAGCGGTTGAGACAGTGAGTGAGTGAGTGTCTTCTGTTTGAGTCTCTAGGCTTCCTAAATGGTTCATTGTTCCTCTAATTGTTTCCATCTTTCTCTTTTTACCTTTGACTCGTCCAAGAATAACTGTCTGTTCCAATGAGGTTCTTTTCTTAATGTGTCCAAAATAAGAGTGGGTGGGTCCTAACTCAATACTAATTATTAGTTATTGTTGATTACTGCAGATGAAAGTTGACCACATGTTAAGAAATACCATATAAAATGTTCACCTTCCACATTAAACAGGTCAGAACTTGATTCGTTATAGCGCCCTCTAAAGGACATTGGTAATAAAATGTGTATGTTTACCTTAAGATACTGTCAGCTATGTTTAAAAAATGACACGTTTAGTCCACATGGGCTGTGTTGGTTTGCAGCTGCAGCAGAATATTTTAAACCAGATTCTTTAAACAACTTTAATCTTGTTTTGTCCTTTAAAGCTGCTGAGACCCTGGTACATGCCTTTGTTACTTCCAAACTAGACTACTGCAATTCTCTCCTCTATGGGCTTCGCTCAAAATCCCTCCGACCCCTGCAGATCGTTCAGAATGCTGCTGCTTGAGTTCTGACCCGGTCTAAAAAAACATGAGCATATCACACCGGTATTAGAACGATCCATTGGCTTTTAGTCAATAAGCGTATTCAATACAAAATTGTAGTGGCCCCCTTGTATCTGGCTAATATTCTACACCGCTATGTCCCTTCTCGTAGGTTAAGGTCGTCGGATGCTGGTCTCCTAGGTTTAGGATGACCACCATGGGTGGTAGATCATTTAGTGTTGCTGTCCCTACGCTGTGGAACTCTCTTCCTCTCCCTCTTTGTCTCTCTTCCTCTCTCTCTGAGTTTAAATCTCTTCTAAAAACGTTCTTGTTTACTCAGCACTTTCACTCGTCTTCTGTTTTTGTTTGATCTTGTTTGTTTGTGATTATGATTCCTAGGTAAAGTGTCCTTAAATAATAATAATTATTATTTTTATTAATTGAGCTTGATTTTCTGGATCTTCTGTGTTTGACTTAAATTCATGCAAACTGAATAAACTACAAAATTGTACATTTGTGTGAATTGAGCTAAGGAATTACACAGAGGCGTTATTATTTATTACTGCATTGCTCACTTTTCTAATCAAACAACTGTTTTATGCTTTTATGCTTTTGTTATTCAGTTTTCCATTTTATTACAGTACAGGAGAACATGTGAAAGTTATAGTTTGTTTAATCCCCAGTTTTTTTTCTTTACAGAGTTGGAGGCGGATAGTAGCACTGGAGTTTTCTGTTAATCCAGACTGATCATTATATGTCTGTTAATTCCACCCTGTTTTATGCACCAGGTCACAAAAGAAGAATTTATGAATTACTACGCTGGTGTGAGCGCCTCCATTGATACAGACATCTACTTTATAGTAATGATGAAAAATGCCTGGAAACTTTAACTAACGCCGTCAGACTTTTGTCCCAGGGTAAATTACAACAGGCTGGAGCTTCTTTATCCTCCTTATAGCATTAGGTCTGAATGTATCAGCACCAGTACGACTAATCTACCTGTCTCGATTCCATCAAATCATTCTACATCTTATACAATAATCATTATTTAAACAGTATTATATTTAACATTTCATTTCAAATATACAGGTATTATAAAGACACTGTTAGCTTGCTTTTTTTGCAATTTGTCCCCCAACGTTCTCCCTAATCTAGCCGTATCCAATTACCCGGATGCATTACGCTTCCCTTCTACCGATACAACCCTCCACCCTCCTCCACTAAGGAGCGCCGCAACTGACACACGCCCCCTCCAACACGTGTGCAGTACCGAATGCTTCTTTTCACCTGCACGAGGCGAGTTCATATGCGGATCAGCCTTGTGCACGGAAGGCCACACCCTGATCAGCATTATTTCTCTACTCTGTGCAGACGCCATCAATCAGCCAGCAGAGGTCGTAATCGCATCAGTTATGAGGTCCCTATCCGGCTCCCTGCCCTGTATGAACAAGAGCCAAACGTTGTTCATGTGGCCGCCCAGCCCAGCCAGATAGCAGAGCCGAGATTCGAAATGATGTGTTCGAGATCCCAGCTCTGGTGTGCTAGCGTGATTTACCGCTGCACCACCTGAGCGGACAGGTAGCTTGCTTTTAAATGATTTTAGTTACCACGTTATTTTGTTCTGTACCTAAACAGCCAAGACATTTTGGTGTCTAGAATTTGTTTCTTAAGATCTGAACTACAACGCCCAGTCTGATCAAGGAATGCCGGATCACCACACCCTCTTCCCCCAACTCGTGGCCAGTCTGTGGTCCACTTCTTATTGCCTAAAAAGACTCCCCCCCAACTTGTGCAGGAATCCAGACCTGTCCCAGAGATCGAATTTTGCAGCAGCAACAGGAAAAAAACCCTGTCTGACCTTCCCTCCCTCATACACGGCCAGTTGTGTTTATGTAGACACTTTTAAGGTCGGTGGATCTGCTAAGATTTGAACTTGTGAGTTTGAACACTCTGCAGTGTTTACAGAAACATGCTGCACCACCCAAAAACCCAAAACTTTATTTTATAAAACAGGGCAAATCTAATCAAATATCTAACATTATTATTAATTATTATTATTATTATTATTATTATTAGACATGACTGTGTGTCTGTTGAACCAGGTCGGTGGCATCAGCATCTTTATTTTTAGGTGTAAGATTTTACTGTGTTTGATTGAAGCGATTCAGGTCTTTAACTACTCGTCTTTTAAATAATTCTACAAATGATTTATTTAAATACTTACTTTTCAGATAAAATTGAAATCTACAGATCTTTCCTCGGTGGCTTTGGTTCCTCTCTTCTGTCTGTAATGATGAATAAAATGATTATATTATTTGGAGTTTCTGTTGAAGCTGTGTATTTCTCAGTGCAGCCAGGCAGATGTGTGTGTTGGTGTAATAGAAGAGTTTTAATCTGCTGCAGAACGATTTCATCTCTATTATCTGTGTGAGCAGGTGATGTGGTGAACGGCGAGGGTGAGAATGTTTCTCTCTCGTTTTGTCTGTTTGCACCTGCCTGGATCCTGAAATGAGAAATACATTCAGTTTCATACAGACGTAGATAATCATTCACAAATCAATATAAGCTCTTAATGGGTTTTTTTACTCTTTCCATTTCATTGTTTATTTTCCAGTTATATTGTATAAATGCTGGTGATGGAGTTTCATTATGTGGAAACATTTTTTCACTCTGGGGAAGTTTGTTGGTGGAATTAATATCTCGTCTTTTCTCTCTCAGGTCACAAAGGAAGAATTTATCAACTACTACAGTGGAGTCAGTGCGTCCATCGACAGTGACACGTATTTTATTCTAATGTTGAAGACAGCATGGAAGCTATGAGATTTATATTTTATTTAGAATGGCTTAATATTTCACTATTAAATTATTATTATTTAAAATTGCCTAACAATACTGATAATGTAAAATGATGAATGTTTATTTGTAATTGACACAGATTATGAAGTTCTTATTTACCATATGACCAGTTTCCTCGTACCCTAAATGTAGTTCCTTAACCAAAACACTGGTGTTGATGTTTGGTACTTCTGTTTTTCCCAACACGTAGATGAAAAGTAACGTTATGTATTTTCTCAGACGACCTACAACTGTGACCAAATAGTCTAAATAATTGAGGGTGGGCAGCACGGTGGCTCGGTGGATAGCACTGCTGCCTCACAGCAAGAAGGTCCTGGGTTCGATCCCCAGGCGGGGTGGTCCGGGTCCTTTCTGTGCGGAGTTTGCATGTTCTCTGCGTGTCAGCGTGGGTTTCCACAGGGAGCTCCGGTTTCCTCCCACAGTCCAAAAACATGCAGTCAGGTTAATTGGAGACACTGAATTGCCCTATAGGTGAATGTGTTTGTCTGCCCTGCGATGGACTGGCGCCCCATCCAGGGTGTGACTATGTGCATTGCGCCCATTGAAAAACTAGGATAGGCTCCAGCATCCACCGCGACCCTGATTGGATAAGCGGTTAAGAAAGTGAGTAAGTGAATAATTGATGGTGATGGGTAAATAATTGGCTTTGATCAGGATTTAACTAGTGACCTTGTCCAGTACCTTAATCACTGAGCTACTGCTGCCCATCCCTGACCATATGGGTGCTTTTAAACAAAATGTCCAAAATGCTTTCTTATTTTCAAAATTAAAAAAACTAACTGATGACCAGCAGTTTACAGTGCAGTACAAAAGTATTTGCCCCATTCTAATTTCTAATATTTTTGCACATTACACACTTCATTGTTTCAGATCTTTAAACAATGTGATATATTTATTTTATTTTACTAGGATTTTAACGTCGTTTTACACTCTTTGGTTACATTCATGACAGGACGGGTAATTCATTTCTAAGTAAAAAGTCCAACACCAACTGGTTCTGTGTGAAAGGTAATGACACTTAATCAACCAATTAACTACATTTAATTCCTAATTTATATTAATCTATTTTAACAATCATCTGTAATTATGGTTTGTGTTGTTTATCATTTCTGTGTTTTGTCAGATTAAATGTTTTGTTGATTACAGTTTGTATGCTAAATTTAACATGCAAAATTAACATAAAATCATTTATTGTCTGTTTTACCTCTGCTTTATTCTGGTCAAAGTGGGTCCAATTCACTAGGCAAACGGCAGGAAACACTCTGGACAGGTCGCCAGTTTATCACACATGACAAAGTGAAAATGTAAAACATTTGTACTTACATGGTGGCAGAACTAAGATTACGGTCCTAACCAGGCTCACGTACTTGACAAACAATAGAAAGTGGTCTGTTGTGAATGAGTGTGTATGTGGTATGTGTGTGTGTGTAGGTCAGTTTTGTAGGTTTTGGTTTGATCAGGTGAGGTGCTTAGTTCTAAAACAAAAGACTTACTGTACATATTAAAACACATCAGTCTGATGAAGATTTGGATACAGTTGTAGAAGAATCTATAAGCTCCATTTATAGAATATTATTTTTTTACATGAGCTGCAGAGCTCCAGTTAAAGACAAGATTCATACACGACACAAACGGCCCTCTGGGATCAGTACAGTGATCTAAAGTGATACCATTAAAACCACCTCTTTGTTTCTACACTCACTGTCCATTTTATCAGCTCCACTTACCATATAGAAACACTTTGTAGGTTCCATAAAAGGTGTCGTGTATTAATAGCAAGGCAATATAGCAATGGCAGGAGCAATGCCACCCAGTAGCAGCTCTGAATGATGTAAACAATGTGCACTCAAGTCTGTACAGAGCTGCCCATGTTTCAGCTGTAAGAATACACATCATGTTCATCAACACAGGAACTCGATAAGAACTCGGTCCTTCCTGTAAATATTGTATTTATAAACAGTATTAGAACTTAGACTTCAATCATTCATGTTGTCCCCGAGTGTATCTGCTAGGGGGCAGTAACAGTTTCATGTCTGATACTTCCTCACCTAGTCTGTTTTGTAAAACGCCCCACATCAGCTGGTTCTGCTGGTTTGATCTGTAGTTTGTACCTGGAATATAAATGCAGACAGTAGCATTATCTCATGTTTATGTATTTTATGTTTTAATAATACATATTATAATGGTTATAATACACATACCAGTAGCGGTGGTAAATCTGGTTCATTTTATGGACTCAGGTTAATCCGAGTCACTCAGTAATGTAATCCGGTTCACTTGAGTCACTTGTACTGACATCTTGATTGTGATTGATTTACTGCATGAAAATGCATCCAGATATCACCCACCTTCCATGCACTCATCTTCTGTAAATAAATCTCTTAATTCTCTTGACACCTCACACTTCTCTTGTCAGTGACAAGTGGAATCTTGATCATTGGGGATAGGGACATGGAGGGAAGAGAGGTGGGTGGACTCACTTACCAATCAGATGGGTATATTAATGGATCAAGGGGGATGGTCAACAACAAATTGTCATGGTAACTTCAACCAGTCAGGCAGCCACAGTGGCACCAAAACAAACAGTCAATAAATTACCATGGGAAAGGGCTATGATACTCCTTAAGTGGTACAGTCCTACAGTAGCCTGTAAGCATTTGCATTTTAATATTAATAATAATAACTATATTTTGTTGTTTTGCTTACAAGACAATATGCTGCATTACTAATCTATACCACTACTACTGATAATAATAATAATAATAATAATAATAGCATGTGCACAAAATCAATCAGCCACATAGCGAACACCAGTGTGTTTAACCGCTTGTTTATTGGAATATTTAACTTATTACTTAGATTCACGGACTGGAGTGAAGTCGGTTCAGCCAAATCACAATCTGCGGTGTTTCCGCCTTGTGTACTTAGCAGCAGCCAGTCAGAGGACTCATAGGATCCGGGTTAGTTAAGACCTCGGACTCGTGATTCCTAATTCAGTGTGAAGATTCGAATCATTAACCCGGGTGATTCAGGAACTGCCCAGCTCTACATACCAGTTCATTCTTATGTATTTTCATATTCCAATAGTGTCAAAATACTTTTCCACACTTTTTTTTTTTTTTTTTTACATATTTACTTATGCCAGAAATACATCTTTCTGTTTACATCCATTCACATACACAGTAGATTCAGAAAGTTTTCAGACCCCTTAGGGGACTTTTTTGCTTACACTGTTGTTTGTGTTGTGATTTGCAGAGGTGGAAAGTACCGAATACATTTACTCGCATTACTGTAATTGAGTAGTTTTTTTGTGTACTTGTACTTTTTAAAGTAGATTTTACAACCTGCAATTTTACTTTTACTTAAGTATGTTTTGTATTAAGAATTGTAATTTGCTACATTTTAAATAACATCCGTTACTGAGTAAAAAAAAAAAACCACTAAATAATTGCGTCTAATGAAAAGTTGCATTTAGTGAAAGCCACAACACTTGTAACCTTGACTTGTTTTGAGATTTGCAGTATGACTGTTGTTTGGTATTTGTTGGTGATGAAAAGAAGGCTGGTCACAATCCACAATTAATGCCAACTTCAGTGGTTATACAGTTTAAAAATGTTTTATGTATCAACATGTTTTTTCTATTAGATTTTAATTACAAACAACTATTGTGTGTCCACTTGTCCTGTTTGCATTACACAGGAGAGACACTCCCTCCTTCTGTTAAAAAAGTAACGTTTAATTTGAGTACATTTTACTTTTTACTTGAGTACATTTTTAGACTAGTAATTTACTCGTACTTAAAGTAAAAATTCATCAAAGTAATAGTACTTTTACTTAAGTACAATATTTTAGTACTCTTTCCACCTCTAGTAATTTGTATTGTTTTGTTTGTTTGTGATTTGATTTTGAATGGACGCTTAAACACTCGTGTTTAGAAGATGCTGTCGGACTGAACTGTTGTAGAAGTGGTTTAGATTTAAAATCTTACATGTTATTATTGTGTTAACTGCTAATGAATCCACATCCATTTACCGTTTACTGCTACATGCCTGTATTCACTGCTCAAACCTCTGTTCTTTACTCTCATCTCTCTCTCCTGTTTGTGGCTTTTCTCTGAGGCTTTGTGAAAGTGGCTCGGTGCTTCTTCCCATCCACAAACACACACTGTTAACGGCACCAGACTCACCACCGCTACAAACACAGCTTGTGCTCAGCTAGTCACAACAAACGTACAGGAAATCTCTGTCAAAAACTGTGTAAAACTTAGCACCAGTAATGTCATAAAAGTTAACACCAACAGGTATGTTAAAATAAATAAATAAATAAAGCAATTCCTCCCTTAATCAATCAACCAAATATTATTTATAATTGGTTTTACTTAGACTAGGGGCGGCACGGTGGCTAAGTGGGTAGCACTGTCACCTCACAGCAAGAAGGTCCTGGGTTCGATCCCCAGGTGGAGCGGTCCGGGTCTTTTCTGTGTAGAGTTTGCATGTTCTCCCAGGTTTTATTGGGCAAACTGTATGAAACACCAGTTGCCAGTCCATCACAGGGCAGACATTCACACTTTGCACAGACATGCATGCACATCTTTGCACCCTGAGGAAACCCATGCAGACACAGGGAGAACATGCAAACCACACAGAAAGGACCCTGACTGCTCGGCAGGGGAATCAAACCCAGGCCATTTTTGCTGTGTGGCCACAGTGCTACCCACTGCACCACTGACACCCACTTCGCAACTGTTTTAAACCACCAAATGTGACATATTTAAATATAGCCGTAATCAGTAGGTGGGGGAATCCTTCCTTATCACACTTTATACCTGTATATTTATATCTATAGCTCACTGCTCTGGTGTTCCTTCACATGACATGATGCTGACAGCTGGTTATGTTGTGGGCAGACTCGTTCACTCTGTGTTTTTGGAGATGCCAAATTTCATGTCCTGGCCTGTTCATGTCTGTTTCATTTCATCTTTCGATGAGGTTTCACGCATCTGGCTGAAGTGACTCATCCTGTCTCGGCTGTAGGAGCTTTTTTAGTGTTTAAATAAGGTGAAAAAGGTAAATAGACTATTACAAAGCTCTAGATATTATGTCTATAATTTGCACATAAGCACATACGCTTTTGAAACAAGTGAAAAACTGTTTTGCAACAATTCAATAAAACATCATGTCTGTAGAATGAAGGCTTTGGGTGCAAAAACCAAAAACACCACAGTAAAGAGTCCACAGTGAGGTATGGAGGTGAGAGCGTCCCAATATTGGCTGCTTCTCTGCTCTGCAAACAGTACTGGGACGTTATACCTCATAAAAGGAAGCATTTATAGAGCAACGTATGAGGACAGGCTGTAGGAGAATTTCATCTCATTTGCCAAAACACTAAATCTGGTCATTTCAGCAAGACAGTAACAACTCACGACTGATTGAAAAGCAACAAATGTGAGGCAGTTACAGATCAGGTGAACACTGTGGTGCTCTTACCACATTTAATGATGATATTATCCCCATAAAATCTGCCAAAATAGTTTAGGAGTGGTCTGATAAACACCATAATTAATTAAATCCCCCTTTTTTGCCACGGTTCTTGGCGGCACGGTGGCTCAAAGGGTAGCACTGTCGCCTCACAGGTGGGCCGGTCTGGGTCCTTTCTATGTGGAGTTTGCATGTTCTCCCCGTGTCTCCAGTTTCCTCCCGCAGTCCAAAGGTGAGGTGAATTGAAGATACAAAATTGTCACGACTGTGTTTGATATAACCTTGTGAACTGATGAATCTTGTGTAACGAGTAACTACCGTTCTTGTCATGTATGTAACCAAAGTGTGTAAAGCATGTTGTTAGGCCGCTCAGGTGACGCAGCGGTAAAAACACATGCTGGAACCAGAGCTGGGATCTCGAATACATCATATCAAATCTTAGCTCTGCCTCCTGGCTGAGGATGAGCGGCCACATGAACAACGATTGGCCTGTTGTTCAGATGGGCGGGACTAAGCCGGATAGGGTCTCTCTCTCATGACTGGTGCAATTACGACCTCTGCTGACTGATTGATGGTGCCTGCACAGAGATGAGAAAAGAGTGCTCTCAGGGTGTGTCTCTCCGTACACAACGCTGAGCTGCACTGCACTCATCAAAGTGTAGGTGAGAAGATGCATACGGCTGCTGCACACGTGTCGGAGGGGGCGTGGGTTAGCTTCGTTCTACTCAATCAGAGCGGGGATCGGCATTGGTGGAAAAGAAGCATGACGCAATCGGGCAGTTGGACGCGCTAAAAAAGGGAGAAAAAAGGGGAGAAAATGAAGTGCCCTTATTACCCAGTAGTAGTTTTAGAAGAACCCTCGTATTATTTAACTGTAATAAATCTTTAAGGTTTTCTCATCCAGAGTCGTGCCGTCCCACATGGAGCCTCATGATCCTCCGAGGTGTGCAGCTCGCGGTACAGATGAGCGAGGAACTTGAAGGATGTCAACCGCAACCAGAGCAAAGAAGAACAGAAAAAAAAGATGAGACAAATAAAAAAAATACGTGCTAGTCTTCCGAGCGGCAGCACAGAAGAGTGCTGAGTGCAGATAAGGCTCTGAAGCTGTTGTTCAGAGATGCTGCGTGTGATAGGGGCATGAAGCGATGGGAGTGTGGTTTCAGGGGGTTTGTTTAGCATGCTCTCATCCTGTATCTTCGGTACCATCAAGCTTTACGCAGCCAGTGTGCCGACACTGTTTCGACACTAATTCGCCGACATTATTGTCGTCGTCTGGCTGACGGTTTGGCCCGGCTGCAGGTGAAAGCCTTGGGAAGAAGATGACAAAGCAAGGTGCTACAGGACACGAGTGAGCAAGTTTTACACCTTCTCACCATCACCGTTCTCACATTCGCGTGTTTGTGCGAGCTAACCGCAGCAGCCGCCCACGGACACACTCGAAAGCTCCAACCTACCACCTTACCCCCAGCCTCCACCCAGTTCCCTTTCACTGCCTTTGACTCTCTCCCCCACCCCCTCACTGCATTTCCAGCTTCTCACATTTACACATGTTTCTTTGTAATGTTTTTAGTCACTATTATAGGAAGACCAAGCGAAAAAATCAAATCTACACAATTTCCCACAATGTTTTTGGTGTCTGATGTTTGTTTTATTAGTTTTGCACTTGATATTTGACGTTTACAACCTAAAGTGACCCAACTTTGATGGAACGGGAAGATCAATAGGCTGTTAGCATATGTCACGTACACTGATCAGCCATAACATTAAAACCACCTCCTTGTTTCTACACTCGCTGTCCATTTTATCAGCTCCACTTACCATATATGAGCACTTTGTAGTTCTACAATTACTGACTGTAGTCCATCTGTTTCTTAACATACCTTTTTAACCTGCTTTCACCCTGTTCTTCAATGGTCAGGACCCCCACAGGACCACCACAGAGCAAATATTATTTAGGTGGTGGATGATTCTCAGCACTGCAGTGACACTGACATGGTGGTGGTGTGTTAGTGTGTGTTGTGCTGGTATGAGTGGATCAGACACAGCAGCGCTGATGGAGTTTTTAAATACCGTGTCCACTCACTGTCCACTCTATTAGACACTCCTACCTAGTTGGTCCACCTTGTAGATGCTGCTGTTTGAGTCGGTCATCTTCTGGACCTTCATCAGTGGTCACAGGACGCTGCCCATGGGGCACTGTTGGCTGGATATTTTAGGTTGGTGGACTATTCCCAGTCCAGCAGTGAAAGTGAGGTGTTTAAAAACTCCAGCAGCGCTGCTGTGTCTGATCCACTCATACCAGCACAACACACACTAACACACCACCACCATGTCAGTGTCACTGCAGTGCTGAGAATGATCCACCACCCAAATAATACCTGCTCTGTGGTGGTCCTGTGGGGGTCCTGACCATTGAAGACCAGCATGAAAGGGGGCTAACAAAGCATGCAGAGAAACAGATGGACTACAGTCAGTAATTGTAGAACTACAAAGTGCTTCTATATGGTAAGTGGAGCTGATAAAATGAACAGTGAGTATAGAAACAAGGAGTTGGTTTTAATGTTATGGCTGATCGGTGTACATCTACGTTGGGTCATTGAGAATAGATACATATTTAATTTGCCCATTACCAAAATGCATAGGTCTAACGAATGGCCTTGATTAATGTTAGAATAATATCATAACTTGTGTCGGGGGGGTCTAGGAGAACAAAAAGGTTGAGTACCGCTGGTGTAGACGACTGGAAAGGTGTGATATGGTCAGATGAGTTTCTCTTCTAAGAATGCAAATAAGCAGGTCTACTAAACCCCTCGTGAAACGTTCCATCCAGATGTGTTCAGTGTGGTGTGGCTGTATTTTAGGATTATACAGAATAATGCAGTATAAAGTTCAATTACAGAATAAGTGTCTTGAAAAGTAGTGTAGAGAACTACTGTATAAATATGCATATAGGTGCGAGACCTACGAGTACGAGATGTGGAGGAATCACTGGTATACTGGGTGGAAATTTTGTTCGTTAGACTGGTCCTAGAGTTCAATGGAAACTTAATTCAAGCTGTTGCACAATGAGTCAGTTCAGTTCCAGGCTGAGGAGCAGGACTCATATCCATGTCTAATATTTATATCGAAACAAGCTGTTAGGATGCTTAACGAATCACCTAACGACCGGCTTCACATGCGTACTATGTACACTTGTACAGTACAACGGCTCTCAGTGTCTCTTCACTGCCATAATACACACAAAACACAATTACACATTTAACATTCAACCTAACATGCATATTTTTGTGTTTGGGTAGATTTACACTCAAGCTTTATGTTTGTTTGTTTGTTTGTTTGTTTGTTAGGATTTTAAGGTGATTTAAGGTGATCCACTGTGGTTCCACTCATGACAGGGCTGGTAGTAACAGGTTACCCATTTCAGTTTCAGACAGTCACGGACAATTTTGTGTCTCCAGTTCACCTCACTTAACATCTTTGGACTGTGGGAGGAAACCGGAGCACCCGGAGGAAACCCACACAGACACAGGGAGAACATGCAAACTCCACACAGAAAGTACCCGGACCGCTCCACCTGGGAATTGAACCCAGGACCTTCTTGCTGTGAGGTGACAGTGCTTCTCTGGGGGAACAAATGAGAAGATTCATAAATGATGAGTGGGTTCAACTCAGGTTACCCATGATTCATCAGTCCATGTTCAACTTTGTGTCTTCAGTTCACCTCACTTAATGTCTTTGGACTGTGGGAGGAAACCCACACAGACACAGGGAGAACATGCAAACTCCACACAGAAAGGACCCGGACCGCCCCACCTTGATATCGAACCCAGGACCATCTTGCTGTGAGGTGGCAGTGCTACCCACCATGCCATAATTTAACAACAAGCTTTGCGAGCCTCCAGCACACCTTCAAAACAGCTTTAATGTCGATGAGGAGAAATTAATCTGTATGTTTTAATAAATGACGCTTTATTTAGTGCACTTGGCCACATAAGATCCTAATAACAATTGACTAAACACGTTACTAAATACGTTACTAACTACATTACTAACTACGTTGCTCTTTGTATGTATTAGAACAGTTCATCATTTATGTGTTATTAGATGCTTTCAGAACACGGTTGAGTATTTAGTTCTGGTACAGAGTGAGCAATACAAGAATCAGCATTCTGTGTTGATACAGGAAGTGTGCACATATACAACCGTAACCACAGTCTCGTCTCTCCATGGAGCACTGAGGCCCGACACCTCACGTCTTCTAAACGTTTGATAAACACCGCCGTTCAGCCATTAATCCCTCACCACTGTGCTAGTCTGGTGAGCTGCGTTTATAAGATCCTCACCCAGCTATCATGTCAGCATCGGGCGCTGTGTCGAGTTCGGTGGAAGCTGCTAGATGTGCAGAGTAAGGTCTACCTCTCACTGGCCTCATTCTGATGTAACCCCAATTACCAGAGGTGACAGGAAGTGGGCTTGAGCAGGTTACCGCTTGTTTTTGTTTTTCAGATTAGAGTTATCTGCAGAGAGGAGAGGAGGACTGTTTTTAATGTCGCTGCTTCTACAAAGTTTAGCACCTAAACTGCATGTTGTTATTTCAGTCTGTGTTTTGTTATGTGAAATGAGACTTATTTTTCATCATGTAACCCAGAGCGTCTTAGAGTAACTTGCTTCAAAGTAGTACCAACATTTTTACTTTACTATTACATTTTATCCAAAGCGACTTACAGTACAGTTACAGTATACAATCTGAGCAATTGAGGGTTAAGGGCCTTGCTCAAGGGCCCAACAGCAGCAACCTGGCTGTGGTGGGGCTTAAACCAGCACTGCAGTGACACTGACATGGTGGTGGTGTGTTAGTGTGTGTTGTGCTGGTATGAGTGGATCAGACACAGCAGCGCTGCTGGAGTTTTTTAAATACCGTGTCCACTCACTGTCCACTCTATTAGACACTCCTACCTAGTTGGTTCACCTTGTAGATGTAAAGTCAGAGACGATCGCTCATCTATTGCTGCTTTTATTTCAACACAGTTGTATTTTAGGTAAAAAAGTTTAAACTGAACGTACTGGTGTCCATTATGTGTAAATAAGCCTGCAAAAAGTAAACTCACGGTTTTTAATAGAAACGGAAGCTTGCAGTGTTTTACAAAAGCTTTTTTGATTGTTTTCTCCCCTAATTTAGTCGTATCCAATTACCCTGATTGTGTTACGCTTCACCTCTAACGATACAACCCTCCACTGCTGACTGAGGAGCTTTGCAACTGACACACACACCCTCCGACACGTGTGCAGTACTGATTGCATCTTTTCACCTGCATGAGGAGAGTTCATATGTGGATCAGCCTTGTGTACGGAGAGTTTTTCTGTGTGGAGATTGCATGTTCTCCCCGTGTCCACGTGGGTTTACTCCGGGTGCTCCGGTTTCCTCCCACAGTCCAAAGACATCCAAGTGAGGTGAATTGGAGACAAAATAGTCCATGACTGTGTCCGATATAACCTTGTGAACTGATGAATCTTGTGTAATGAGTAACTACCGCTGCTGTCATGAATGTAAATAAAGTATAAAACATGACGTTAAAATCTTAATAAACAAACAAACAATATGTATTGTTTATCAGTATTGCTTCTGTTTTTTCCAGAGGGTTCAAGATTTTGCTCTGTGTTGTTACAGATTAAAGCACAGCTTTAATATTGCATCTACGCTACAGTGCATACACAGTGTATTGAACCATACGTTGTATATACAACAGGGTTGTAGCCTAGTGGTTAAGGTACTGGACTAGTAATCAGAAGGTAGCTGGTTCAAGCCCCACCACTGCCAGTTTGCAACTGTTGGGCCCTTGAGCAAGACCTCTAACCCTCAATTGCTTAGATTGTATACTGTCACAGTGCTTTAAGTCGCTTTGGATAAAAGCGTCTGCTAAATGCCGTAAATGTATATTAGCTTATGACTGTAGCAGGATGTAACAGAAGACTGGGTGACACATGATATTATTACAATTTATTAGGATTGTAAGGTTATGTCTTACACTTGGGTTCCATTCATGTCCAAACAGGTAGTTACAGTCACAGTCATGGACAATTTTGTATCTCTAATTCACCTCACTTTGTACTGCACGTCTTTGTACTGTAGCAGGACCTGGATTGCTCCACCTGGGAATTGAACCTAGGACCTTCTTGCTGTGAGGTGACTTACATTTACCTTTCCATTTTTAGCATTTAGCAGACGCCTTTATCCAAAGCGACTTACATTACAGTTACAGTATACAGTTTGAGCAATTGAGGGTTAAGGGCCTTGCTCAGGGGCCCAACAGCAGCAACCTGGCAGTGGTGGGACTTGAACCAGCAACCCTCTGATCACTGGTCCAGTACCTTAACCACTAAGGTACAGCTGGCCCCAGCTGGCTTCCTGACTTCTCTGGGGGACGAATGAGCAGGTTGATAAATGAGTGAGTTTAACCGGTGTCGTTTTTATTTCTCTCGTTTTATTTCTTGTGTATTTTAATATTTGTTCACTGAGGAACAAAGTCACACAGAATAATGCACAATAATCACATTAAACCTTTGCTTGAGGCAGTTGTGGTTGTTGTTTTTTTAGCTCGTTCTCGTTTCACTCTTGCGAGCTTTATTACTTTTCCTTTCCTTTTCTCGTGTGTTGGGGGAAAACCAGCTGGTCTCGTCTCACCTGTTTGCTGATGAGATAAAGTGCTGACGCCTCTCCTTGGACCTTGGATACCTTGCTCTGTTTTTCAACACCAGTCATGACTGAAAGCTTTTCTCTCTCTTTCCTCTTCCTCTGCACTGTGGTAGAACTACCGAGAGGAACACATGCTTACTCATTTACTTCCCTCACGAACAGGGCGATGGTACCTTCATTCTTCTCTTACCTGGCAGAACACTGAGTGGTAGAAATGGCAGTGCTTTTATGGATACTCTTATTTCTGCAGCTTGTTCTGACTCTAGCCCAAAGTGGAGATGATGATGGTAAGACATTTATGATCATTTCTTATTCAGATGATTTAGAGATTTACCTGTTTGCCTGTTAATGTTGAACCTAAATAGGTGCAGTTTAATAATACAAGTGCATTTTAAATAACCAGACAGAGCTGTGCTTTATACTGTTTATACACTCACTGTCCATTTTATCAGCTCCGCTGTCCACGCCTACCTAGTTTTCAAATACCGTGTCCACTCACTGTCCACTCCTACCTAGTTGGTCCACCTTGTAGATGTAAAGTCAGAGACGATCACTCATCTATTGCTGCTGTTTGAGTCGGTCATCTTCTAGACCGTCATCGGTGGTCACAGGACGCTGCCCACGGGGCGCTGTTGGCTGGATGTTTTTTGTTGGTGGACTATTCTCAGTCCAGCAGTGACAGTGAGGTGTTTAAAAACTCAGTCAGTTCTGCTGTGTCTGATCCACTCATACCAGCACAACACACACTAACACACCACCACCATGTCAGTGTCACTGCAGTGCTGAGAATGATCCACCACCTAAATAATACCTGCTCTGTGGTGGTCCTGACCATTGAAGAACAGCATGAAAGGGGCTAACAAAGCATGCAGAGAAACAGATGGACTACAGTCAGTAATTGTAGAACTACAAAGTGCTTCTATATGATAAGTGGAGCTGATAAAATGGACAGTGAGTGTAGAAACAAGGAGGTGGTTTTAATGTTATGGCTGATCGGTGTATCTATTGGTATGAGGCCAAAACAGCATCTGAGTCAGACTGGCTTGTTTACATTTCTCCTGCTTGTCATGTTAAAGACAAAAACCCCAATAAAGGGCTTCACTCCAGCACAATCTTCACTACCCAAATAAATAAAAATGTAGCTCTAATTGTAACTACTACAAACTAAATTATTTTGATTGTGCCTTTAATATGAGCCAAAAAATAATCAAATGTTCATTTGTAATTACATGAATTGCATTTATATCTGATACTTTATGATATAAAATAAATATGGTTGTTGTAATAACACAATACTGATTATGACACCAATACCAAAACAAAGCCAAAAGATTTAAACCCTCTTAATCCTGTAATATTTACATTTTCAGCATTTAGCAGACACTTTTATCCAAAGCGACTTACACAATGAGCTGAACACAATGAGCAATTGAGGGTTAAGGGACCCAACATTGGCAACTACGGGGGGGCAGGTGCACTGGGGCCCATGGCAGGGGGGGGCCCCTCCACGACATGAACTCAACCACCCACCTCACTGCCCCCCATTGGCTGCACGTATTATGCATGTATTATGGCAAGCCAAACAGGAAATTAATAGCAAACACTGATATTTATGGAATAAAACTGATATATATATTTATCTATATATATATATGCACGGGGGCCTATGAGCTCCTAGTTACACCACTGGCAGGGCTTGAACCAACAACCTTCAGTTTACTAGTCCAGTACCTTAACCACTGAGCTATCACTGCCTGTGACATAATTGTGACTTAATACAATGTAAGCAGTTGAAGGTCTGATCTCTAGTTTGCAGTGGGGCCGTTGTCGTTTAGTGGTTAAGGTATTGGACTAGTAATCGGAAGGTTGCCCAGTCAAATCCCACTACTGCCAGGTTGCCACTGTTGGGCCCTTGAGGAAGACCCTTAGCCCTCAATTGCTTAGATTACATACTGTCACAACAGCTTTGGTAGTTGTAGTATCTTAACCACTAACCTCCCACCACCATGTGTATTTTTAGCAAACAACATCCTGTGATTTGATCCTGTCCGTTGATAAAAAGATTAATACCACATTTATGTACCTCCAGTCTCAAACTGTTTATCTATAAAGTGCCTCAACAGGGAACGTGTTCCTAATAAAGAGATCAGCCAGTGTCAGGAGTGTGTAAAAACTTCAGACAAAAGGGACAGTGGAAGCTCAGTGGTTAAGGTAACTGAACCAGTAATCATTAGTTGGCTGGGTCAACCTTGGACTCCTGAGCAAGTCTCTTAACCCACAGATCACAATGCTTGGTGGGTAGCACTGTCACCTCACAGCAAGAAAGTCATGGGTTTGATCCCCAGGTGGGGCGGCCCAGGTCCTTTCTGTGTGGAGTTTGCATGTTCTCCCCGTGTCTGTGTGGGTTTCCTCCTGGAGCTCCGGTTTCCTCCCACAGTCCAAAGACCTGCAAGTGAGGTGAATGAGAGATACTAAATTGTCCATGACTGTGTTTGATATTAAACTTGAACTGATGAATCTTGTGTAATGAGTAACTACTGTTTCTGTCATGAATGTAATCAAAGTGTAAAACATAACGTTAAAATCATAATAAATAAATAAAATAAATAAATCTATGAAATAATAAAATATGTTTCTTCGGGACAAGGATGCAACACAGAATGCAAGTGAAATCAATACAACGTACACAGTGCAGGTAAAAACGTGCAATAAATACGAATAACAGAGCTGATGAACACAGTAAGTAAGCTGAAGCTGATACACTCATACCAGTACAACACACACACACATATCAGGAAAGTGGTAGCTCAGCGATTACGGTACTGAACTAGTAATCAAAAGGTTGCCAGTTCAAGCCACTGCCAAGTTGCCACTGCTGGGCCACAACTTGTATTCAGTTATTATTGTAATATATTATAATTGCTGCAAATGTTCAAAAAAATGCTACAAGGGTCTCTTATTATTGATGGGTGAGACAAATAGGGTGATAAAGTACATATAGATGGTGTCTGTAGATAAGATACATAAATTGTATGTTCCTCTGACCCTCTGATTCCTTAGTATTGATTGATTAATATATATTAAGTATAAACTGGGATAGTTTATATCCCGGGACGTGGTCTCTGACAGAGGCCCACAGTTTGCCAGCCAGTTCTGGGGGGCCTTTTGTCAAAGTCTAGGGGTTGATGTGAGCCTGTCATCAGGGTTCCATCCCCAGTCAAACGGCCAAACCTGAGTTTAACAATGAAATCATACACTGATCAGCCATAACATTAAAACCACCTCCTTGTTTCTACACACACTGTCCATTTTATCAGCTCCACTTACCATATAGAAGCACTTTGTAGTTCTACAATTACTGACTGAAGTCCATCTGTTTCTCTGCATGCTTTGTTAGCCCCCTTTTATGCTGTTCTTCAATGGTCAGGACCACCACAGAGCAGGTATTATTTGGGTGGTGGATCATTCTCAGCACTGCAGTGACACTGACATGGTGGTGGTGTGTTAGTGTGTGTTGTGCTGGTATGAGTGGATCAGACACAGCAGCGCTGCTGGAGTATTTAAACACCTCACTGTCACTGCTGGACTGAGAATAGTCCACCAACCTAAAATATCCAGCCAACAGCGCCCCGTGGGCAGCGTCCTGTAACCACTAATGAAGTTCTACAAGATGACCGACTCAAACAGCAGCAATAGATGAGCGATCGTCTCTGACTTTACATCTGCAAGGTGGACCAACTAGGTAGGAGTGGACAGTGAGTGGACACGGTATTTAAAAACTCCAGCAGCGCTGCTGTGTCTGATCCACTCATACCAGCACAACACACACTAACACACCACCACCATGTCAGTGTCACTGCAGTGCTGAGAATGATTCACCTCCTAAATAATACCTCCTCTGTGGTGGTCCTGTGGGGGTCCTGACTATTGAAGAACAGCATGAAAGGGGGCTAACAAAGTATGTAGAGAAACAGATGGACTACAGTCAGTAATTGTAGAACTACAAAGTGCTTCTATATGGTAAGTGGAGCTGACAAAATGGACAGTGAGTGTAGAAACAAGGAGGTGGGTTATGGTGATGTTATGGCTGATCGGTGTACATACATCAGTGGTTACCAAATGTTTGTATGTACTGTATGTACTGTATGTACTGTATGTACTGTATGTACCCACCCTCTCCCCTACAGTGGTACCTCCATCTAGCCACCCCAGGGTGTCGTACTGAACTTATCTGTTATGACTATCAGTTTGATGTTCTGTCTGCTTCGTCTCATTTAGAGTTCAGTGTTACCTGCCTGTCCCATTTGAACGGAAAAAAGGACGTCTTGATCTGCAAACTGACTGATGAAGACCGGGATATTGAAGCTGCCACTCTTTGGTACTAAACTGTTATTTCCTACAACTGTGTACACATCGAATGTGGTAAAAGCTGGGGTGCAGTGGAGGCGATGGTACAGAAAGGCAGAAGCAGAAGAATTAACATAAAAGTGACGACGTTAAATCAATAAGGAAAACAAATCCTCTATGAAGGCTTACAGCTAGATTTTGGAACATGATTGTGGGGATTTGCTTTTATTTAGCCATTAGTAGAGTCGGTACTGATGTTGGACAATGAAGTTTGGCTTGCAGTCAGTGTTGGAGGTCAGAGCTCTGTGCAGCCACGTCAAGTTCATCCAAACTAAATTTTTTTTGGATTTGCTTTGTGCATGAAGGCAAAAAAACTCCAGATACAAACTGAAAACATGCTATTATCTAATAATAATAATAACAGTAATATTAATAATAATAATGATGGTGATAATAATAATAATAATAACAGTAATATTAATAATAATAATACTGGTGAGAATAATAATAATAATAATAATAATAATAATATAATAATAATAATAATAATAATAATAATAACATTAATATTAAGAATAATAATAATAATAACAGTAATATTAATAATAATAATAATAATAACAGTAATATTAATAATAATAATAATAACAGTAATATTAATAATAATAATCATAATAATAATACCAATAATATTATTAATAATAATAATAATAATAATAATAATAATAACAGTAATATTAATAATAATAATAATAACAATAATAATAATAACAGTAATATTAATAATAATGATGCTGGTGAGAATAATAATAATGATAATAATAGGAATAATAATAATTATTATAATAATGATGATGATGCTCAGATGTCATACTGACAAAACAAAGGTGTTTTTGCCCAGGTGGCACAGTGGGATCTTCTGCTAGCACACCAGCAACGATATTCTGAACTCCTCGGTTCGAATCTCGGCCCTGCTACTGGTCGGCGGGCACAATTGGCAGTGCCTGCAGCAGACGTTAATTGGCCACTGTGTCTGCTGGGTGGGGAAATGACTGGACCAAGTGGGTGGGGTCTTTAAACGCTGTACAAGGACCCTGGTTAGCGGATAGAGGCGTCTGTGCAGAAGCACCACCTGGGCACCACTATGACCTACTTTCAAGCATTTAAGTCATAAACAGTGGACGCAATCAGGGATTCACAGCAGCGGAAGACAAATTGACAACGCTAAATCAGGGGAAAAAAGGGGAGAAAATGCATAAATAAATAGAAAAAAATAACGTGTTTTTATTGCTCTTGAGTTCAATGGAGATGTGCTTTACACCGTTTTAGCCAAAACTTCACATTGTTTGTGTGTTACTTCAGCGATATCACTGTATCCCTGACTAAGCCCAAACAAACAAAAAAGCAGTTGTAGCCTAGTGGTTAAAGTACTGGACTAGTAATTCGAAGGTCGCTGGTTCAAGCCCCACCTCTGCCAGGTTGCCACTGTTGGGCCCTTGAGCAAGGCCCTTAACCCTCAATTGCTTACATTGTATACTGCCACAACTGTAAGTCGCTTTGGATAAAAGCGTCTGCTAAATGCTGTAAATGTAAAATGTAAATATTTCTTATGTGGGCAAGCTGTAGCCTAGTGGATGAGGTACTGAGCCAATAATCAGAAGGTTGCTGGTTCAAGCCCCACCACTGCCAGGTTGCTGCTGTTGGGCCCTTGAGCAAGGCCCTTAACCCTCAGTTGCTCAGACTGTATACTGTAATGTAAGTCGCTTTGGATAAAGGCGTCTGCTAAATGCTGAAAATGGAAATGTAATTCACACACACACACACACACACACACACACACACACACACACACACACAGATATGTTCTGACTGTGTTCTGTTCTTCTGTTTTCAGTGAAGATTGTGGACCTTCTTGCCGAACAGAATGTATCAATGCAAGTTTAAACGGTGATGAATTTACTTTCCAGGAGATAAACATTTTCACACAAAAAAACCTAACCGTCTGCTTTAAAGAAGGAGATCAGCAAAAGCAAACGATCAACATTTTTAAATTAGGTAATTCACAATCTCCCCAAAACTTTTGTTATGGGTCGTTCCTACAATTCGGTGTCTTTTGTGTCCCCAGTACTGATCACTGTATTTATTAAGTACATTTTAAACAATACAATTTCTAAACATCTTACTGAAATAATTAACACTTTTCAAATACTAAACACAATGTTTTCTACCCCCTAGAAGTACATTTACTGTATACATACTGTTTTTATCTGTTAGATAGCAGAGGTTTTCCCATGATCCCCAGTGCTGTACATTCTGATTTAGTGATGATATATGAGGATTAATCATGAAAATATCTCAGTCTTTCAATACTGTTTAAAAGCTTTGATTAAGTCCCTCTAAACCCTGGATTTATTTTCTTTATGAGTTTGATTTTATTGCTGATTATGAGGGTTTTTCACACGTCCCGCAAGTTGCCGTCCACCCTGTTATTTTTTACTACTGTCTCTTAAAATGAAGAACTGTTTTACATACTGACATAATTTCCTGGAGCTCACATGATCTTTTTGGAGGGAAAACAACTGTGGAAGATGAGCGGCTTATTAAACTCCTCATTTTAATGTTGTTTTTTCCACATTTTATCCTAAAAGTCTTATATGGTCAACCATAACATGTCCACCCTGTTATGGGATATATGAGAAAAAGCAAAAACGATTTGATCATTTTAAAAATTATCACACTAAAAAGCAGAGAAACTTTGTCTGATTTCACTTTTATGTTAGCATGGTTTTGCTCACTCGCTAGCTAATGGCTGATTTTATGTCAGAATGTTTATGTCACCCTGTTATGGTCCACCTTGTTACAACCTTATACGTAACAGGCTGGACGTCACAGTGTATATGAGGTGCATGTGTAATTGAGCTTGACCAATATTAGTTTGGAAGAGTATAACACGTCTTTTTTATAATAAAACATGAAAAACAAATAAACAGTGTTTCATTTTCAAAAAGTTTTAAGGTCCAAAAGATACCGAATCCTTTATACGAAATAAACCAAGAGTAGAAAGAGTCAGTATTTTATAAATATATATTTTAACTACACTGTTATTTTCAACCTGCAGTTACAGTCCCGACTCCTCAGATCTGGAACGTGACGTACTTCTCTGACGAGGCGGTGATAAACTTTAAGTTTGAGCATTTTTATGTCAAACAACCCAAATTCCAAGTGGAAATCTGGGGAGACACCGGTGCAAGAATACAGGTGAATGATCCTTATTAAATTACAATACAGGGGTGCCCAGGTGGCGCAGCGGGATATTCCGCTAGCACCCGAAACTCCGGTTGCCACCAGTTAGCTGGGTGCCATCCAACGGGCATAATTGGCAGTCCCTGCAGCAGACACGGTTTTGCTAGGGCGGGATGACCGGACTATGTGGGTGGGGTGTTCAAACGCTGTGTAAGGACCCTGCTTGGTAAATAGAGATGCGCCTGTGCAGAGTGCATGGGTGAAAAAGGGTTCCGCTAGGGCTGCACACGGGTCGGAGGAGGCGTGAGCAGCAATATACCCACCTCGACTGCAATCAGGGATCCCCCAGCAGCGGAAGACAGATTGACTACATGCTAAATTGGGAGAAAATGCATCAATAAAATATAAAAAAAATGGATACGGATGGATACAGAGAAATACAAATAAATGATGTTAATTGTGCTGGATTCCAGTAACACTGCACTTTCTAACAGGCTGAGATTGAAAATGGCAAGAAAATTAATATTGGTGAAGACAAACTCAGAGACAGTGAGGTATACAGAGTGCATGTACGAGCCAAACCTATTAATTATTTTGATGGACCGTGGACCGAGTGGAGCCCAGTGAAGAGTTTTACTGTAAATAACACCAGAAAAGTAACAGGTAAGACTTTTTATTACTACTTTATAACCTCATTTGAATTGAGCTGATGCTTGATATGAACTGAAAGTGGAGCTGCAGAGCTCACACACACACGCACACACACACACACATGCACACACACACGTCAGCCTGCACTAGGGAGAGTACAGGAGTTGTGCTGTAATCTGACTCAGCAGAACTTTGACACCCTCAATGCACATGCATTTGCATTTATATTCACATTTGCAGCATTTAGCAGATGCTTTTATCCAAAGCGACTTACAGTACTGTGACATTATACAATCTAAGCAATTGAGGGTAAAGGGCCTTGCTCAAGGGCCCAACAGTGGCAACCTGGCAGTGGTGGGGCTTGAACCAGCAACCTTCTGATTACTGGACCAGTACCTTAACCACTAGGCTACAGCTGCCCAGCATGCACCAGTTTAATACACTGTTTACTCTGGTGTTATGCTGAATTATGCACCCTGTCTACAACTCGAACTCTAACTCGAATAAGGAAACTTTAATGCATTCATATCATTTTAATCATTAACAACAAAACAGATTTGACATAAGGAAACTTGGATCTACTTTTTTTCTATTTATTAAAACATTCTCTCCCATTTACTCCAGATTTAGCGTAGTTAATTTGTTTTTCGCTACTGTGGATGCCTCCTCCGACCCGTGCGCTTCTTTTCGCCCATGCATTCTGCACAGGCATCTCTATCTGCTAACCAGGGTCCTTACTCAGTGTTTGAAGACCCCACCCACTAGTCACGGTGGCCAATTATTCAATTATTGTCTGCTGCAGGCACTGCCAATTGTGCCTGCTAGATGGCGCCCAGCTGACCGGTGGCAGAGCTGATTCCTTCGACCAAGGAATTCCGAATCTCGGCGCTGGTGTGCTAGCATAATATCCTGCTGTGCCACCTGGGCGCCACTATGACCTGCTTTAAAGCATTTAAGTCATTAACAGTGGAGAACAAGCTGATCGCTAACAGCTATGTTAGTTCACATCGGTTAGATTTGTGGGATTTCAGTATTTGAATCCTGGAGATGATCATATTTTAGGTAATGTTAATTAAACCTGTCAGCTCTCTTACACCGGGTAAAGGTTAGTGTTTGCCTGGGCTATTTTACTGATATTGCCTGTGTCCCAAACCACATACTATTCTAAACGCTAGTTTTCAAACACACTCTCTGATACACAGAAAGCAATTTACTGTGCATCCAGGTATAATTTTACTGTCTGACTCCTGATTGACTTCACTTCATTATTAGTGATTTATTAACAGGAGCCAAACATTCATTCATTCACGAGTCATTTTTTGCGAGTTACGAGTCGAGTCCGAGTCATTTGAAAGGAGTCTGAGTCGAGTCTGGAGTCGCTGTGTGTACGACTTACGTGCGACTCGGAATCGAGTCACAGACTTGAGTGCCCATCTCTGGTACAATCGCGTGTCTGAGAGAGGGAAGTTCGAAGAGGGCTTCTCCTCGTTGTCACTACAACAGTGACCTCTGCTGTCTGGTCAAAGGGCCAACACGAGAAGTGGAGACACACACAGGGCATAAGTTAATCCTTCAGCTCTCTGTAAGAACCCAACACTGGCTGGTGTAAAGAAGCTGTTCATAATCCTATATCAGTCAGATGGGGCAGCTGCTGGTCTGGGGATCTTCTTGGCCAGCATGGGGGTGGTGCTAACAAGAAATTGTAATTGGGGATTGGAAATGACTAAATTGTGGCAACGTTGGGAAGAAAAAAAACCCACCCAAAAGTAGCTATGTACAGTAAGACACTAACTAGGAGTTAATTTGCTCTTTGCTTCTGTAGTAACGTTTTTTACAGTACAGTAACAGTAAACAGTGTCAGTAATTCTGAGTCAGTAACTGAACCTATAACACATCAGCAGTCCTCCAGTGATGGTAAACAAATGACTCCTCGTGAGGAGCTGTGTCAGTCTGAGTTTCACATGTGCAGCGCTGGATTTCCCCGCTGCAGCCTCTCGTGTCTCTGTAAAAGTGCAGAACATCATAAAAAACTTGGTGTTTACCAGGGTGCTGTGGTAGCATTTTCATGTCAATGTTCAGCTCACCTTCCTTAACGTCTTTCATTCATTACATTTCTTTCATTTTTAAAAAGGCTTAAACAATTCATTATATTCATTAGGGACAGTGGAAGCCTAGTGGGTAGAGCTTTGAGCTATCAATCGAAAGGTTGAGAGTTCGAATCCTGGCTCTGCCATGCTGCCACTGTTGGGCCCTTGAGCAAGGCTTTTAACCCTGTCTGCTCCGGGGGTCGCCGTACGATAGCCGACCCTGTGCTCTGACCCCAGCTTCCAGAACAAGCTGGGATATGAGAAGAAAGAATTTTGTTGGACTGTACACCTGTATATGTATATATGATAAATAAAAGCATTCTATTCTATGTGATTAAAAATGAACATAATCAGGTTCTCAATTCATGTACTCAATTTCCTCAAGACATTTTCCTGCAGTCCTTGATTCTGCCCTGTCCACTAATTCCCACTCACATACCTGACTGCACTACTATAAATTATATAAATTTAAATACAATCATTGTTAAAACATAAAAAATAAGGAGAGGGGACAAAATAACTGAAATAAACAACAGTAGAAATATTTTCTAAATGTTTCCTAATGAAGTGCTTACATCACATCACAAATAATAGCTGCACATGTGATTCCATTAGATTGATAACATTTAACAGTATGTATAAGCTACTATTGAGTGAGATTCCAAGGTTAAACGCTAGATGCATGTATTGCAACTGCATCGTTTATAAAACTGTTATTTTGTCTTAAAAGTGGAACAAGTTAAGCCGCTCAGGTGGCGCAGTGGTAAAGTACGCTAGCGCACCAGAGTTGGGGTTTCGAATACATCGTATCGAATCTCAGCTCTGCCTTCCGACTGGGCAGCAGCATGAACAACGATTGACTGTTGTTCAGGGTTAGAGGGTAAAAAGTCGGATCATAGGTCCTCATAACTGGTGCGACTGCGGCCCCTGCTTGCTGACTGATGGCGCCTGCACAGGGCTGAGAAATAATGCTGATGGGGGTGTGGACCTAAGACCCCTGCCAGCATCCCCCCCTGTTACGCCCCTGCATCTTGTTGCTGGTCATCCTCTTCCTCTTTTACCTTCAGCTCTTCCAAGCATAATAGTCTTTTCCAGTGATTCTGTTCTTCTCTTAATATGTTCAAAATAAAAGAGCCTCAGTTGAGTTTCAGGGATTAAATTTGTTTGCCCTGTTAATATGGGCACAGAGAAGTACAGTTTGGTTTAATCACAATTATTAACAAATAAAGATTTCTGCCATGCCACCGAGTTAAATATAATTATTGTTGATTGTGATTTTGACACACCAATACAACATTTCACCTTATTTATATTTATTAGCTGATATACATTCTTAAACTAAAGCACTGTACAAACTACAGCTGAGGATACAGTAGAGATCACAACAGGTCAACAGGGGCAGCGTGCTGGTGGCAAGGCTTGAACTATTGACCTGCTAATCAACAGTCATGCATCTTAACCACTGAGCCGCCACTATCCTACTTTTACTGATGAAATTCATGATTAAGTGGCTCTATTAGCCTTTATCATCCAGACTTAGTTTTGAGCATAATTTATTCTTCATGGGAAGCTCAGACTGTAAAGTCCATCTCTGTCTCATCCCAAAAAAGATTTTATTTCAGGATTTATGACTGTAGGACTGTATGACCGGATTCCAACAAAAAACGAAGCTCTTTTGATAGCAAATGATGGTCCTTCTCCTTCTTAGCTCCTTTACAGTAATGTACTGTTGGAGCTTTTCATCCCAACCTGCTTATCATACCTGACCTACATGTCAAGAAACTAGAACATTAGCCGCTCATGTAAAGTACGCTAGCTCACCAGAGTTGGGTTTCTAGATACATCGTATCGAAACTCAGCTCTACCTTTCCGACTGGGTTGGGCGGCAGTATGAACAACGTTTGGCTGTTGTTCAGGGTTAGGGGTAGAGTCGGAGCATAGGTCCTCATAACTGGTACGACTGCGACCCTGCTGGTTGACTGACGGCGCCTGCACAGGGCTGAGGAATAACATCGAGGGGGGTGTGACCCTCCGTGCGCAGTGTCTCTCGGTGTATGAACTCGGCTCATGCAGGTGAAAAATGCAGGCTTTACTGACTGCGTGCCGGAGGGGGCGCAAGTCAGTTGAGTGGCGTCCTCAGTCAGCGGCAAAAGGGTCGAATCAGTATAGAGGACACGGTCAGGGTAATTGGACACAATTAGAATGGGGATAAAAGTTGGGGGAAAAAGTGGGAAAAAATAGATAATTAAAAAAAAAAAGAAAAAAAAGAAAGAAACTAGAACATTTTACAGTTTTGTAGCTCCAGAATTGGACTGCTCATTCTGTCAAAAATTCATACAAGTTAAAAAAGAAAAACCTTATCTGTGTTTATGCTCACCTGAAATAGACTGATGCACAGTGAACATGTGTGTTGTGGTTTGACAAGTCAAACGTTCAGATCGGTTTATAGCAGAGATGGGGACTCGAGACCGAGTCGCATGTAAGTCGCACACACAGTGACTTTAGACTCGACTCGGACTCGTTTCAAATGACTCGGACTCGACTCGTGACTCGCAAAAAGTGACTCATGGACAACAAAAGTCAGCAACATTAGTTACATGTGACAATTATATATATATATATATATATACAGTGTATCACAAAAGTGAGTACACCCCTCACATTTCTGCAAATATTTCATTATATCTTTTCATGGGACAACACTATAGACATGAAACTTGGATATAACTTAGAGTAGTCAGTGTACAGCTTGTATAGCAGTGTAGATTTACTGTCTTCTGAAAATAACTCAGCACACAGCCATTAATGTCTAAATGGCTGGCAACATAAGTGAGTACACCCCACAGTGAACATGTCCAAATTGTGCCCAAATGTGTCGTTGTCCCTCCCTGGTGTCGTGTGTCAAGGTCCCAGGTGTAAATGGGGAGCAGGGCTGTTAAATTTGGTGTTTTGGGTACAATTCTCTCATACTGGCCACTGGATATTCAACATGGCACCTCATGGCAAAGAACTCTCTGAGGATGTGAGAAATAGAATTGTTGCTCTCCACAAAGATGGCCTGGGCTATAAGAAGATTGCTAACACCCTGAAACTGAGCTACAGCATGGTGGCCAAGGTCATACAGCGGTTTTCCAGGACAGGTTCCACTCGGAACAGGCTTCGCCAGGGTCGACCAAAGAAGTTGAGTCCACGTGTTCGGCATCATATCCAGAGGTTGGCTTTAAAAATTAGACACATGAGTGCTGCCAGCATTGCTGCAGAGGTTGAAGACGTGGGAGGTCAGCCTGTCAGTGCTCAGACCATACGCAGCACACTGCATCAACTCGGTCTGCATGGTCGTCATCCCAGAAGGAAGCTGACGCACAAGAAAGCCCGCAAACAGTTTGCTGAAGACAAGCAGTCCAAGAACATGGATTACTGGAATGCCCTGTGGTCTGACGAGACCAAGATAAACTTGTTTGGCTCAGATGGTGTCCAGCATGTGTGGCGGCGCCCTGGTGAGAAGTACCAAGACAACTGTATCTTGCCTACAGTCAAGCATGGTGGTGGTAGCATCATGGTCTTGGGCTGCATGAGTGTTGCTGGCACTGGGGAGCTGCAGTTCATTGAGGGAAACATGAATTCCAACATGTACTGTGACATTCTGAAACAGAGCATGATCCCCTCCCTTCGAAAACTGGGCCTCATGGCAGTTTTCCAACAGGATAACGACCCCAAACACAACCTCCAAGATGACAACTGCCTTGCTGAGGAAGCTGAAGGTAAAGGTGATGGACTAAACCCAATTGAGCACCTGTGGCGCATCCTCAAGTGGAAGGTGGAGGAGTTCAAGGTGTCTAACATCCACCAGCTCCGTGATGTCATCATGGAGGAGTGGAAGAGGATTCCAGTAGCAACCTGTGCAGCTCTGGTGAATTCCATGCCCAGGAGGGTTAAGGCAGTGCTGGATAATAATGATGGTCACACAAAATATTGACACTTTGGGCACAATTTGGACATGTTCACTGTGGGGTGTACTCACTTATGTTGCCAGCTATTTAGACATTAATGGCTGTGTGTTGAGTTATTTTCAGAAGACAGTAAATCTACACTGCTATACAAGCTGTACACTGACTACTCTAAGTTATATCCAAGTTTTATTTCTATAGTGTTGTCCCATGAAAAGATATAATAAAATATTTGCAGAAATGTGAGGGGTGTACTCACTTTTGTGATACACTATATATATATATATATATATATATATATATATATATATATATATATATATGATCCCACATCATTCTAATCGTGTCATTTTCTGCTTTCTAAAAACGCTCTGGCCGTCTTAACCCGCAACGCACGCAGTGGGTAAATGTTCCAGCCAGCTTCCGGTGTAGTGATGAAGCGTTGCTCCCTACCTTCTACTTTGAATTCGAATCTCACTTAAAATGGTGGAATACCCTACGTAGTGCACTTCACAGGAACAGATAATGTGAATGGAACGCTCCTACAGAATTGTCACTAATGATTGTAAGAACCGCTTTCTGAACCAGTCAGACCTTCTGATTGTAATTGTCAGTAAGAAATGCTGTTATTTGCATGTATTTAGTTTGTAGGATCACACAGATGATTGTCAATGAAACGCTTGATCGGCTTTCTAACGAGTTCGTGTTTTTCTTTCACAACCGGGAAAAGTTCGGAGGTTTTTAATTATAAGCACATTTACAAAATAATGGATTTTATTCCTAATGGGACACACGGTTATAAATGTAATAGCATCTGGAAGAACAGAAGCTAAGGTAAGCAGTGGTTATGGATATTTTGCTTCATCACTATGCCGGAAGCTGGCTGGAACATTAAGCCATTGCGTGTGTTGCGGGTTAAGACGGGCGGAGCGTTATTAGAGAGCAGAAAATGACACGATCAGAATGATGTCGGATTATGTATATATATAATAATAATATAATATATATATAACTGTCACTAACGTTGCTAACTTTTGTTGTCATTTTTTGAGAGTCACTTACGTGTGACTCGGACTCGAGAGATGGGGGGACAAGCAGACTCGAGTCCCCATCTCTGACATAATTTGACATCCTATTCAAATTCAATGTCTATGAATTCGAATAGGATGTCAAACAAACTCATGTCTACATAATTGTGGCCACATAATGCTCATAAATGAGTATTTTGCTTATATTATACTTTATCTCTTGATAGATTTCATTTTTACAGTAAGTTATCGATTGTGATCATTTTTTAATACTGAAGTTCATGACTTCTGCATTCACCCACGGAGGGTTTTACCCGATCTTAATGGCAGTGTCTTCCCAGAAAACAAAGCACTAGTGTTTTTCTTAACCTTCTACTAAACTGCTACCTACCGTCATTGCAAGGTTTGGGCGTTTAAAACTGAACATACATACATTTTATTATGGGTATTTCATATATGTTATAAACTTACTGTCTACATATATTACATACACTGATCAGCCATAACATTAAAACCACCTTCTTGTTTCTACACACATTGTCCATTTTATTAGCTCCACTGACCATATAGGGGCACTTTGAAGTTCTACAATTACTGACTGTAATCCATCTGTTTCCATCCTTTCATGCTGTTCTTCAATGGTCAGGACCCCCACAGGACCACCACAGAGCAGGTATTATTTAGGTGATGGATCATTCTCAGCACTGCAGTGACACTGACATGGTGGTGGTGTGTTAGTGTGTGTTGTGCTGGTATGAGTGGATCAGACACAGCAGCGCTGCTGGAGTTTTTAAATACCATGTCCACTCCCTGTCCACTCTATTAGACACTCCTACCTAGTTGGTCCACCTTGTAGATGTAAAGTCAGAGACGATCGCTCATCTATTGCTGCTGTTTGAGTCGCTCATCTTCTAGACCTTCATCAGTGGTCACAGGACGCTGCCCACGGGGTGCTGTTGGCTGAATATTTTTGGTTGGTGGACCATTCTCAGTCCAGCAGGGACAGTGAGTTGTTTAATAACTCCAGCAGCACTGCTGTGTCTGATCCACTCACACCAGCACAACACACACTAACACACCACCGCCATGTCAGTGTCACTCCAGTGCTGAGAATCATCCACCACCTAAATAATACCTGCTCTGTGGTGGTCCTGTGGGGGTCCTGACCATTGAAGAACAGGGTGAAAGGGGGTCAACAAAGCAACAGTCAGTGCTTGTATGTGGTAAGTGGAGCTGATAAAATGGACAGTGAGTGTAGAAACAAGGAGCTGGTTTTAATGTTATGGCTGATTGGTGTATATTTAGAGGATGCATGAATGTTATAATAATGTATCAGCTTACAGGTAACATATGTGGAAAAACATTATTGATATAGGGGCATATATGATATATTTATTACATTTCCTAATAGGTTATTACTGTTCTCATGCTCAGCGTGCACATCATTCTGAATATAATCCTGGGCTGTTCTGTAAGTCATTTCTTATTTTTTATTGCTATAAAGTTGCAGAGAGTCCTCCATCTGAGCTGTACTTAATCATCCCCGTGTCCATTCTGGTGGCTCTGATCAGCTTCGTGGTGCTGTGCTGGAGAAGAGAGTGAGTCTGCTTTATTCTGACTGTAAATAATGAAATAATGAATGTCAACCGGGTTAATAACGTGTATATTTTTATTTCATCTCTTGTAGGATACGAGCCTACCTCTTTCCAGTCATTCCACACCCTAAAGCCACGCTTGCTCAAATTCACAGGGAGAAGGAGGTAATGAGGGGTTTGGTTACAGGAATATTAAAATCTATCTGAATAATACTTTGATTCTGGAGTTTTACTTTAATTTCAGTGTAGGTCTGTGATACCAAAGGCTAAAACATGCCTAAGACTTCCAACAATTTTCAAAAATTGAACTAGAAATATAGAACATAGTGCAATTTAAACAAGTTATACATTTATAATTGTTTTTAATATTATTTTAATGTGCATGCATCATTGCCCAGCCATCTCACAGAATTTGGTAATAAACACCTAATGCCAAGTTCACACTACATTAAGTGGTCAGGTCGCTGTACAGTTCACACTACACGTCTGGATCTCTTGTAATCGGGAGTCTTTCAAGTCGGTGTGTATTTCACACTACACGACTGATCGGTGATAGGGGGTCACACACTACACCATCTATCACCGACTGGAATCGCAGGTGAGCTTCTCTGGTCTCCCAAACTACGTTTTGTCACAAAAACAAACGCGAGAAGTGACGAGAGGTTTAATGATACCACGTCCATAATGCATGTCAACAAGTAGCGAGCGATCAGAGTTTGTGCGCTGATGTGCGGCGTAAAATCAAGGTGAAAAATAAATGAATTCGAGTGGATTTGGCAACGTGACCAGCGGGGATTGTTTTGTTCTGTAGTGAGTTGGAGGTTAATAAATATTTTTTGTAATGCAGCGTGGGTATTATGGTTTGGCGTGGACGATAAGTTCGCAAATACTGTAAAATTTGTGTGTGCCGATGTATCCTGATAGAAACTATATTATCCCTCTCACCACACTCATTCAGTCGCAACCAACTGATCCAGATATTCAACATGCTAGAAATCTCTCCTCAGTCGCCAAGCCTCTCGGATCAAGTAGTTGAACGGTTCACACATAGCGACCGAGAGCTGAGTTTAGATCGCCGAGTGAACGCCGAGTTGCTCCCGAGCTGCCACATCTAGCGGCGACCAGTTACGAAAATCAGGGCAAAAATCGTGTAGTGTGAAGCATAAGGCATAAGTTGTTTCTTACTACGTCACAAGGATAAATAGCTCCCTTTTCTGAGGTCTATCAGTATGTAAAAGACTGTCCACAAAGCCAAAAAAAAAACAACTACATTGCCCAGGTGGTGCAGTGCGATATTAAGATTCTAAACTCCCCGGTTTGAATCTCGGCTCTGCTACCGGTCTGCTGGGCGCCATCTAGCGGGCACATTCGGCAGCGCCTGCAGCAGACAAAAATCGGCCACCGTGTCTGCTGGGTGGGATGACCAGACCAAGTGGGTGAGGTCTTCAAACGCTGTGCAAGGACCCTGGTTAGTGCATAGAGGCACCTGTGCAGAAGCACAGCGTAAAGAAGGGGCACACGCGTCGGAGGGCACTTGAGCAGCATTATACCCTCCTCGAACGCAAGCAGGGATCCAGTCTAAGTAAACATGTTTATTCTTGCACTTTATTATAACTTAAATAGCTACACAATTTAATACAAACCCCAGGTGAGGACAATCGTTTGTGGGACAAAATGAGTAGAAATAGCAGAAGAGTTATTTTTAAGTCACTGGATCCTCTTCTATATATATTTCGTTACAGAGCTTACCTGTGAGTTTCAGCCCTGAAATCTTTAAGGACATCAAGATCAGTCCTGTGGATTATGCCGAGGAAAAGCACCTCACCTCAGAGACGGGTGAGGATCACGATGAACGCTGCTGCCAAGACGACCTGGAACCTTCTCGTCCTGGTTCTCGGTGCGAGATGCAGGATGGAGATGAGCCGGTGCCGGAGGTGGAGACGTCTCATCTGAAAATCAAGCTGCTGGATGATCACACGTCGGCCACGGACGGAGGAAATAACATGAGTGTAGCAGCCGTGCCAGGATACGCTAAAGATGAGACGTACGTCACCATGTCCAGTCTTTACAAAACACAGTGAAGGATGGAAATGATGCATGATGGGTAAAATTACACGTTAACGGCTGCTTGTTTGATCACTTTTCTACAGAGGACTGCTTTTATCATTTCAAGGATTGATGCTCTCAGGTTTGGCAGAGCATCAGTAAGTGAGCAAGTTAATCCACAGTGGTTAAAGTTAAAAGTTTGTATACAATTAGAAAACAGAATGTAATTGCTGTGTGTATGTAAACTTTTGACTGTTTGCCTGTTATTGTTCATGAGGAAACACAGTATCTAAATCTCAAACAATCCAACATCACTCGCTGCTAAGAGAATAATAGAAATCTTTAAATGTTCGACAGTTCTGGTGTATCTGCAACCGTCCACAACATGGTAAAGTCTTTTAAAGACAAACTGTAACGTCTATAACAGATCACTTATTGGAAGTGTTTGTATCTGGATCCTGATGTAACCAGAATAGTTGATGCTGTCAAGAGTTTATGTAATTATGCTGTTGTTTCAGCCACTGAGATGTAAACCTTTACCTAAACACAGACATTATGACAGTATTAGCTTTATGTACACAATATTTTCCAGAGCGTTGGATGAAATTCTATACTCTGTAATGCTGCAGTTTGTATTTTTACTCTTCAGTCCTTTTTCCACAACATTAGCACTTCATTAATCATCACTGCACTGATCATGTACAGGAACACAAGTAACTGCTGCTAGCTTTCATGTACTCAGTCACTTTTTTAAAGAATTACTGGCAGTGCCACAGTACAGTCTTATGCAAAAAAACTGGACACCCACAGACAAAGATAGATAGATAGATAGATAGATAGATAGATAGATAGATAGATAGATAGATAGATAGATAGATAGATAGATAGATAGATGATAGATAGATATAATAGATAGATAGATAGATAGATAGATAGATAGATAGATAGATAGATAGATATAATAGATAGATATAATAGATAGATAGATAGATAGATAGATAGATAGATAGATATAATAGATAGATATAATAGATAGATAGATAGATAGATAGATAGATAGATAGATAGATAGATAGATATAATAGATAGATAGATAGATAGATAGATAGATAGATAGATAGATAGATAGATAGATATAATAGATAGATAGATAGATAGATAGATAGATAGATAGATAGATAGATAGATAGATATAATAGATAGATAGATAGATAGATAGATAGATAGATAGATAGATAGATAGATAGATAGATAGATAGATATAATAGATAGATATAATAGATAGATAGATAGATAGATAGATAGATAGATATAATAGATAGATAGATAGATAGATAGATAGATAGATAGATAGATATAATAGATAGATGATAGATAGATAGATAGATAGATAGATAGATAGATAGATAGATAGATAGATAGATAGATAGATATAATAGATAGATGATAGATAGATAGATAGATAGATGATAGATAGATATGATAGATAGATAGATAGATAGATAGATATAATAGATAGATGATAGATAGATAGATAGATAGATGATAGATAGATATGATAGATAGATAGATAGATAGATAGATAGATAGATAGATAGATATAATAGATAGATGATAGATAGATAGATAGATAGATAGATAGATGATAGATAGATAGATGATAGATAGATATGATAGATAGATAGATAGATAGATAGATAGACAGACAAATAGATAAATAAATAGATAGACAGACAGACAGACAGACAGACAGATATAGATATTCAGATGATGAGCTGACATCCATTGTGAGATAACTCAGCATGTCTGTGAGATATCTCACAATGGATGTCAGCTCATCATCTAAAACTCAATCCCAGCAGGACAGAGCTGTTACTCATTCCTGGAGATCAATCTCCAACCCAGGACCTAATCATCTCTCTTGATGACTCCCAGATCAGACCATAATGTAAGAGGCCTTGGTGTCGTCCTGGATAACCAGCTGACCTTCTCTCCATGTGTAGCCAACATGACAAGATCGTGTCGGTTCCTCCTCTACAACATCAAGAAGATTCATCCATTTCTCTCCATGGAAGCTACCCAGATTATGGTGCAGTCACTTGTAATATCACGGTTGGACTATTACAACTCTCTCCTGGCAGGAGCTTCTATGTCCACTATTAAACCCTTGCAGCTCATTCAAAATGCAGCTGCTCACCTGGTTTTTAACCAACCTAAACACTGCCACATCACCCCACTGCTGTGGTCTCTTCACTGGCTTCCTGTAGCTGCCTGCATTAAGTTTAAACCACTGATGCTCGCCTACAAAGCCAAAAATGGACCAGCCACAAGCTACCATTATGGTCTAATCAAACACCGCTCTGTACCACGCAAACTCAAACCCAAAACATTTTGGTTCTAACAGGGTTTAACAGATTTGTGTTCTTGGACTGTTGTTTACATAAACTAGAGTAATGAAATGTTTACTATGGAAGCTCTTCTGTAAGTGGCTCTGGATAAGAGCATCTGCTAAATGCCGAAAATGTAAATAGACAGATAGACAGACAGACAGACAGACAGACAGACAGACAGACAGACAGGCACACAGGCAGACAGATCGTCACACAATGCTGACCGGGGTGTCCATCCTTTTGCATAAATCTGTATACACCATTTCTTTTCTACCTGTGTTCATTAAGGGGATGTTTGCCTTATTTTGTTAAATGGTATATTTGTATACAAGTGGAATTTATTCACCATTTTTCTATCACGTGTCGACTGTAAATAGTTTGATTATTTTTATGTTGTTTGCATACAAAAGGTGGAAAAAATAACAGAAACTCAAAACAGTGAGCTGATCATAACAGCTTTAACCCTTTGGGATGGACCTAACAAGCATTTAGTGGTTTTTAATGAGGTGTTGAAGCATTTTTCTATTCAAAAATTCCAGTTTCAGTTTAAATCTGTTATTTGGGGGGTTATGGGAGGCGGTTCACTTAAATTATTTATTTTTTTGTATATATTTTATGCATTTTCTCCCAATTTATCGTAGTCAATTTGTCTTCCGCTGCTGGGGGATCTGATATTTTGCAGAGGGTATCTTGCTGCTCACGCCTCCTCCGACCCTTAATGGAACCCTTTCTCACCCATGCACTCATATTCCGGTCATCCCTCCCTGCACTACTGGATGCCCACTAGATGGCCCCCATCCGGCTTAGTCCCGCCCATATCTGAACAACAGGCCAATCGTTGTTCATGTGGCTGCTCATCCTTAGCCGGCAGGCAGAGCTGAGATTTGATACGATGTATTCGAGATCCCAGCTCTGGTTCCAGCGTGTGTTTTTACCGCTGCGCCACCTGATCGGCTGCACATCGAATATTTTAACAAAAATATTCTAAATTAATTGATCTGTGACGGCCATGATGCTTTTTTGTCATGGTTTTTTTGTGGCCCTTTTGGGGCATTTATTAACTATCCTGAAAAGTGCACTTCAACTATCGACCCTTGTTTCTTTTTACTGAGGCCGTTCGTCCATGTTTGATTACGGCTAGTTTTTGTGACCACCACTGTGTCTCTATTACGCCTCTGTTGAACTCTGTTGGTTGTCTCATGTTGACTTGTATCTTAAATACTTAAAGAGCTGAAAATGAAATCTCTAAAGCATTTAATTCACACCACCAGCGTAATAACCATTTGCACATCTGTAATTGTGGTTCTGACGCTTTTTAGGTGTTTCTGTTATTTTGTCCACCACCACTATATATTTAGTTCTATATTTAATTACAGCTTTGTTAAAATAGCTTAACATTTAATTCTATTGCATACGACCCCTCACAGGTGGAACTCAGTTCATCACGAAGCATTTACACATCTGTATAAATCACATTTCTCACATCAGGAGCAAATACATTAAAACATCCTGAAGATCAAACTTGTGTTTCTGTTTATTACAGTTCATTTCTGATCATCACACATTTATTTATACACATTATAACTCTAATGGACATTTCTGTTCCTGTTATATGATGTTTATAGTTTATCTTTACTGTTTTTAGTTGTGTCATCAGAACATTTATTTTACCAAAGATGGTCTGTTAAGCACAATATAGTTGACCCAATATATTAAAACCACCTTCTTGTTTCTACACTCACTGTCCATTTTATCAGCTCCACTTACTGCAGTCTGTTTCTCTACATACTTTGTTAGCCCCTTTCATGCTGTTCTTTAATGGTCAGGACCCCCCACAGAGCAGGTATTATTTAGGTGGTGGATCATTCTCAGCACTGCAGTGACACTGACATGGTGGTGGTGTGTTAGTGTGTGTTGTGCTGGTATGAGTGGATCAGACACAGCAGCGCTGCTGGAGTTTTTAAATACCGTGTCCACTCACTGTCCACTCTATTAGACACTCCTACCTAGTTGGTCCACCTTGTAGATGTAAAGTCAGAGACGATCGCTCATCTGTTGCTGCTGTTTGAGTTGGTCATCTTCTAGACCTTCATCAGTGGTCACAGGACGCTGCCCACGGGGTGCTGTTGGCTGGATATTTAAGGTTGGTGGACTATTTTCAGTCCAGCAGTGACAGTGAGGTGTTTAAATGATCCACTCATACCAGCACAACACACACTAACACACCACCACCATGTCAGTGTCACTGCAGTGCTGAGAATGATCCACCACCTAAATAATACCTGCTCTGTGGTGGTCCTGTGGGGGTCCTGACCATTGAAGAAGTATGTAGAGAAACAGATGGACTACAGTCAGTAATTGTAGAACTACAAAGTGCTTCTATATGGTAAGTGGAGCTGATAAAATGGACAGTGAGTGTAGAAACAAGGAGGTGGTTTTAATGTTATGGCTGATTGGTGTATATACGTATATTTGCATTTATATATGCATTTTCCATACTGTCCCAACTTGTAGTATCCTTCATTTACCTAATTTAGCAATCAAAACGTCTGCTGTTTGTTTGCAATTTTACGATTGAAATAAGAACTATTACTCAAAAAAATTAACAAATGAACATGTTGCTTTTTATTGCTGTTGAAAGTGACATAAAGTGGCACCACCAAGACCCAAAGAGCCCCTTTAATAGTGATTTCATGAGACAATACGAGAATAAACAAACAGATTTACAGCAGCCCTTCGACGGTATGGCACCAATATATGATAAAGATCCCAATTTAAAAAAATACAAAGATTTTGTATATTATATTATTAAAAGACAGTTAGTGTTTGCATTAATTACAGAGGGGAATTCACAAACTGCTAACATAAAAAAATCTTTCATTTATAAAGAAAGACTGCATGCAGAGACGTCCTTATGTAAAATATCTGTTTGGAGTTTCTTCGACTGTAGTGTCTCTGTACATTCCTGTACACCACGTACACGCTCTCACTTCAACAAATACAAATAAAGTCCCATTTTAAAGCCTCATACGCTCATCATAATTTCTGTATCCTGAATGGGAAGCTTCTTTTTCCATTACACAGTGTACATCATTTCTGTACTGGGAAAAAACCCATGACAACCAGTACTAAAGCTTTAAGCTGTAATAGTACAGGTACTGGAGCTTTTCATGTGCCAGTTGCTGTACCAGAGGTTACAGTTCCAGTACTCAAGTTTGTCAGTTCTAGGTCCAGAAGTACCAGTTTAAGTTCTGGAGGTTCCAGAAAAAAGGCCCCAAGAGGAACACTGAATAAAAAACTTGATGTGTCTGCCAATCAAAAGCAAGTCTGCTAGCGCCGGGCTATTTCTTAAAAACGTACCAGTGCAGTGCTGCTGCAGCACAAACAGAAATACTTTCTTCTATTGGTGACCGGAGAATTAACATTATTTATTTATTTATTTATTTTCCCCAATTTTCCTCCCAATCTAGTCGTCACTTCTGATTGAGGAGAGCCGTGACTGACACACGCCCCCTCCGACACGTGTGCAGTAGCCGACTGCATCTTTTCACCTGCATGAGGCGAGTTCATATGTGGATCAGCTTTGTGTACGGAGAGCCACACCCTGATCAGCATTATTCCTTGACTCTGTGCAGGCGCCATCAATCAGCTATCTGGCTTCCCGTCCTGTATGAACAACAAGCCAATCGTTGTTCATGTAGCTGCCCAGCCCAGTCGGATGGCAGGGCTGAGTTTCGAACCGACGAGTTTGAAATGTCAGCTCTGGTGTGCTAGCGTGTTTTACCGCTGCGCCACCTGAGCGGCATTTACATTATTTTTTATCAACAATCTGTTATTGATGATGATAATTACAAGCCTGTAATTCATGAACCAAACATTCAACGTGCCGATCTGATCATGTCCCACATGTTAACGTTACGATGGAACCAGTGCGTGCGACACTGTGACCGTTCAGTTCTTGTTTCAGAATGTGCTCTGGTAAAACACTTATAGTTTCTACCATTCAGAACAGACCACTTCTCTGTTCTTCTACATAGCTTTGTTCCTCTTTGTTCATCTGTCTGTCCATCTGTGTGTACTGGAGGGGTTATACAGCACAGTTAGGTGGTGCTGTAACAGAACAGCTGTCTAAATCTGTTTCTCCCTAGTAACAAATGAAGACTTCTTTTGGACAGCAAGTCGTTGACAGCAGGCTTGTAAGCTATTTAAATAATAATAATAAAAACACAAACAAGTAGCAAAGATCAGCTTTAAACTGACACTAAACAGTGAGAACCAATTCCTAGAGCAGAGATTTTAACGACATAATTACCTGTAATGACGTGACTTGATCTGAAGCCCTAGCAGACGTACTGTACATAGGAGGCGAATAGTAGGCAGCTTTATAGCAAGGATGTGCGTTTACATTGGCTCGGGATGCAACCTGTAAATCTTGTGCTACTGTCAACGTTGTCCAGCTCACAAACGGTGTGCAAACTGGACAAAAGCGGCACTGACATAAAAAAATAGTGAGAACGTGTTCTCATAGCGAACAGAACAGCTTTTCAGTTATTACCTGTGAGACGTGAAGCACAGAGCCGTGCCAGGTTCAACCTAAAAATGACCTGAGGAAAAAAACTGGTGCTTGGTTTGGGACACAGCGGCTGTCAACACTGTCTGACCAACACCAAACCTGTGGTTAGCTAATGAGCAAATGAGATGCCAGTTAAGCATGCAGATGTGCTTTTGTGAACTGCACTGAGGTGGCCCCCCTCGATGCCATAAAGTATATAAATATAATGTATACTTCTATAGAAATTTGACCAGCAAATAATCCCATACATGACTGAATTAAAAGATGTCAGTGCTGTAACTAAACCTGCCAGTTTGAACCCAAAATGAACCAGATTAAAGAAAAGGGAGTCCAGTTTACACCTCAGCACTAAAGTCAGCCAGAAAGACTCTCGTCAGGTACTAACATATCCAGGATGATGGTACGCTGGTTCATGAGGCCGTGCTGGGCTTGATCTCCTCTCGGCTTTACTCAGTCTGACTCCAAAGCTCAGTGAGAGAGGAGGAGAAAATACAGCTGAAGAGATCAGACCCTGGACAGGAAGTGCAGGTTGAGAGAGGCTGGGATGTGCATGGAATCCAAGGTTAAAGCTGAAGGAGAATAAGGAAACAGCACGGGGAAGGTGTGCTTGGTGTCCATCAGGAGCTGGTTGTTCTCGACTCTGCCTTGGAGGAGACCCTGGAAATGAAGAGCACGTACAGGTAAGAGAAAGTACAGACGAGGCGAGACATCAGGCTGCAGACAAATTAAAGGAAAACCTAAATACATGAGTGGGAAAACGGTCCGTGTCCCTTTGTTCATTTGTTTGAAAAAAGTTTCAGTTTTCAGTTTCGTTTCAAATAACAAACAGACAGAAACTGAAAAACGGCTCATATTTTAAATTTCTCAAATCAACATTGTCTAACAGTTCAACCGGAAATAAACGTGCAAGCGTGACATGCATATATTTGCTTCATATATAGACAGTGTAACTCAAGCACAAGTGTTTAAAAGGTAATAATAGCGTAACGACGCGTCTCCTGTTGTTCTGACTTTTGTGTTTGTATATTTGATGTGCATATATTTTCTCTACCTGCAAAAAAACAAACATTATGGTGAAGCGATTTCCATATTGGACGTTGTACAGCGCCGTGGTCATGTTAGTTTTATACTGGATGATCGCCTGATGTCCAAGATGTTATTTATTTATTTATCTTGTATTATAGTATTTCTTTGTTCTTGGCCAATAAACATTCAAAAATGAATAAAATTGCATGAACGAACTCTGCAATAAACAAGGAGCAACAACAATCACATACTTCAAAAAGTTCTTTTGTTAATTTTTAGTTAAAGCTGTTTCTTAAATGCTGGTTCATCTGCGATAATAAACTAAGGGAGCGTCTAAAAAGTTCATGAAGCAGAACGCTGTTATAAATGCATTAAATGTTGTAATAGTTACAAAGTGACGTGTACAATTAGTTATGCCTGCATTACAGAATTGAGTCCTATACGGTAAAAAATATATAAATGTACATTTTGTGACGATGGTGAGACGTTAGTAAACAACATTCTTTTTCTTAGAATTGCACTTTTATTTAGGAATAATAGTTCTCGTGTGAATTACAAGGGCATGGAAAAAGTACGGCAGACACAAAAGTCAGAACAGGGGACGTGTCGTCACGATATTACAACTTTTTGCTCCATCTTCTCAACACTTGCTTAATTTACACTGAAGCAAATATGAAGCATATGCTGATGAACGCGCTTGTGCGTTTATTTCCGGTTGAACTGATAGAAAATGAAATCTTATCTATTTTTTCCCCCAATTTTTATCCCTATTCTAGTCGTGTCCAATTACCCTGACCGTGTCCTCTATACTGATTCGACCCTTTTTGCCGCTGACTGAGGACGCCACTCAACTGACTTGCGCCCCCTCCGGCACGCAGTCAGTACAGCCTGCGTTTTTCACCTGCACGAGCCGAGTTCATACACCGAGAGACACCGCGCACGGAGGGTCACACCCCCCTCGATGTTATTCCTCAGCCCTGTGCAGGCGCCGTCAGTCAACCAGCAGGGTCGCAGTCGTACCAGTTATGAGGACCTGTGCTCCGACTCTACCCCTAAGCCCCTGAACAACAGCCAAACGTTGTTCATACTGCCGCCCAACCCAGTCGGAAAGGCAGAGCTGAGTTTCGATACGATGCATCTAGAAACCCAACTCTGGTGCGCTAGCGTACTTGCGCCACCTGAGCGGCCGGTTTTGGTTTTTGAAGTGAAAAAAGAATGACCAAAGGTACATGGACTGAAAATGTGTAGAAGCTTCCAGAAGCTGCTCATTTATTTATGTATTTATTTATTTGGATTTTAATGCCATGTTTAACATGTATGTGTCATTTTATGACAATATAGGTATTATCTCACCTTATTTTAGCTTATTATCTAGGGAAAACATTTTTGGAAACATGGTGTTCATTCTGCCAGGACAGGATTAGACTACTGTAGTGTCTTGTAGGTTTGTTGAAGCTGTTTTGGTAGCACATAATTGCCCAATTCCCTGTTTATAACAGTTCTGAACGCTCAGTATTGTACTAATGAGCTGGAAATGCATAGAGTGGCTGGTATTGAATAGGTAATGACTTCTAGATGCAGGTTTTTGAATGCTGTGGTGTTGCATAACAAGCGTCTGGTGCATAAATGAACCTTTCTATTGACTCTCTGTATATTATAAAAATATAATAATCTAAAATATATCTATATTATCTGTGGGGTCAGTTTGACCCCATTCATTATTTACAGTGTATAATATCAATGATTTACATCATTAAAAATTCTGTCCCAGCTCACAGAGTATTTCCAGTTGAAAGTTTCCCCATACCAGCCCGACCACACCCTTTTGTTCTTGAGAAAGGAAATGTATAATGTTATCTTTATCAAAACTACTGGTTATAAAAATGATAAAGAGCTTATCTAAAGAACAGTTTAATATCAGATTTTCTTTTTACACTTCATCCTGATATTGTATAATAATTAACTCTGATCCGATCTCTTAAATCTACCATGTGCCTTGATATATTTAAATATTGCACTTTAGGTTACGTTCTGACCACTTGGTTTTACCTGTATCTCTCTGATGAAGGACACAGTGACTCTCTCCTCAAACTCGTTCTCAGGAGTGTACAGATTAAGGATCTTCACAATCTGGAAGAAGAAGTAAATCAGGCACATGTGTAAACCGAATGCAGCCGTACAGACTGATAGTGAAGACGAAGGCGGGGCTGGTTCTACCTGTTGAGCGGTGAGCGCGGTGCAGCGGGAGCAGATGGCCTCGGCATCTTGAGAGGTTTTCTTATTAATCTGCAGAAGCTGTGAGACCTGGATAATGGGCTCGATGGTGGTGATGATGTTATTCTGGTGCATGTTCTTGTCTCTCAACCACTCCTCCATTTGAGTGATATTGTACCTGAATCACATCAGTGTTAAACACGTCGTGTTCTCAAAACCAAACTGTACTTCATGCTTTTTAAATGTTAAATCTGTGCTCAAAACAATCATGCTGTGGTCAATTTTGCATCTATAGTTTAAGAAAAGTTTTAGAATATTTTTATATATTACAGCATGGGAAACTTTAATATTCACCAATTTAAAAAAAGAAAACAAAATGAATGTTATTTGGATTAATGAAAAAACTACGTTTCAAAGAGAAAAGTTTGGAAAAGTGGACAGGAGGGAAGAAAAGGGATTTTAGAGTTTAATAACAATATTATAGAAATTTTTAGGAGTATTGCATTTTCTCCCGATTTTTATGCTTCCTCCCTATTGGTGCTGACCCCCGCCCCGATTGAGGAGAGCGAACTGACACACGCCCCTCTGACACGTGAGCAGTAGCCGACGGCCCCCACCCTGCAGATACGGTGGCCAATTAGTATCTGCTGCAGGCTCTGTCAAGTACGCCAGCTAGATGGCGCCCAGCCGACCGGTGGCAACACCGAGTTTCCAACTGATGAGTTCAGAATCTCTGTGCTGGTGTGCAAGCGCTGTGCCACCTGGGGTCCATATAAATGCTTGATAAACTTTAGGTCAGAAGACTGTGGACAGTCAGCACTCATTAATCATCTTTGGTCTTCAAAAAGATGTGAAGTGAAATTGCAATTTCATGTAAACTTCTGACCTCAGCTGCACTTGTCTCTGGTACTCTACTCTCTTTAGTCTCTTTTATATTTCAAAAGCAATACAAAGTGTAAAGCGGACACACTGTGCTGAATTTCAGTACCTGAGCTGCATGCCGGTGCTCCATGAGCACATGTCCTTGCGCAGCAGCATGTTGTTGAGTGTGATGGCGTCGATGCAGTAGAAGAGTTGGCGTACGACCTGCTGCGCGACCTCTGGGTCCAAGCCGTGTTCGCTCATGATCAGGTGGAACTCGCCGAGCTGTTTGATCAAAGCCTCCAGCGTGTACCCTGGCGGGCCTCCGCTCTCACAGTCCACGCTGGCGGAGCGCTTCCTGTAGCCGAGCGGCTTCACGCCGGTCAGACTTCTGCTCTCCAGCATGGCCGACACTAACACAGCCAGGGAAGACGGATGTGAGGCACGTGTTAGCACATTTTGTGAGATTTGTGAGAAGGAAATGTCAATATTCTAGAGTTTGTACTGACCGATCATGGGCTGCAGTGTGGCCTCGGCTATTTTGATAAGCTGCTGATAGATCTGGATGGACAGGTCACTCAGGACCTGACGGTACTCAGCCAGGTCGAAGTTCTTAAGACAGTGCTCGTTCTGTTTCGGTGCGTTCTGGGTCATGAAGGACTGTGAGACAATCAAACAAGGTTTAGCTACCAGACACGGGAACAAAACAACAGATGTAAAAGAGCTCGTAACAGGTTGTGCTGCCTCACCTCCTCTCCGCTGTACTGCTTCAGACAGTGCAGGAGTCGACTGGTGTTAGCCAGCCAGAACGAGGCCATCTCAAAGTCGTCGTTGTTCCTCTGCAGAGCGGTGAGGACGACAGATCATTTATACATAAATGTAACAGGCTGAATTCTGAGGTGCATGGGTCTCAGGAATATAAAAGAAGTTTAATCTAAAATGGTTTTTACATTAATGGTCCAGGGTTTGTTTGTTTATCAGGATGTTAACGTTATTTGACACTTCGGTTACATTCATGACAGGAACGGTAGTTACTCATTACACAAGATTCATCAGATCACAAGGTCATATCGAACACAGTCAGGGTCAATGTAGTGTCTCCAATTCACCTCACTTGCACGTCTTTGGACTGTGGGAGGAAACCCGCGTGGACACGGGGAGAACGTGCAAACTCTACACAGAAAGGACCCGGACCGCCCCACCTGGGGATCGAACCCAGGACCTTCTTGCTGTGAGGCGACAGTGCTACCCACTTAGCCACTGTCCCGCCCTAATGGTCCAGGGTAAAAATAACACCATTTTTTAAAGGTCTGTGACTTAGCAGGTCACTGAAGTTGGGTCGGGGGGCAGTTTGTCAAATCACGGACGAGAATTTTCGTCTTTCAACTGTTAAGGTAGGATGTGCTGTGTATTGTAGCTTCCATTTTTTTCTATCATTCAATTCATGAATGTTATTTAATGGATATTTCTTTAAAAATCCATGAAATTAAAAAAAAAATGAGGTCCATGAGTTAAGCACATTTCCCGTGAATTTAGTAGAGCCCCAATTATAATACAAGGGAGGTTTCCGCACTTTTATATTTTGGTTGGAAATAGTGAGGGTGGGGTGAGAGACGCTTATACAGGAGGTCCTCGACTTACGTCAGAGATCCGTTCCTAAAGGTTTCACCTTTTTGGACGCTCAAAGAAGCTTTAAGGGGAAGAGGATTTTAATGTGATGATGTGAAAGCAGCGGCATTAAAAAGTTGGTACGATGCTGGGAGAAATCCATGGAAGGTGACGATGTAGAAAAGTGATAACATAATAAATAGAGTTTTAAAAAAGCAGAAACTTTTTGAAGAACCCTCCTATAACCGATACAAGCTTTGGATAATAGTTAATAAAGTTAATCTATCACTGGACACAGAAACCTGCTGTAATTGGTATTAGTAACCATTTCACATGAAAGTCTCCCGTCCGTATGGAAGCAGAATGAGAAGACACGTACCTTAAGAACCTTCTTGACGGCGTTAATGGTGGAGGTGAGCAGCGAGTGCACTTTCTGATCGTCGTTGATGTAGTCGGCGTGACGGATGCACATGAAGAGGATGTACGCTGGCAGACAGGGAACCGTCGCTGATACCGCCTGTGGCTTCATGTCTGAAACACACACACACACACACACACACACACACACATATCATGAATTAGCAGGACGTATACTGTAGTAACTTGCATGAAGAGAATGTCGCGCCCTGCTAATTACCAGCAATCAGACTCCTGACCAGCAGAGGCTCGTCCTCCTTGTAGTACTCCAGCATGCCCTCAAAGTCCTTCTCCTTTCTCTGCACTGTGACCTGTCTGCTTAACCGGGGTCGGCTCATGGCCGCCTGAGAAGCTGCACCACACGAGAAAACACATCAGGCTTCGGAATAACACAAGAGAAAATATCCACTGTGTCAGAACAGTGACAGAAATAAGAATCAAACCTTCGAGTTCTTTCACTTTGCTGGTGTAGATCTTCAGCTGCTTTCTCAGCTTCTTCTCATTTTTCTCCAGCTTCTCGTTGATCTCCTTCAGATCCTAACATCATAACAGTGAAACACTCAATATCAGCAGGTTACTTTCTGCTCACGTTCCAGTTATAGAACAAGGAAGGATGGGTTTAAAGATAGCATTAGACACAAGTAACCAAATAAATAAATGATTCCTCCGGCTGCTCCCAAGTTTTTTTTATATAGAAACTTTCACATACTCAGAGACACTTTACAAAGGAAGTACTAGAGAAAATAACACAAGGGCTGAGGCTGGTTCAACAGCTTAGCAGGAAAACCATTAAGAAAGGAATTGCAATAATGCAGACTGGAAAAAATGAAAGCCTTAGTCAACATTTAAGCATCGTCATTAATGGGCACATGGCAGAGACGTTTAATATTGTGCAAATGGTAGATAGTTGTTGTAGTGATACATTTAATGGGGGCCTTAAAGAAAGCGCCGAGTCAAAAGTTGTTACTCAAAGTTTAATAACTATTTTGACAGAATCGACAGGTACAACATTGACAAAAAAGACCAGAAAAGTTAGAGACAAGCGCTTTGTGCCTACTAAGGTAAAGTTGTGATTGTTATTCACCTGAGTTTGAGACTTTTGAGTTTTAGCAGTGCATGTACTTAGTAACTGAGCTGAAGCGATAGGAGATGTGATGCTAAAACTGAGCTGAATGTCATCTGCATGAATCGTAGCAGAAATAAAGAGCTAGGAATCCGTTCTGCAGAACGACAGAAGAACGGCCACACAGCATACTCTTAAACCGAGTGAGTGAGTGGATTATTTTAGTACAGCCTTCTTACTTATGAGCCCAGCCCGGAATTCGAACCCCTGGAATTCAGGCGTGGCTCTTACCATAACGCCACATGAGCTCACATTAAACACAATTACAAATCGTATAAAGACCTGTTTTGTGCTCCTTTTATAGCTTTGCACAAACAAATAATTAAAGTCATATACACAGAACATTAACAATAAAAAGACAAGTACAACGCTCGGGTACAAAGGAATTAGGCTCATGCAGTGGACAGCGTCTTGATGAGATTTTCGCTGTATAAATGAATGATCAGACTCACCAGGTTGTCGTTGGTGAGGCGGGTGATTTCCTGCTGGATGCTGTATTCCACGAGTGTCTCGGGTGGGAGGGTGTTAAAGTGATTCAGCACCTCCTGCTTCTTCTCCAGGTCTTCCCTCATCACCTCGATCTGAGTGTGCAGAGCCTCCAGCTCGTCGTGGTGTTTCCGGGTCTGGGACTGTAGCTGTGCCTCCAGCAGCCTGGCACACCAACACAAAACAGTGTTAAGCTTCAGTTATATTACTGAAACAAATCATGACCCAAACACTGAATCAATCCTGCATGCACTAAACAGTTACACAGATCCACAAACAGCCAGTGTTCAATACGTAACGAAAAAAGTGCTTCTCTATATGCAAGCAATACAAAAAAAGCTCTAAACCAGAACCAGATGTGTTAGCTGCTTCTTCTGTGTGATAAAAGAATAAAGTGAGCTCAAATAAAACAAAGAAAAGTGCAAAAAGCAGCAGAACCACACAGCACAAAAGCACCACCTGGCTACTTGCTTTAGCCCCTGATTGGCCAGGCCAAGCTCTCCGTCTTCATTCAAATAACACCAGTCCTGTCTTTTACTGGAGTCCAAGCACAGAGCAAGAGAGGCAGCAAGACAGACCAGAGAGCAGAGGGAAAGACACATGGGTTATGAGAAAAATTACCAAGCAAAAGAGGCTGGATTAGCATTGTTTAAAAATGGAAATACAAACATTTATTCTGGTTTATCAACATGTTAATATTTTTTCTATCTATCGCATTTTTTTTTAAAGCGAATGTGATCTGGAACAAAAGACACATGAGATTAAAAACCATATTGGCCAAGTAAGCCAACCAACCAGCATCAAACTCCTCTTGTGCTGCCGTTTAGTACCTTTGTGCGAACTCCACCTCAATAGTCTCGGATTGATGGATTTACTCATGTGAAATTGTGTTTGTACTCTTAGGTTATATGTTGAAAAAGGCGCCTGACTTGGTTGCCCTGACTTTTCCTTGAACTATGAGCTTGAATCATTATTTAAAGGACCCTGTTGACATTTTTGACTTTGATTTGTAAACCAAATGTGCTTTGATTTGTAATGAATATGCTAAAGATATTAAATAAAATAAAACTGTTGAATGTATAAGGTTGTTCAGCAGGAATAGGAGAAAAAATCGAGCCACACACTGTATTGTGAACAGCCGGCTTACACGTTAGTCTTTAAACAACAAGAAACGTAGCTGTAAGGTTTTCAGCACAGTGTCTCACGTCTGCTACGTTCTGGCAATACTTGGAACCCAAACAAAGATGACATTAATCAATAATCACAATAATCAGCTCCTGATCCAGTCGATAAGAAACAAAACAAGGTAAATCAGGTCTTGGTGGATCAGCAAGGCAGCTAGTAGGTGAAGCAATTGGCCAATAGTGAAGAATGATAAGGTGCAGTTCACTGGCTGTAGGGAGCCTACAAATGGCCAAAGCATTTTAACTGTTTTGGAAAAAATGTGCTTTTTAGAACATGTTTGAACTTTCACAACTGCCAGCCCACTCAAACATCTTTGAGAAAAAATAAACCAAGTACTCCTTACCCACTGCTGACATCCCCTACAAATAAAAATATGTGGCCATGACATATTAAGACATAAGAACGACATATGCAAAGATGATATATTCTAAATGGCTGGGTTAAAACTAACATTAGATTAGCATTAGATTGCAACTTGGAACTTGGAAACGTGTACAACTAGCAAATGCCAAAATTAAAGCCAGTAAAAGTAGAACAAATATTACCAACAGTGAAACTATAATTCATAATCACTGTCACAACTGCACCAGCAGTATTAAGCAACGTTTATGATTAAGATCAGTGTTTAGAATATTTCTACAGGAAAAAGGATTGTTAGCATTGTTTGCCTGTGAGTGCTTCCATAATAATTAAGACGAGCAAACGAGATGGAAAGGAATCTAAACATTCTTAATAATGTGAATACCAGTAATTATTAAAAGGATAAAAAGCAAAAAACAGGAGCATTTAGATTTTATGACTTCCTTTAGTTTTTATACTGGTTATTTACTTACTTCTTGGACTCCGCAACCTCCTCCTTCCCTACAGGCTTTTTGCCGCTGTCCCAGTCATTAGAGTTCTGTAGGGACAGAAAAATACGTATATTACACATTATTTAAAAGAGCTAGTTTGTTTGTTTGTTTGTTTGTTTGTTTATTAGGATTTTAACGTCATGTTTTAGACTTTGGTTACATTCATGACAGGAGCGGTAGTTAATCATTACACAAGATTCATCAGTTCACAAGTTTTAATATCAAACACAGTCATGGACAATTTAGCGTCTCCAATTCACCTCACTTTGGACTTTGGACTATGGGAGCAAACCGGAGCACCCGGAGGAAACCCACGCAGACATGGGGAGAACATGCAAACTCCACACAGAAAGGACCCGGACCGCCCCACCTGGGGATCGAACCCATGACCTTTTTGCTGTGAGGCGACAGTGCTACACACTTAGCCACCGTGCTGCTAAAAGAGCTAGTAAGTGAAAGTAAAATAAGGAGTGAAGGTACAGTGCTCAGATTTTCCAAAAACTGCAATGAACACATTGTTTTGACTGCCACTGAAACAACCCTGAAAGGAACCCTTAAATAATTAATGTAGCACATTTCATCTCTATCTATTGTACCTGGATCGTGTGTGATTACTGTGAACAGTAATCTCGCCGTTTCCTGGTACTGAGAAAGGAACATAAACCTGTAGACTTAACACTCACATGAGCCCCTGTACACAACAGTTTTGTCTTTCTTGCTTTGTGTTTTGGCCTTAACGTGAAACAGCATTTCAGCTGAGTGAAAACTGAGCTTTTAAAAACTCTACCAGGCTGAAGATCTGTGATATAAATGCAGTTGCCATGCTCATGTTCATTTTAGAGTTTTTATTTCTAGCTGACCCATGTGGAAACAGGGAGAACATACAAACTCCACTCCGAAAGGGACCCTAGCCGCCTGACCGAAGAATCAAACCCAGGCCCTGCAAATTCTGACTCACAATGTGGTTGGAGCTCTCCGAGGGCTTCGTACTGCTGACGATCTGGGTTTTCAGCATTAACACTTCCTCCTTGCGCACATCCAGCTCCTCTGTGGCGGCTTTGAGCTGACTGAGCAGCACGTTGAAACTGTCCTGCTGTTCATTAGATGTGGAGTTTTCCGAGGCCTGATCGGCTAAAGCTTTCCTCAGTTCATTCAAGTCGTTCTTCAGCTTCTTGTTCTCTGTCTCCAGCTCTTGCCTCTGCACAAAACACAAAAGAGGTGGTTTTTAAAGTGGACTTGTATAAATCACATAGATAGACAGACAGACAGATACTTCATTTATCCTGAGGGAAATTATTGGCCTCCAGTAGCTTAACAAGCAAAAGAAAATAAACTCATACAGATACAAATAAAGTAAGAAAGGTGTAGCAAATGTACAGCGTGCATATATACAGTATGTGCCAATTGTGCATCTGGTATAATAATAATAATAATAATAATAATAGAAGAAGAAGTGTATCTATTCTTATAAACAATATATACAGATATAGAGAAAATAAAAATATTGTTATACTAATAATTATATATAATATATCAGTTTCGGGTATATTTATATACAATATGACCAATATTATAAAAAGTGACACAAACTAAAGAATAATCACTATAAAATAATATATTTGTGAATAAGACAGAGAGAGGGGGAGAAATGGATGTATAGAAACAGTTGGACCAAAAATCAATGTACACAAGTCACAGGAATCCCAACAGACATGTTTGGTGTTTACAGTTTCCATCTTCAGTTTAACACTAATATTACAGTAGTATATCAATATCAGTAAGAGTATCAAACATATGAAAGTTTATAACGGTATATTAACGCTGAGACTACTGTCTCTATCAAATACTTCGTTTTTATGTTTTATGTTTTTAATTACTCTTGTACGATTGTCTTTTGAGTTTTTAAAAAATCAGCATTTATTATTAGAACTATCCCATAAGTGTAATCAGAATCTGCTAAAATCGACATACAATCTGTGTTGCAACTTTATAATTTTTGCATCAGTTATGAAAGGTGTGAATAGCATCAATAATCCCACTCACCTTAAAAATGAATATTATTTCACTATATGTATATTATTGTAAAAAAGCTCCACATAAAATATTAAATACATAAATCAAACTGCAACACTATTTATATATTTATTTATTTTATTTTTTAAATAATTTAGGGCGTCCAATTTCTCATTTCTCACTTCAATCTCTCATTATGTCGGTCCCTGCTCCTGATTGGGGGCTGACGAGGCCGTTCCACGCCTCCTCCGATACGTGCACAGCCAATCGACCGACTTATCACCCACACTTGACGAGTGGAGCGCGTCAGAGTACTGCGCACGGAGGATCACACACTCCGCCGCACCCCCTCCCGTCTCCATGCAGGCGCCCCCAACCAGCCAGCAGAGGGCGCTACCGCCCCATTCCTGAGAGAGTATCCCCTCCGGTCTAAAGTCCCGCCCCCCACCTGAACAACAGGCCAATCGTTGTTCATATAGCCGCCCAGCCTTTCGACCGGTGAAGGCAGAGCTGGATTCGAAACGACGCTGCTTCGAATTCCAGCTCTGGTTGCAGCGCGTGTTTTTACCGCTGCGCCACCTGAGCGGCCCTATTTATTTATTTCTGAATCTATTTTATTTGTTTGTTTATTAGGATTTTAACGTCATGTTTTACACTCTTTGGTTACATTCATGACAGAAACGATAGTTACTCATGACACAAGATTCATCACAGTCATGGACAATTTTGTGTCTCCAATTCACCTCACTTGCACGTCTTTGGACTGTGGGAGGAAACCGGAGCACCCGGAGTAAACCCACGCAGAAACTGGGAGAACATGCGCACAGAAAGGACCCGGACCGCCCCATCTGGGGATCGAACCCAGGACCTTCTTGCTGTGAGGCGACAGTGCTACCCACTCTTTTATTTGTACAATTCCAACTTAATACCAGACTCAAATACTAAACCTGAGGGCTAGATAAATGAAGACGAGTAACAAGGCACTAATAATGAACCTAAAATTAACGTTGAGTTTACTAAAGCTGTAGCTCATGATGCATATTGTGCTCAGTACCACAGACTAGCCATGTGATGCTGTAAAATGGTAAAAAATAAACTAAAAACTTTGATTATAGATAGAGAAACTGCTGTCAAATCAAGTAATCATTATATGAAAGTTTACTTTAGCCCAACCTTTTTACAGCTTACTGGTTTGACAAAAAAAAACAAGATTAAACAAAGAAAATGAAAGTACGAAGAAATTTTACAGAAACACTCGTCTATTTTAAGACCTTTGACAATAGCAGCAATAAAAACACTTACATTCTGGATTAGGTTGGTAAATCATGCAGCATTGAATGCCAGTACTGATTAATTTATCTCTCTGGGTCTAATTCTTTATTCCAGTGGAAATCCACTCACCCACAGTTTAAGACGCAGCAGAGACAGCAGCACGATGCCGGCGAAAGTGAGGCACAAATCGATGAGCACAAGAACAGACATACTGCTACCTAGTACTAACAATCTAATCAAGAGCAGAGCAGAACGTGTGTGTGTGTGTTTGTACCTTAAGGCTGTTGTAGGCCAAATCTGCATTCACGTCCTCTGACGTCGGGCTCTTTGGATCGTTCACCTGGTCAGAAAAGGGAAAAAAACTGTAAATATAAGCAATAAAACAGATGTGTCGTGTTGCAAGCTGTATTGATATGATAATACTTATCACCAAGAGCAATAAAAGGTTAAAGGTTAAGAAACAACTGCACACTATTTCAACATTTCATCCTGCCACTTCACTGCAACATCCGATTTTTCAAAACACACAGATAATAGAATCCAGGTTCATTTAAACAGATATTTTATTAATACAAAATAGAGATGCACGAGTATCGATACGCGCTCATTAACTTGTACTCGTACTCGCAAGCGAGGCTGCGTTACACGCCCGGTTCACACTACACGATCGTTGCCCTGATTTCCGCTCGGCGGCCGGTCGGCGCTAGATTTGCCGGCTCGGGAGCGACTCGGCGTTCGCTCGGCGATCAAAACTCGGCTCTCGATCGCTAAGTGTGAACTATCCGACAACTCGATCCGACCGGCTCGTCGAGCGCTCGGCGACCGGATCGCGTTCTCTAGGACGTCAGATATCTGATCCGAGGCGTGCGACTGGCAGTGAGTGACATGTCGAACAGCCAATGAGAACGCAGGATACGGTGTGAGGGGAAACGCAGGGGAGGAGTGTAAACAGGTGGGACAGGGGCGTAATATAGTTTATATCAGAATACATCAGCACACACACACGTTTTACAGTATTTCTGACCTGATCGTTCTCTACAAAACATAACAACAAAACACCAACACCAACAGCAAGTACAAAAATACATGTACTTGTACTCGGTTGGGAAAAAATGGTATTGATGCATCCCTAATACAAACTGTGACAATATAAAACCAATATGTAGCACTAATGCCGAGATATACAGTCGTCCTACATTGATACTGGCCGCCTGTGTGTCTGGACTGTGTTCTTGGACACAGTATAAACCGCACTGTGTGTGGAAGACACAAACCTTGCGCTTGTTCAAATCCTCCATCTTCTCCAGGTTAGTCTGGAGTTTCTTCCTCTCCTGCTCCAGCTCTCGCACTCTCTTCTGCAGCTTCATGAACACACTGATGTCCATGGCTGCTTTCTCCAGGCCCATGTCCTACACACACGGACATCAACACTCAGAACAATTCATATAAGACATATATTGGCTGAACATTTTATTCCCAAAGACATAATTGTGATCAGGCGTTCGGGTGGCACAACCACCTTTGAGATCCGGGTCCGAATCTCAGTGGTGCCGTCAGCCGAGACATGGGCTTCTACAGAGACATGATTGGCTGTGTTGGGGGGGGGGACCTGTATAGGGTACTTGCGCCTTGTGCTCACGGTCTCCGGGTGAACCAGACCCACTGCGAGCCTGACCAGGATAAACCGGTTGATGAAAACTAAATGATAATTGTGACCAATGCTTTAGCAGACTAATACGCTATATATAAGCAACGCCCTTATTTGGCAGCCCTGGAGCAGACAGGGTTAAGGGCCTTGCCCGAGGGCCCAAGAGTGACTGCATGGCAGATCCTGGATTTGATCCGACAAACTTCTGACTGATAGCCCTAAGCTCCACCCACTAGGTTACCACTGTCCCAATATGGCCTTAAGTATGTGGACACCCCACCCAATTATTACGATCAGGTGATTCGGCTACACCTCTTACTAACAGGTGTGTCAAATTAATCATATAGGAAACAAATTATATGCTTCAAACTTTGCTGCAACAGTTTGGGGAAGGCCCCAAACCCACTACTTTATAGTCCATGATTAATATGTGCAAAAATTGACTGCTGATGTGGAAAGCATGACCTAATAATGCTGATCGCTCTCAAAATGAAGCTGATGTGTTACGTGCTGTCAGTCGTACCTCCACCTGCTGTAAGGCGTCCTCTGTGTCTCCCACTTCAGACATGGAGATGGAGGTTAGAGCCGAGTCAGAGCCCAGGCTGCTTAGATCTGATGTTGTTCTTCGATGGCCTGGGGTAAACTAAAATATGTGAAGGAGAGAGATTATTAAATACACTTTGTTTTTTAAAGAGTATTACTTTAATGATATTAGTTAACAAGTAAAACAATTGTTCTCTTTTTTTCCCCCTAATCTAGTCGTGTCCAGTTACCCTGATTGCGTCCTCTATACTGATTCGACCCTTCACCGCTGACTGAGGACGCCTCTCAACTGACACACGCCCCCTCCGGCACGTACAGTCAGTACAGACTGCATTTTTCACCTGCACGAGTCGAGTTCATACACCGACGGGCACCGTGTACGGAGGGCCACGCCCCCATCAGCGTTATCCCTCAGCCCAGTGCAGGCGCCATCAGTCAGCCAGCAGGGGCCGCAGTCGCACCAGTTATGAGGACCTATGATCCGACTTTCTTACCCTCTAACCCTGAACAACAGCCAATCGTTGTTCATGCTGCCGCCCAGTCGGAAAGGCAGAGCTGAGATTCGATACGATGTATTCGAAACCCCAACTCTGGTGCGCTAGCGTACTTTACCCATCGTTCTATTTTTGAGATTTCCACAATTTGAAAGAAATGAAATGTCTGGTTCCACCGAGACACCAGGTGGAAACACCCTGGACAGGTAGACAATCTATATACCAGACATGGTGGTGCTGCGGGGCTTGCGTAATGCACCGTCTGCATGCTTGTGACGAGCATATTATTTTTTTATTAAAGTCCTGTTTTACACACTTTGGTTACACCCATGACAGGACAGGTAATTACTGGTTACATAAGAACATGCAATCTCCACACAGAAAGGACACGGACTGCCCCGTGTGGGAATCGAACCCAGGACCTTCTCGCTGTGGGGCGACAGTGCTACCTACCAAACCACCAGGACGAGAGTATTAAATATAAAACTTGAATGTACTTCAGACAACACACACAGTTAATAAAGTACATTAATTTGTGTTCTTTGCAGCACATAAAGCACAATAGGCCTGTTCTTAAAAAATAAAGCACAGCCTACTCTGGCCAGAGACACTTCCTCCTGCAGGTTTTCATATCTCTGCTCCAGTCTGGAAAACTCCTTCAGCAGGTTCTGATAGCGCAGCCTCTCATCGTCCAGCTCGATCTGCAGCTGAGTCACGTTGCCTTCCTTACCTGCAACGCACACACACATACAAACTGTAAATAATCACATATTAACAGCTAACAAAAGAACAGAGGCCACCTCGATTTGAGCTGTGAGGAAATGTGTTCCTATGTGATAGTTTGGCATCTGAGTCACTGTGACCCTGACCAGGATTAAAAGGTTAGTGGAATTGATTGTATGAATTAATAAATAAATGATTTGACTGGCTGGGTGGTTACCTGAGCGCTTGTCCAAATTGTGCTCGTCACATACACTGATCAACCATAACATTAAAACCACCTCCTTGTTTCTACACTCTCTGTCCATGTTATCAGCTCCACTTACCATACAGAAGCACTTTGTAGTTCTACAATTACTGACTGTAGTCCATCTGTTTCTCTACATACCTTTTTAGCCTGCTTTCATGCTGTTCTTCAATGGTCAGGACCCCCACAGGACCACTACAGAGCAGGTATTATTTAGGTGGTGGATCATTCTCAGCACTGCAGTGACACTGACATGGTGGTGGTGTGTTAGTGTGTGTTGTGCTGGTATGAGTGGATCAGACACAGCAGCGCTGCTGGAGTTTTTAAACACCTCACTGTCACTGCTGGACTGAGAACAGTCCACCAACCAAAAATATATCCAGCCAACAGCGCCACATGGGCAGCGTCCTGTGACCAATGCTGAAGGTCTAGAAGACGACCGACTCAAACAGCAGCAACAGATGCGCGATCGTCTCTGACTTTACATCTACAGGGTGGACCAACTAGGTAGGAGTGTCTAATAGAGTGGACAGTGAGTGGACACGGTGTTACAAACTCCAGCAGCGCTGCTGTGTGTGATCCACTCATACCAGCACAACACACACTAACACACCACCACCGTCAGTGTCACTGCAGTGCTGAGAATGATCCACCACCTAAATAATACCTGCTCTGTGGTGGTCCTGACCATTGAAGAACAGGGTGAAAGGGGGCTAACAAAGCATGCAGAGAAACAGATGGACTACAGTCAGTAATTGTAGAACTACAAAGTGCTTCTACATGGTAAGTGGAGCTGATAAAATGGACAGTGAGTGTAGAAACAAGGAGGTGGTTTTAATGTTATGGCTGATCAGTGTATGTGAACAATGTGCATAAACATTTTTAAGTTCTGAGATGTGTTGAAACTACAGGGGATGTGAAGCGACGCTTACAGTGTTATCAGATGGAACAGGGTGCAATTTTATTACCTACCTTTAAACCCTAATGACATGAATATTAAAGTTATATGGGGTGAGCTGTGAGCTCTTACACTTTCTCTTAGACTTAAACTTTTATTTCTAGATTGACATTTGATCACAAATCAGAATTGCATAACACACTTTGTGATTCAAAGAGATGAAATTCATTTTTGCGAACCTTTTAGGAAGAGGAAAAAGACTTAAATGAGAATAACTGAATCATCGTCATTGTAATGTTTTCAACACCGCTTTATCCTGGTCAGGGTCGCAGTGTGTCTGATTTTCCAAGAGCGCACTGCAGTCACACACCCCAGAAAGAATGCCAATTCATCGCAGGGCTTTGGTTATCCCCACTACTGACATATTGTATGCCAATCATGTAAATGTTGATGCCAAACTGGCTAATAGCACCACTGGAAATTCAAACCCTGGATACCAGTGTTAGTGGTCTGGCATAATCTACTTCTGCGCCATCTGAGCACAGAATAATAACATGAGCATTTAAATAATTTTAATTAATTAATTTTAATAAATAAATGGTTAGAATTGGAATAATTACAATAATAGAGTTTGAATATTAGAATCTATTAAACTGAGTATAATGCCTACATGAAATAAAATAGTGTTTTTATATAATGTATATCATGTGAAGATTTATAATGGTTATTAAGTGAGGATTGTTATTCTAGTCTTTTACCAACTGCAATATTTAATGTTCATGTCTTTATTCTTAGTACTTCTTCTTCCCTAAGTTTAAAGTTCCTCTTTATGTTAAAGAGAACACACAGCTTTATATAAAGAACTTAAACACACACACAAATACACTACATGACCAAAAGTAACTGAACACTTCATCATGAGCTTACTGGAGGTCCTATTTCAAAAACAAACGCTATTGAAATAGAGTGAACTCTATGTGATCTTTTCAGCTATTACAGGGCTTCTCACAAGACTTTGAAGTATATCTGTGGGAATTTGTTCCCATCCGGCCAAGAAAGCTTCAGTTGATGTTCCAGTTCATTCCAAAGTTGTTCTGTAGGGCTGAGGTCAGGGCTCTGTACATGACACTGGAGACATTTATGTCTTTATAGAGGTTGCTTTGTGCACAGGGGCAGGACAGGAAAGGGCCTTAAATTTACTAATTTTATTTCCATGACATTTGAGATAGATAGATAGATAGATAGATAGATAGATAGATAGATAGATAGATAGATAGATAGATAGATAGATAGATAGATAGATAGATAGATAGATAGATAGATAGATAGATAGATAGGTAGGTACACAGAGACAGACAGATAGGTAGATAGATAGATAGATAGATAGATAGATAGATAGATAGATAGATAGATAGATAGATAGGTAGGTAGATAGATAGGTAGATAGATAGGTGAGTAGATAGATAGGTAGATAGATAGGTGAGTAGATAGATAGATAGGTGAGTAGATAGATAGATAGGTGAGTAGATAGATAGATAGATAGATAGATAGATAGATAGATAGATAGATAGATAGATAGATAGATAGATAGGTGAGTAGATAGATAGATAGATAGATAGATAGATAGATAGATAGATAGATAGGTGAGTAGATAGATAGATAGATAGATAGATAGATAGATAGATAGATAGATAGATAGATAGATAGATAGGTAGGTAGATAGGTAGGTAAATAGGTAGGTAAATAGGTAGGTAGGTAGGTAAGTAGATAGATAGATAGATAGATAGATAGATAGGTAGATAGATAGATAGATAGATAGATAGATAGATAGATAGGTGAGTAGATAGATAGATAGATAGATAGATAGATAGATAGATAGATAGATAGATAGATAGATAGATAGGTGAGTAGATAGATAGATAGATAGATAGATAGATAGATAGATAGATAGGTGAGTAGATAGATAGATAGATAGATAGATAGATAGATAGGTAGATAGGTAGGTAAATAGGTAGGTAGGTAGGTAGGTAAGTAGATAGATAGATAGATAGATAGATAGGTAGGTAGGTAGATAGATAGATAGATAGATAGGTGAGTAGATAGATAGATAGATAGATAGATAGATAGATAGATAGATAGATAGGTAGGTAGGTAAATAGGTAGGTAGGTAGGTAGGTAAGTAGATAGATAGATAGATAGATAGATAGATAGATAGATAGATAGGTAGATAGATAGATAGATAGATAGATAGATAGGTAGATAGATAGATAGATAGATAGATAGATAGGTAGACAGACAGACAGATAGATAGAACTTTACTGTCATTGCTCAGTACAAGTACAAGGCAACGAAATGCAGTTGGCATTTACTAAAAGTGCAAATAACAGAGATATCTGTACACTTACACATTCACGATTTATAGCTATTCACATACAGTGTATCACAAAAGTGAGTACACCCCTCACATTTCTGCTGATATTTAAGTATATCTTTTCATGGGACAACACTGACAAAATGACACTTTGACACAATGAAAAGTAGTCTGTGTGCAGCTTATATAACAGTGTAAATTTATTCTTCCCTCAAAATAACTCAATATACAGCCATTAATGTCTAAACCACCGGCAACAAAAGTGAGTACACCCCTAAGTGAAAGTTCCTGAAGTGTCAATATTTTGTGTGGCCACCATTATTTCCCATTATTTGCCTTAACTCTCCTGGGCATGGAGTTTACCAGAGCTTCACAGGTTGCCACTGGAATGCTTTTTCACTCCTCCATGACGACATCACGGAGCTGGCGGATATTCGAGACGTTGCGCTGCTCCACCTTTCTCTTGAGGATGCCCCAAAGATGTTCTATTGGGTTTAGGTCTGGAGACATGCTTGGCCAGTCCATCACCTTTACCCTCAGCCTCTTCAATAACGCAGTGGTCGTCTTAGAGGTGTGTTTGGGGACATTATCATGCTGGAACACTGCCCTGCGACCCAGTTTCCGGAGGGAGGGGATCATGCTCTGCTTCAGTATTTCACAGTACATATTGGAGTTCATGTGTCCCTCAATGAAATGTAACTCCCCAACACCTGCTGCACTCATGCAGCCCCAGACCATGGCATTCCCACCACCATGCTTGACTGTAGGCATGACACACTTATCTTTGTACTCCTCACCTGATTGCCACCACACATGCTTGAGACCATCTGAACCAAACAAATTAATCTTGGTCTCATCAGACCATAGGACATGGTTCCAGTAATCCATGTCCTTTGTTGACATGTCTTCAGCTTCAACTGTTTGCGGGCTTTCTTGTGTAGAGACTTCAGAAGAGGCTTCCTTCTGGGGTGACAGCCATGCAGACCAATTTGATGTAGTGTGCGGCGTATGGTCTGAGCACTGACAGGCTGACCCCCCACCTTTTCAATCTCTGCAGCAATGCTGACAGCACTCCTGCGCCTATCTTTCAAAGACAGCAGTTGGATGTGACGCTGAGCACGTGCACTCAGCTTCTTTGGACGACCAACGCGAGGTCTGTTCTGAGTGGACCCTGCTCTTTTAAAATGCTGGATGATCTTGGCCACTGTGCTGCAGCTCAGTTTCAGGGTGTTGGCAATCTTCTTGTAGCCTTGGCCATCTTCATGTAGCGCAACAATTTGTCTTTTAAGATCCTCAGAGAGTTCTTTGCCATGAGGTGCCATGTTGGAACTTTCAGTGACCAGTATGAGAGAGTGTGAGAGCTGTACTACTAAATTGAACACACCTGCTCCCTATGCACACCTGAGACCTAGTAACACTAACAAATCACATGACATTTTGGAGGGAAAATGACAAGCAGTGCTCAATTTGGACATTTAGGGGTGTAGTCTCTTAGGGGTGTACTCACTTTTGTTGCCGGTGGTTTAGACATTAATGGCTGTATATTGAGTTATTTTGAGGGAAGAATAAATTTACACTGTTATATAAGCTGCACACAGACTACTTTTCATTGTGTCAAAGTGTCATTTTGTCAGTGTTGTCCCATGAAAAGATATACTTAAATATCTGCAGAAATGTGAGGGGTGTACTCACTTTTGTGATACACTGTATATGTTATTACATCTACAGTATATACATAGTACTATTATGACAGTTTGTTTAAAGAGCAGGTGCAAATGATAAATAATAAATAATAGATGTACTGTGTAGTCCAGGGTGTTAGTGGTGTTAATAATGTAGCGTGGTGTTCAGGAAAGTGACTGAGGTTTCATGACTTTTACCTAAAATTAAAAACTAGGAACTGTGTGCACTGCAGAATAGAACAAAAGAAAGAAAGGCTAGTGTTTATAAGTATTTGTGTAAGTATAAAAACAATTAAATAAGAACAGAATTAATGAGAGGACCAGCTGAGGATTTGAAATGTTCTGTAGATCTAACAGAGCTTTTTAACAATGATGTATTGAAGAATGGGAAGCAGCCAGGAACGATGCTCAGCTTAACGAGCAGGTAGAACGGTGCTTCTGCATTCCTTTCCCAAAAGCCAACACAGAGTCTGTTCTACTTCTGCACAGATACTCTGTTGTGTGGATAAACCAAAAGCAGTCGTGCCCTGTGGCCAGCCCCCATTTACTGTAGATACCTACAATAGGCTTTGTGTGTGTGTGTGTGTGTGTTTGTGTAAATGCAAATGCGATGGCGTGTGAAACCTACCTTTGGAGCTTTGAGAATAGCGCTGGATTCGCTGATTCATCTCCTCTTTTTCCTCCTTTAGCATCAGGTTTTCTTTCTCCAGCTCCTGGACTCGCTGAGGAGAGAACAAACCAATACCAGCACTTAATAAAAGCTAGTGTAACGCAGTGACGACAATTCATTTCACATTATCAGCGTAAAACACAGATGCAGAAACCCAACAATACATGCAAACGACATTGGGACGATGTCTAATCTAAACACTTGGTTTTAGTAAATGTCTTTAATGTCAAACACATATCTCTAATTCACCTCACTTGCACGTCTGAACTGTAGGAGGAAACCGGAGCTCCTGGAGGAAACCAACACAGACACAGGCAGAACATGCAAACTCCACACAAGTAGGACCCGGACTGCTTAACCTGGGAATCGAACCCGAGACCTTCTTGCTGTGAGGCGACAGTGCTACCCACTGAGCCACCGTGCCGCTCTCACGACTTAATGCCCCATTTAACAAAGTTCGCCACACACACACACACACACCCCCACCCACACCCACCCACACACACACACACACCCACAAATCATTCATTGCCTGTTTTACCACTGCTTTATCCTGGTCAGGGCCGCAGTGGGTCTTATACATTTGCTGAAAGGCAGGAAACACCCCAAACAGGTCGGAAGTCCATCACAGTGCAGACACACACGCACACACACACACACATACCATTTTAGTCACTCCAATTGGCATGACTGCATGTCTTTGGACTTGTAGAACAAACCCACATGGACACAGGCAGAACATGCAAACTCCACACAAGTAGGACCCGGACCGCTTAACCTGGGAATCGAACACAAGACCCTCCTACCGTGAGGCGACAGTGCGACCCACTGAGCCACCGTGCAGCTCTCACGACTTAATGCCCCATTTAACAAAGTTAAACACCCCAAACAGGTTGCAAGTCCATCACAGGGCAGACACACACACAGACACACACACACAGGGCAATTTTAGTCAGTCCACTTGGCATGACGGCATGTCTTTGGACTTGTATGAGGAAATCCACACAGACACAGGGAGAACATAGGTCCCCAGGTCCCCAGGTGCCTCTAGCTGTGAGGCGATAGCACTACTCACTGCACCACTGTGTTGCCCAAACACATATAATATGAGCAAAAGAATAAGATACCATATAATCACTGACTGTATAGTAAGGAAATTACTGTCAGTAATTCCATCGAAATGGCCATAATATAACTGACAACAGATAACAGCAAAAGACAAATTCATTAACTAGAAGGGGTGTCCCAATACTTTTGAATCTCTATCACACGCCTGCAGCCCATGTTCTCACCTGTTCCAGCCCGAGCTTCTCGGTGCTGTGCTCCTCATCAAGCTTCTTCTTCTGGGAGTGGACCTCCTGAAGCTCTGCCCTCAGTTTCTCCAGCTCGTCCTGCAGTGAGCTCAGCTGAGTCTTCTCCCCCTTATCGTTGCGCGCCGTGTTCAGCTCTTTCTGCAGTTTGTCCATCTTTGTTACCAGATCAGTGTTGGCAACCGATAACTTATCACTCTGCATCTTGTACTCTTTCGTCTGTGCAAACAAACAAACAAACAAACAAACAAACAAATCGAATTTATTGCATATATCTAAATAATTTCTGGCTAATTGTTCCCTTGATACTGTTATGCTTTTATTTGGACGAGTTTTGCTGTACCTGATCAACCATTTTTCTGTGAAGTTGTACGATCTTGTTCTCCATGCCGACGTTGAGATTCTTCATGTGCTCGGCTGAACGGGCCTCGGTCTTCAGCTTTTTGAACTGCCGCTTGGCCAGCACACGCCGGTAGGCGCACTGGATAACGATTGCTGCACTTCGGGCACGTAGGAACTTTCTCCTCAGTAGCCAGCGACGTACTGCTCTCTGGATGATACTGGCTTTGTGGTGACGCAAGTACTGTTCAGGAGAATTAAAAATACTTTAATTATCGACACAAATCAATTCAATAGAATCCACAATGCATTCCTTGCACGTACCAAGATAACTTGGGGTTATGAAATATTTGGTAACGATTTATTTGAACCCTTTATTATGACACTGTCGTCATAAATCTGTCATGTTAGAATACGTCACTGTTCCACTCATGACATCGAACACTAAATGGTACCAGTATTAGTGATTGTCAAGATTGTTATTATTATTCAGGCTTTTAACGGCTATCTGTCTTGTTGTTGGCCATCCTCTTTCTCTTTTACCATCAACTCTTCCAAGCATGGCTGTTGTTTTTCAGTGGTTCACTGGTTCTTCTTATAATGTGCCAAAAATAACAGTTTGATTATCTGCGCTTCAAGTGAGAGGTACACACCAAAGCAGGCCAACATGGCAACGTTAAGGCTTTTGCACGGGACTCAGCGGTGTTGGGCACCTTATACACAGATGAGGCATGACATTACGACCACCCACCTAATATTGTGTTGGTCCCCCTTTTGCAACTGTGCTGCACTGTGTATTCTGACACCTTTCTATCAGAACCAGCATGAACTTCTTTAGCAGTTTGAGCTACAGTAGCTCGTCTGTTGGATCGGACCACACGGGCCAGCCTTCGCTCCCCACGTGCATCAGTGAGCCTTGGCCGCCCATGACCCTGTCGCCGGTTTACCACTGTTCCTTCCTTGGACCACTTTTGATAGATACTGACCACTGCAGACCGGGAACACCCCACAAGAGCTGCAGTTTTGGAGATGCTCTGACCCAGTCGTCTAGCCATCACAATTCGGCCCTCGTGAAACTCGCTCAGATCCTCACGCTCGTCCATTTTTCCTGCTTCTAACATCAACTTTGAGGATAAAATGTTCACTTACTGCCTAATATATCCCCCCCACTAACAGGTGCCGTGATGAAGAGATAATCAGTGTTATTACTTCACCTGTCATTGGTCATTATGTTATGCCTTGTCTGTGTATATATAACATTCACATGGTGTAAGTGTTATAATGAAGGGTTCAGGATACCAAATATCAAAAACAGTAAAAAATACAAAGACAGCAGAAATAAATAAATAAGAGTAGAAATTCATGGTCGACCTTTCACCTTTAATAAGATATTAAAGCCATCACTGCTGGCCTCTTAAGCAAAGCATTTAATTGTTTAACTTATTTGTTGCTTTTAATAAAAGCATTTAAATACTGTAATTGAATTACTACAAAAATAACAGCGAAGAAAACGTGGTAGAATGAAAAGAAAAGAAGAAAAAGAATAAAGGTAAATAAAAGGGAATGGTACCTCCTGGTACAGGCGGCGTGTAAACCAGCCCCGCGTGTGGGCCTGGATGGTGATGGTGGCTTTACGGATTGTTAGATACGCACGTCGTACCCGCACCATCCTGTACTGCTTCTGACAGATCAGAGCTGCTCGAGTCAAACGCAGCATCTCAGCATATCTGAGAGAGAGAGACAGAGAGAGAGATAAACGTGAGTGAGAACATCAATGTACACTTATTATGTATTAAATTCTATATTATATTTTACATTTCTGATGCTCACCTGCGTGCCATGAAGCCACGCCCGTATCTCTGGAGCAGGATGGCAGATTTGCGGATCTTCTGGTAACGTCTCCTCTGCAGCCAGCCTCGCACCGTTTTCTGCATCTTTATGCAGGCGTAGCGGAACCTGTCGGCCCGGAGCTTCTCTAGGTACGCCACCTGTCCGGCTCTGAAGAAGATCTTCGTCTTTCCGAACTGGAACTTGTCTGGATCCTGCGTGATGGATTAAAAAGGTGTCATGGCTTACGGGACAAAAAACAGATGCCATTTAACAGATGTAAAAACTCATAAGGTGCAATTCTGAACTATAAAAAAACAGTGTGGGTTATATATTCATCTATATCTATCTAATTACACATAAACATGCTAGTGCCTAGGATATTAGGCATGCATATGCATAAATATGGATTCCTGTCCTCCTGTAACTGTAATCTCACCACCCACTACCCACACTATTCTGGTCCTGCTTGGTACAACCAAGAAAATTCTGGTTATTAGAAAAAAGTGAATGTCCACACTGGAGAAGTCTGGACTGAGAGAGCTGATCACTGACAGTGGGGCTATATTAGGGCTAAAAACACAAAAATAAAAGAATAAAGTAAAAACAATTAATTATTAACTAACTAAAGCAAAACTAATATTAGGGCGGCACGGTGGCTCGGTGGGTAGCACTGTCGCCTCACAGCAAGAAGGTCCTGGGTTCGATCCCCAGAGCGGGGCGGTCCGGGTCCTTTCTGTGTGGAGTTTGCATGTTCTCCCCGTGTCTGCGTGGGTTTCCTCCGGGAGCTCCGGTTTCCTCCCACAGTCCAAAAACATGCAGTCAGGTTAATTGGAGGCACTGAATTGCCCTATAAGTGAATGTGTGTGTGTGTGTGTGTGTCTGCCCTGCGACGGACTGGCGCCCCGTCCAGGGTGTTACTGTGTGCCTTGCTCCCATTGAAAAGCTGGGATAGGCTCCAGCACCCCCCCCCCCCCCCAACCCTAATTGGATAAGCGGTTCAGAAAGTGAGTGAGTGAAAAATAATATTATAAAATGCAAATAATGACGGGATTAAATAAGAAAAGTTCATTTTAATCCCCACAAGATAATGAGCAAAGAAACCGGATTCATTTTCCTCCCAATCTAGTCGTATCCAAAAGCCTCTACTGCTGCTGACTATTGGCCGTAACTAACACACGCCCCTCTGATATGTGTGCGGTAGCCGACCGCTTCCATTTCACCTGCACAAGGTGGGTTCATATGGAGATTCGTATCACATGTGGAGAGTCACACCAATCTCCGGCCACCATGGATCAGCCAGCAGAGGTCGTAATCGCAGCAGTTAAGATAAATCCCTCTGGCATTTATTGCCCATATGGGGTCCCAGCCTGCTGAGCTGAGATTCAAACGTGTGTGTGTGCTAGCGTTATTTTCTGCTGCACCACCAACTTTTCTAAGTCTGAAAACATTAATATAATTTTTCCAAACATTTTCAAGGATTTTTAAGACAACAGAAACCCTGTTAGATATTCGACACAAGTTACGATTAGTTGCTCTTTTCAGTTCTTTACAAAGTGCAACCACCTCCCAGCATCTGTATGCAAAGCTCATCAATCAAATCCACCCGATCGATTACATGTAATGCACATTTACACCGATCAGGCATAACATTATGACCACCTTCCTAACTGACCCATATGTAACAGACTGTAATGCACTGTTTATTCTGACACCTTTCTATCAGAACCAGCATGAACTTCTTCAGCAGTTTGAGCTACAGTAGCTCGTCTGTTGGATCGGACCACACGGGTCAGCCTTCGCTCCCCACGTGCATCAATGAGCCTTGGCCGCCCATGACCCTGTCGCCGGTTTACCACTGTTCCTTCCTTGGACCACTTTTAATAGATACTGACCACTGCAGACCGGGACACACCCCACAAGAGCTGCAGTTTTGGAGATGCTCTGACACCAGTCGTCTGCTTCTAACATCAACTTTGAGGATAAAATGTTCACTTGCTGCCTAATAAATCCCCCCCACTAACAGATGCAGTGATAAGAGATAATCAGTGTTATTCACTTCACCTGTCAGTGTTCATAATGTTATGCCTGACCGGTGTAGAGCACAGTTTAACAACCACAATAACACTGGCCCAAAGAGCCCTGCAGATAAATGTATACGGTATTTCATCAGGCCTCAGCTTTAGGAGATGCTGAGTGCAGAAATGCTGACTTACACTTTAGAGAAAGTGCACCGTGGTTCATAAACTGAACGCTATCGATGGTGCTGAGATGAAGAATGGTATTTATAAAATGCTTAAGGCTGGGAGGTACTAAATGACAACTTCATATAGCATATTCTACACTGTTACTCTGAGAGGCTCGTTTAGGGAACTGAAGAATAAATAATTCAACACTGGTGACTGTGATAAATGACTGTGTGTACACACTAACATAGAGTGCAGCTAAAAAACTAACAGTAAGTGCATAAAAGCAGCAGCGTGCTGAAGTCTAGTGGCTGCTTTAAAAACATTACCGTGGCATCTTTACTGCAGAATGAAGAAGTGAAGAAAATAAGTTACCTTGACCAAACTCTCCAGCAGGTTCCTGCACACCAGCTTCTTATCGCTGGCGCTCGCATCCTTCTTCGTCATGAGCACACGGTATCTGTTATAGAAATCTGGGTACGTCCACCTGAAATTGATTAAACACCACATGATTAAACTGTAAAGTTCAAATGTTGATTTTACACTTATACACAGCTAGCAATAAAAATTCTCATTATTCATGCTGTATCAAACCCTTGCTATATCAAGTAGGAGGCGAAGAAATAGAGGAGGTGGAGAAATACATATATGTGGGACAGGAGGTGAATATGAGACATCACATGGAGAAGGAGATCTTGCGCAGAATAAGAGCAGGATGGAGAGCGTTCAACTCGATCAAGGATGTGCTGAAGGGAAGGTAGGATGCGGCTACCCGCGACGCCCTCTTCAACAGCACAGTCTTGCCTGCGATGCTATACACGAGCAAGACTTGGGCAATGACGAAGAGAGAAGAACGACGGCTGGTGGCGACACAGAGGGCCATGGAGAGAGGTATGCTGGGAATATCGCTGCGAGATCACATCCGGAACGAGGAGATCAGAGCGAGAAGTGGAGTGATGGACGTTATCGCAGAATACCGGAAGAGCAAGCTCAGAGGGGCCGGACAGGTCGCACGATTCACCGATGACAGGTGGACCCGTGCAGTTGCTGAGTGGTACGGAAAAGGCCACTCAGAAGGCCTCCATGACGAGAAAATAATACGGATGGGACCAACATGGAGAAGATCGAGAAAAGAATGGAGGGAATGCTGTGACCAGCGGTGCCAAAATGGTACCTGATAGTCTGGTCGGTCAAGTGATCAAGTGATATCAAACCCTAATCCTAAACGGCTTGCTGAGGTATATAGCAAATCTTTTAGTATATAAGTATATATACATACAGTGGATTTAGATCAATCAACCTCATAAAACTCACCTACAGGAACTAAAATCTCCTACAAACGTATTTAGACCTTCTGCCGAGTCATTCCAACTTCTGTTTTGCTTACTACCTTTAAACTGTATCTCCAACTCAACTGGATATCTGGACCACACACATGGATCTAAAAGTGCCACAACACGTTTGTGTTGTATGGATCAGGACGGGGATATATAACACTATCTAATATCTTTTTCCAATATTAATGTTCCCAGGACCACATTGGCCTCAATCATTTTTTAAATGGAAAAAAAAATCATCTAGAGTTGGACATCCTGCCAATTTAGGCATCCAGACAAACAAGACCTTGCTTAGGAATATAAGAGAGAACCCAACGGTCACTCTGAAAGTCCTGTATAAAGAAGCAAGAATATGTCAGATGGACAACCAGCTCTACAGAACTTGAAGTATAAGTCCTTTATGGCAAGACAGAGGCCACATAAAGATGACACTTTCAATCTGGAAGAGCTTGAACAGATTTGCCATGAATAATGGAATAAACTGCTCAAATCCAGCTGTACAAAGCTTATAGAGACGTAATCCAAAAAGACTTCTCCTAAATATTACATTTTTCTTAACACTTTTGGGGTGATTAATGGAGATTCATAGGTGAAAATGGCAATTATTTCAATAAAAAAACAGTCAAAATGCTTATTTAACATGTGCAGTATTATCCAGTTAAAAAGCTCAAATCTAAGTGTTTGAGAAATCAGATCCTGACATGGTTTATTATCATGTTTACCTGACCAAATTAGGTAATGATAATATTATTAGTGTGTACATATACACAGCTGACCGGAAAGCTCTCCAGCGGGTGGTTAAAACTGCCCAACGCATCACCGGCACCCAGTTACCCACCATACAGGACATTTATCACAAACGGTGTGTGGGCAAAGCGAGAAACATTATCAAGGACGTTTCTCATCCCAACCATGGACTTTTCACCTCGCTTCCGTCTGGCAGGCTCAGGAAGAGCTTTTTCCCAGAGGCTGTAACCCTGCTAAACTCTACCACAACACTTTAAAATATCACTGCACTCTGGATCGCACTAAACTTTGTACTTTTTAAGTGTTTCATCTCTTCTGTTTACATATCAGTATTTGCAAATGGCACTACTGCACTAATCACACCAGCACAACAATAATGTACGTATATATTGTACATTATCCACTATACTTATATACTCTCTTCTATTTATTATTATTCATTTAGCCTCTGTAGTCACTTTGTAATTATATAGTAGTCTATACACTGTACATTTTTACTTTTTACTGTATTATATGTAAATAATCTCTATCTTGCACTTCTGGTTAGATGCTACTGCATTTCGTTGGCTTTGTACTTGTACTATGCACAATGACAATAAAGTTGAATCTAATCTAATCTAATCTAATCTAATTAAATAACAAGGTCTAGCTCTAAGGATATAACCCATTATACGGGTGATATAATATTGTGATTTTTGTAGTTTTTGCACTGTACGCACTGTATGAGGGGAAAAAATTGCACAAATTCAAGAGACAACAGAAGGAACATTCACCTGGATGGATATCCTGCAGCACTGATGCGGATGGTCTCCAGAACACCACATGCACGCAACTGCTGGACTGCCCTCTTAGAATCGAAACTACACAGAAAGATAAAAGAGTAAAGACGATTATAGGATCCACTTAAGAATTTGAAATGTACACAGCTCAGGAAGATTTAAAATATATTAACTGTTTCTGATCTTTTACTTTAGGATAATACACTGTTCTTAAGAAAAGGGCATGTAATCGGCCGCTATCCACACAGTGACACCGAGAGCCCTGGAACCAAATTAAAGCTCTGAATAGATCCCCTTCAGACTGGAATGGCCTCAAACAGCATGTGCCTCTCTTGATTTAAACTTTATGAAGAGGCTCTTTTGTTCAGACGTGTTCCAAAGCAGGTCCATACTCTTTTGAAAAGTCAAGAGTTAGATTCTGAATCGTATTAATAAATAATACAATTATTCTGATGACAAAATGAAAGAAAATCAAGCACAAGAGGGTCATATTCTATTATAATACTAAAATGTAATTAGGTTGTACCAGAGCGGTAGAGAGAACAGAGTGGCGACACTCCCATAGGGAACCGTTGGAAAGGGGGCGGGACATTTTTTCTGCGCAGCTTCCGGGTTGTGGAGCTCTGTATAGTTCCAAACAACCCATAGAGCCCCATTCATTTCCACTACTTATCAAACATTTTTAGCTGTATGTTGCTTTGTTTTAAAAAAATTATGAATTTAATGTCATTAATATACTTAATACTGTTATTGTTTAGCATTTGCTCAGCACTAAATGTTACATGTTTATCTTAATTAATAGGTATAACCCAATTTAGCTTAGTCAGTTAAGCTTAATTAATGACACACGAGTCTTTTCACCTAAAATGAGTTGATTAATCAAGAGTCTTGTTACAGAAATGATCATAAAACATTAGAACCACAATAAATCATTATACTTTTACTTTCATACTTAAGTACATTTGAAGGTAAATTTAGTTTAGTACTTTAGTGGAGGTAAAGAGTATTTTTACTTTTACTACTACTTTTACTGGAGTAATATGTTACCTTGGATATCTCTACTTTAACTCAACTAAATGGTTTGTGTACCTTGTCCACCACTTACATTAGACAAAATGAACTAGTGCATATTCATAATGAATTCATTAATGTATTACATGTAGGAATCAATTATTAATCACTCATGAAATAAGAGATGAATGAAGCTTTTTCATGTACCTGCACTATAATGTTTTTGGTACGGTAATGTGTTTATCAATCTGTTCATTCAGTGCAGGTAAACCTTATGAATCCAGCACATGACTTAGTGTTTAGCCAAAATGATTATTATTATGAATCCTCAGGAAAGTGAAGGGAGATTAGTTTATGCAAAAAACAAAACATAAAAAACTTTAATGTCTATACTGTATATTGTCTCTACTACTTAATGATATCGCATTATGTAATGTATGCTAATATAATGTACTGTGTGTTAACAAGAACGACCTATTAACAAGTCATTATAAACATCAATCTTCCACTTTATATACCAAATTGACATTAAAGCAGATGCAGTAAATGTAAACGCAGTTGAAAATACCCAGAAATTGTACAAATGTTTATTATTTGCCGTTTAATATTTCATTTACTGCTGCCTGTCCCATTTGAGAACATGACAGCGCCGGGTTTGTTTGGAACTATTGAGGGTTACATGAACCACGTGACCGCGTAGCGGCGAGATCAAGGAGTGTCGCAACTCTCTCTATCTACGGCTCTGGGTTGTACAAAGAGCCTTCACAACAACTAATGTCTAAAAAAACATGGGGTCTGTTCGAAAACCTTTTGAGCTGCCTTGCTGTCTTACTGCCTACATAGACAGCTGCCGCAGTAGAGAAGATTCTAATAAGTCATTCATTTATAAGTCAGGCTATTCAAACACGCTACTGAGACAGCGATAACATCAGTTTTCGCTAACTAAGCTAACACAGTCAGCCGCATGCCATTCAAACCAATGGTTTGAACCAATGTCAACTAACATCTCCCTCCGTGTACCGAAAACGGTTAAATTCGCTGACAAGCCCGAACTTGCAAATAAACGACACTTGTGCACCTTTATACAAATAATTTATTTATGTTTGAAAATAACAAAATAATAAATTTCTTTTTTAAATAAAATTTTTCTGTGAGAAAAGTTGTGCCGTATTGAATGCTGGGATTGCCTTCACATCTAAGGCAGCATCGAATGCTCACTCGTTCTTGAGTCAAAATGCCATTAAAATTTTAAGATACCTTATCAGTAAGGATATTAAGGCATCTAGGATTTTGAACGGCCTCCTTCTCGGGAGCGCGCGTAGGATGACGTAAAACGCGTCTATGTAGAGAGCTCACTAGGTTTTCGAACACACCCACGATGTATAAAGCAACTTCTATGAAAACTATTTATAACAATTTTACACCAGTTAAATCCCTTATGCCTTAAAGTTGTGTCTGTCTGAATCAGCTCATTTTAATTTGTTTATTATTTATTAGGATTTCAACGTCATGTTTTACACTTTCGGTTACATTCATGACAGGAAACGGTAGTTTATCTTCACACGAGGTTCATCAGTTCACAAGGTTATATCGAACACAGTCATGGACAATTTAGTGTCTCCGATTCACCTCACTTGCATGTTTTTGGACTGTGGGAGGAAACCGGAGCACCCGGAGTAAACCCACGCAGGCACGGGGAGAACATGCAAACTCCACGCAGAAAGGACCCGGACCGCCCCACCTGGGGATCGAACCCAGGACCTTCTTGCTGTGAGGCGACAGTGCTACCCACTTAGCCACCGTGCCACCCTTCATTTTAATTACTCTGTTTTTAAATATTATGTTAGTCATTAAAAAGTCCTTTGAAATCTGTGCTGAACACTTTTATCCAACATGACTTTGTACAATTCAAGCAACTGGGGCTTAAGGGCAGTTTGACTATCAGCTTTCTTATAAACAGGCTTGTGATGCAAATGCTGAGTCACTAGGACATCATTTACATAGCTTCATCTTGTAATGATTTGGGTATGCAGTTTACACAATGCTAATACGCAGCTATAGCTACCTCTTAATTGTTGGCTACATTAGACAAACAGAATAAGCAAATATCTATTAACTACAAACTATAATGTCTGTGTTAAAGAAAAATTTTAATGATTGACATTTAGGCTCAGTTGAAGTTAAACACACAAGTAAAGAAAACCACACACACTGATGTGTAAACTTACACGAAGGATTCTTTAACGTCATTGGGCTTAATGCAGCGCACATAGTGAGGAGTGGTCGCATTCAGGGTCTCCATTAGCAGATGTAATGAACTCCGAAACTAGAAAATAAAGTTGTTAAAAAACGGATCGACTCATTTAGCTTATTTAATTCAATTTGAATTATTTTATGACCTAAGTGAACCTTTTTTTTATTTTGTAATCTCCCAGAGACTCACCTGTGTGCCTACAGTCTTGCGGTGCTCACGATTGTGGCCCTTAGGCATGGGCTTAGCCGGACGCACGTTAATCTTGGAACTTTTGCCGCCGGCGGCTGGAGCCGCAGCGTCTTTTCCCTCTCGGAAAAGATCTGCCACCAGCTGGAACTGAGGGAGGAACATGACAAAAAAAATCAGAGCAATGATGAAGAGCAATCCTCAGTGTTTATCACACACCACAACGTTAAACACAAGAAACACTTGAGTGTTGTCAAGTATTCATAATTATAATACTTTACTGTAAAAAAGAAACAGCAGTACACACAGGCTGCTGCTAAAAATGACCAGTTATTGATTTACACTAAATAAAGTCGCCACTTTATTTGTAGTTCATTGCAATAAGTTAATAAAACTGAGGTAATTTATTGTTTCATTACTCTAAAATGCTTTACTTTTTTAGAACTTTTAGGACTTCTATTGGTCAGTCCAGGAATCTAAAGCACCGGAACCTGTGTGTCTAAGGTAAACAACTGCCCACAAACATCCATTATAAAAGAACTTACATTTAGTTTGCATCAATGTCTTAACAGAGTACTTAAAAATGGTCTGATAGGACAGCATTGTTCTCACCTTGCTGGCCTTCAGGATGTTGATCTGTTCTTCATACACGGTGTCTCGATTCTTTTCCAGAAAGCAGTCACACTGATACTCCACCTAAGAGCAAACATACATACACATATTATTTATTTGTTTGTTTATTAGCATTTTAACGTCATGTTTTACACACTTCTTACAGTCATGACAGGAAGGTTATTTACTCAATACAAGATTCATCAGTTCAAGTTTAATGTCGAACACAGTCATGGACAATTTTGTATCTCCAATTCACCTCACTTGCACGTTTTTGGACTGTGGGAGGAAACCGGATCTACCGGAGGAAACCCACACAGACACGGGGAGAACATGCAAACTCTACACAGAAAGAACCCAGGACCTTCTTGCTGTGAGGCGACAGTGCTACCCACCGAGCCACCGTGCCATACACAGATTACAGCAAGTATATTTACAGAATATTAAACCTTTCCTTACTTTCCTTCGGGATTAATACAGCATTTATCTATCTTTCAAACACTGCGATTTTTTAAAGTGCATACGTATTTATTTATTCGAATTTTAACGTAATTTTCTACACTTTGGTTCCATTCATGACAGGACGAGTAGTTACTGCCTACACAAGATCCATCAGTTCAAGTTCAATATCAAACACAGTCATGGACAATTCAGTGTCTCCAATTCACCTCACTTGCATGTCTTTGGACTGTGGGAGGAAACCGGAGCTCCCGGAGGAAACCCACACAGACACGGGGAGAACATGCAAACTCCACACAGAAACGACCCAGGATTTAAAAAAGATGAAAAGAGGATATAACATTAAAACATGATTAAAACAACAGATTTATTGAATAAATGAATTATTATAAAACGGATAGTTCCGGTCCTAAAATCTGATTGGCTGAGCCGCGTTCGAAGCCGTTGTAAAATCCCCGATAAACGCACACCTATGACCACCTCACATCATTCCATATTAATACGCCACTGAAAAGAAAAAGTTCATGCTATTTTCGCCCTCATGTTGCCTAGCAACACTTTTAATCGAACTATTTTGCGTCGCGGAAGAACGCTTTATTGTAAGTTTATACACAATAAATACATTTATGAATTAAACATTGTTGTATTTATTGTATTTTATGTTGACCGGCGTTTTATAAAAGCAATAAGCCACTCGAGACCGTGCGTTACTGTTATGATTTTAGCACGGGGAAAGAAGTTTTAGGCACTCCGCTTCGCGTCGTGCCAAAAACGTCATTGCCCGTGCTAAAATCACAGTAACGCACGGCCTCTCGTGGCTTATTGCTTTAATACACTGTAAATCAGAATGTCACCGCTGCACCAGGATTTTAAGGTAGGTCTGTACAACTAAGCCACCAAATAGAAACAACTTTCATCAGATTTGTGTATTTTTGTGTGTATTTTGTATCTTTAACTCCCAAATGAAGAGCTAAAGTTAAACTATATCTATCTGATTTAATGATCTGATGCTACATTGATGAACTGGATGAGGTTTGTCAGATTTAAGTTGGGACCTAAATCTACAGAGCAATACAGAAATACTAAGCAGCTCTGAATGAAATTAATGGCACAATTAATGGCATTAATGGTCTGCCTGAGAAAGCATTATATGCTGTTATTTACACAGACCAAGCATGTCATGTGGTATTTCATATGAACATGTTAAAGTTTTGTGAGTTATTTCAGGCAGAGGTATTTTTTAATGAAACACAGCACGTGTTGTACTGGGAACACACGCCTCTGCAGCACTTTAGCTCATAATGCCTCTTGGTGGAGTCGAGGCCTCACTGCGTGTGTTAAATAATTACTGCAGAGGGTTTCACAACGCTGGCCTGCAACCTATTTAAAACAAACAGGCCGGTGATTAGGGCATTTTAATCATCACTGCATCTCAGAACTACAATGATGAAACTTTCTAGTGTGAACATTTCTAACCGCATAACCCAGCGTTGTGAAACGTAGCAGGCTGTTCTGGTTTATGGCCAGAGAGACTGGAGCAACACTACGTCAGGCACTTCTAAACCGAACTCACTCTGTCGGCAAAGTGGACGATGATGAATGAAGTGTTGGACATCCTGGGCTTCACAAAATGCTCGCTGCTCAGGTGTCGGCTGTAGAGCTTCTGAGCCCAGTTCTGATCTGTTCCTTTAGGTACCTGTAGAAGACAGAGAGATCAATTTTAGATGATTTAATAAATACAATAAAATCAGAACAATGATAAAATAAATTAGTGACATAAAATAGTAATAAGACATATTTCATGGATATATGGATTTAAAACTGTCAGTTGTGGGGGGTCTGGTCACCTTTAGACCACAACAGAGAGCGTGATTCAAACTAAGAGTTAAATTCTATAGCATATATGAACAGTGTACCAATGATTATGATTTAATCAGGCATGTATTCAAAGGAGCTGTGAATATCTTCACGCCTTTGCAGCCAGCCTGTTACAATACACATCAAAATGTCATTTTAATAATGAAGGAGCTCGGGTGGCACAGTGGTAAAGATTATGGTCAGAATAATGGCCAAAATTGCCTAGCCAGTGGAAAGTGCACCTGTCAGCGCGCTCTCAATGCTGGTCCAAAGCCCGGATCAAATATGGAGGATTCTATCAGGAAGAGCATCTGGTGTAAAAACTGTGAACCCTCTGTATTCTGCTGTAACAACAACTAAATCCAGAAGCAGCCAAAAGAAAAAAGAAAAAAAATCAAGCTATTCAACGTCATTTAATGTAACTCTATAGTGTACATACAGGACCTGATTTAAGATATATAAGCTATAAATGTAGTGTGTAGCTGTTCACAGAAAATTATCTCCCTGACCTTGCATTCCTCATCCAGCAGGTCCAGAATACCGAGCTTGGCCTCGATTAGGTCAATGCAGGGCTGGTTGTCGTAAAAGTCAATAAGTGTCCAAGGGATCTGTTCCCTCATGTATTCCTCCTGCTCCAGTTTAAATACATGCTGCAAGAATAATTCAATTACATTCATTCAAAAAACATTTAAAACGCATTTTTGTGACATAAAAATACAACACATTTGTAAATACTACTAAAAGTAGTCAGTCTCAATAATTCAAATAAACTAATTCCTTTATGATTTAAACGCAGTGAGATATAAATAACTAACTAATAATAAATAAATAACTAATAAGTAAAAATAAATAATAAGTAACTCCTGTACACCTGTTTTAGCTATTTCTCCTCCCCTACAGACCCACAGCCACTCGTGTCTCTGTGTAGGTCGCCCGCTGGCTAACAGCAGAGCTGAGATTCGAACTCAAGTGCTTAAAATATCAGCTCTGATGGGGTAGTGTGTTCTACCGCTGCCACATCCAAAGTCAGACAAATTTTTGTATTTTGATTCAAAGACATTCACATTTAAAAGATGTCAAATAAATGATGTTTTACCAATCGATTGTTTCTAAATTGTCTGAATACTTATTATTAGAGACTTTATCATCATTTGTACTTCTATCTTCAGTACTTACAGAGTTAAACTGTTGCTGAAGTTTTTCATTGGCGTAGTTGATGCAGAATTGCTCAAAGCTGTTGATCTCAAACGTTTCAAATCTGTTAAAAGACACAACAATGACTGTGACATGAACACTGAACAGAGCTGCTACCAGGCATGATGAAACTGCAAACTTTTTACACGCATCTGCATCCATACGGCTCCTGTACTGATCTATAACTTCCATCTCAAAAGGTACATTTAGCCCCTGGACTAGGAAACTGAAGCATCCAAGTCGATAGAAAACAAAAAACAACAAGCTGATCCTGAACAGACTGAACAGAGAAATAACACACACACACACACACACAAACACACAACTACACCGTATTTGCATTTTATACACAGCATGAAAAAAAAAAGACTAAATCCCATTTCTTTCCTTATTCAAAGGTATAACTGTTCATTCTGAGCATTATGAAATGCACTTTAATCACCCATAAATATCCAGCACGCCGATGAAGGAATGTTGTTTGGTGGCGGTGTGCAGGGCTTTGTTGATGTGCTCCACTATCCAGTCGAACAGATGAGCGTAGATGTGCTTGGCCAGGGCGTCACGAGCGTTGGTTGCCTGGGCGCAGGACATGTTTTTAACGTAGGTCTCGGTCGCGGTCACCAGTTTCCTGCGGCAAAGCCAGCTCTCCATCTGCTCCCGCTCCACCCCCAGCAGTTCACAGAAATGGATCAGGTGAGGGTCGTTTCTCTGCATAAATGAAAACAAAAGAAAGTTGGACAAAAGGCGGAAAAAACAACGAGAATTTCATGCAATAACTGGACTTGTAATAATCTAAATAAAACTCAAATAGGATAACTCTAATAATTGAAATTATTACATAAACCTTATTACACCTGTAACCTGTGTTCCATGCCATCTATGCTTGAGTAAAGTGATTCAAAACTTTGTCAGCACTGTCAGCTCCCAGCAGGAAGGGCCTGGGTTCAATTCCCTGGCCAGACAGCCAGGGTCCTTTTAACAGGAGTTTGCACGTTCTCTCTGTATCTGTGTGGGTTTCCTTTGTGTGCTCCAGTTTCCACACACAAGTCCATGCAGTAAAGTTAATTGGAGCTACTGTAAATTGCCCTACATGTGTGTGTCTGCCCTGTGCTGAACTTGGGACCTGTCTGGGGTGTGTTTTGCCTTTTGCTTAATAAATCAGACCCATCACGACCCTGACCAGGATAAAACAGTGGAAAAACGGATGTTGGAGATCATCAGTCACAATGGATTACATGATATTGTAAGTCAGTTTTGATGTATTAAAACTTTAATGAAATAACATAATTCTGCATGGTGTCATGTATGTGTGCGCTAATCTAGACATGCAGTTCGCACCATGTGAAAAGCTTCCCACTGGTTTGTCTCACATCATTTAGCCTCACTGTACCAGTTTAAAATACACCATGTCTTGGCTGAAAGTCCTAAAGTGAGGACTCACATTAATATGACACGACTCTCCATCTCTCTCAGAAACAATGATCACATTTCCAAGGTGCAGGATAGACGCCATGATCTTAAAGATGCTCATCTGATAATTTTCTTTGACCCCTGGAAAAAAAAACAGGAAATTAAATTCAGTCTATAAATTCACATTTAAAAAGCATAGCTAACATCAATTTGTGACTCAATAACCAGTACACTGAAGTACAAAGCACGTGACTTACCCAGCATTGTAAAGGCTTCCCTGGTCTTTTGTAAATCTGCAGCATCGTTTACTCCTTGAATGAAAATGTTCTCACCCAGAGACGTGTACGTGAAGTCTTCTGCACTGGCTGTAATCCAAGAAAATGTGTAAGTAAAGAGTAATAAAGGCAATATTACTTATGAGAGGGGTTTCAGTATGAATTAAGGGCTTTATTATAGTGCTCTACAATAGCAGGAGTGAAACGTGTACAGAACAGATGCCCCTATTATCATTATTGTTATTATTATTAATAAAATTAACAATAATAATAATCTTTATTTACATTCAGCAGTTCAAAGTGAATCACATGACAGAAAAAGGCACAAATACAATAATTCAAATAAAAGAATAAAAAGGCAAGAATCACATTATAAAGAAAAGCTTGATTTAAAAACTAAATAAATGAAGACACTGTATTCAACTGCTACCCCAGGATTTTAAGCTAGTCATGCAGTTTTGAATAGTCTGTATTTGGGTTATGATAAGGGATTTACCCCATTCCCAAAGTACCTAAGTGAAGCTATATTCTCAAGCATAACCTGTATTTGTGTTATGATGGGGGATTTAATCCCAACCCCAAAATACCTTTTTTGAGACCCTGTATTCTCATGGATAAGATGTATTTGGGTTATGATGAGGGATTGAATCCCATCCCCAAAATACCTTTGACACCCTATATTCTCACGCATAACTTGTATTTGGGTAATGATAAGAGATTTACCCCATTTCCAAAGTACCTACGTGAGACACCATATTCTCAAGAATAACCAGTATTTGAGTTATGATGTGAAATACAATCCCATCCCCAAAATACATTTGACACCCTGTATCAATCCCACCCCCAAAATACCTTTGACACCCTGTATTCTCATGGATAACCTGTATTTGAGTTATGATGTGGAATATAACCCCATCCTGAAAGTACCTTTGAGACCCTGTATCAATCCCATCCCCAAAATACCTTTGACACCCTGTATTCTCATGGATAACTTGTATTTGAGTTATGATAAAGGATTTACCCCATTCCCAAAGTACCTAAGTGAGACGCTATATTCTCAAGCATAACCTGTATTTGAGTTATCCTCAATGTCTCCAGTAGGAGCAAAACTGACTCTATATTGGAGGAGAACTGCTAGGTCTAAAACCCTTGACTTGCTTCAATAAGATAATGCTGATCTTGGGTGTATTTTCACACTTACAAAAATCTGACTAAAAGAATAAGATTAAAAAGAAAAACTAATAGAGGAGAAATCGACAAGGACAGTTCAATTCACTATTCGAAGCCTAGTATGTACAGTACTGTCAATCAGCACAATGAGGGGAAAAGTATCTAAAGAAAAGCTATTAGCAAAGTGCTGGTAGGTCGTTTGGCTACTCACTCAGCTGTAATTCGTTGAACTCGGGGAGCGAGGCGGAGGCACAGAGCTGGTAGAAGATGTGGTAGTTCCTCTCCTCCTCAGCCTGCAGAAACAAACAGCCTCTCTGTATAAAACCCCAATTCTGCAGAACTGCTGATCAAGTTAGAGATGAAATAAATGCCGTCACCACCGCACTCACCTGAAACACTACTCTGGACTTCTCTAGTAAATACGTCCGCATGTTGGCGCCGATGATGTGATACCTCTTGTCGAAGCCGATCTGAATGTACTTTCCGAAACGGCTGCTGTTGTCGTTACGTGTTGTCTTCGCGTTCCCGATAGACTGGGAATCGCACAGAGGAATTCATTTGTAAATTCGGGGTCTGACACATTTCGTTTCAAGGAGTTTGCACATAAAATCACGGTTTGTTTTGTTTTTATGTATTTTCCCCTTTATCTCTCGATACAGAATCTGACCACGACCAATAACGAGCTTATTCAGGCCTTTATGCTTATCATGTCTGCCCAACATTTTATATACAGTATCACTGACCATGACACATAGAAATGTTAGAAAATAGGCAAAACAAAACCCCAAAACAGCTATAACAACCCCCCCCCCCCCCAACAATACACCTAATTTTATAAGATGCACACAATATATATATATACACTGATCAGCCATAACATTAAAACCACCTCCTTGTTTCTACACTCACCGTCCATTTTATCAGCTCCACTTACCATATAGAAGCACTTTGTAGTTCTACAATTACTGACTGTAGTCCATCTGTTTCTCTACATGCTTTGTTAGCCCCCTTTCATGCTGTTCTTCAATGGTCAGGACCCCCACAGGACCACCACAGAGTAGGTATTATTTAGGTGGTGGATGATTCTCAGCACTGCAGTGACACTGACATGGTGGTGGTGTGTTAGTGTGTGTTGTGCTGGTATGAGTGGATCAGACACAGCAGCGCTGCTGGAGATTTTAAACACCGTGTCCACTCACTGTCCACTCTATTAGACACTCCTACCTAGTCGGTCCACCTTGTAGATGTGAAGTCAGAGACGATCGCTCATCTATTGCTGCTGTTTGAGTCGGTCATCTTCTAGACCTTCATCAGTGGTCACAGGACGCTGCCCACGGGGCGCTGTTGGCTGGATATTTTTGGTTGGTGGACTGTTCTCAGTCCAGCAGTGACAGTGAGGTGTTTAAAAACTCCAGCAGCGCTGCTGTGTCTGATCCACTCATACCAGCACAACACACACTAACACACCACCACCATGTCAGTGTCACTGCAGTGCTGAGAATGATCCACCACCTAAATAATACCTGCTCTGTGGGGGTCCTGTGGGGGTCCTGACCATTGAAGAACAGCATGAAAGGGGGCTAACAAAGCATGTAGAGAAACAGATGGACTACAGTCAGTAATTGTACAACTACAAAGTGCTTCTATATGGTCAGTGAAGCCGATAAAATGGACAATGTGTGTAGAAACGAGGAGGTGGTTTTAATGTTATGGCTGATCGGTGTATATATATTGTGTTAAATACAGTCAGATCTCTTTGTTAAAAGTCATTTAATCATATACTGCACCTCCATGATGGGGCTGGAGGCCAGAACTTTCTCTTCGACGTTTGTGTCGTTGGCTGACCCTCCCACAGTGGCGAAGTAGCGCATGGCGTATTTGGCGGACACCGTCTTCCCAGCTCCTGACTCTCCACTCACAATGATCGACTGATTCTTCTCATCTCTGGAGAAAACACAGATTCTATTTTAGATTCTATTTTGAGGTCATTAATTAATTCAATTGTTCAATTAATTTAATGTGTTACAAATGTCAAAATATTGTCTTTACAAACAAACAAACAAACGATTGCAAATCTTGTATCAGCAGATCAAAACTGCACTAACGGCAAAAGTATGTGGACACCCCTCCAATTGTTATACGTTTAAGCCACACACACACACCTAACAGGTGTGTAAATACAAATTATATGCTTATAGATTTATAGTAACTGTTTAGGGAAGGCCCTTTCCTTTTCCAAGGTGATTTCGCCCATGAGCTGACCTCAACCTCCTTAAACACCTTCAGAATGAACTGAAACGTTCATGGTAAGCCAGGTCTTTTAATTCAGCATCAGCACCTGACCTCACAAATGGGCACGAGCACCCGCACACACACTCAAAAAAACTTTCCAGAAGAGTTAAGGCTGTTATAGCTGCAACGTGAAAGAAAGGGATTGGTGGCAACCTTATATTACGGCACATGTTTTTGGAATAGGATTTCCAACAAGCTTATGGTCAGCTGTCCATACGCTGGGCCATATAGTGTATTTTAGGTGGGTGGTCGTAATGTTTTGGCTAATCAGCAGGTAAACTTTAAACCCTGACTGCAGCTTTCAGAGGTTTGAGATTAAAGCTCTTCTGACCTATCCAGGCTAGATTTAGTAGCACGTTACGCTTAAATAAAATCACTAAGAATCTTCTGCCCGTTGGGGTCCGAACTGAGCTTCGTCAGGTTCTCAACTAACTGACCTGTAATCAGCTAACAAGCACAAAGGTCGCCCTAAATAGCTGAAAATATCCGAGGGCCACACAGTGTTCTGTTTTAATTGCTACTCTGTCCTCGCTAAAATTTGTGCTTGTGACCGGCCACGTCATCGAGGAGTGCTTTTGAGGTTGCGCCTCTGCAGGGGGATCTTTCCACTCAGACTTGATGTGAACGTGGATTTGTCTTTTTGTTTTTCATGGGGGAGAAAACAAAAAGTCGTGAGCAGTGAGAACAAGAGCACTGTAATCATCCACCCACTCCATTCATCCCTGAGCCAGCAGGATGAACTCTGAGATTATTCAAGGCTCACACGCTCAAAGTCCGACTGCAGCACTAACTCAGCTTGAGTCGTGCTAAAGAAAGAACCGGTAATGATAAATGCTGTAATAATAATTATGTATTTCTGAATAGAATGTTTTACAAGCTAAAGTTTGCTTACGAAAACAACTAAAGAATGAACAGAAGCCATGACAGACACAATAGACAGCCAAAAGCATGTGGACACCCTTCCTAAATATAAGGTTCAGGTGTTTCTGCCTGGCACCACACAGCTGCCAGGTGTATAAAAACAATTATGTAAAATATAAATATAAATAATATGCCTCGAGGTTTGTCCATGGCTACAGACTAGAAAGTCCATCAAGCTTATGGTCGGGTGTATAGATACTTGTTTAGCTGTATAGTGTACTAAGACAACAAATGCAACAAAGCGCTATCATTTAATAAAAAGACAGATACTTGACCAGTATCTAGGGGAAAGCCTTAGCCTAGTGGTTAAGGCATAGGACTAGTAATCCAACGGTTGCTGGTTCAAGCCCCAACTGCTAGGTTGCTGCTGTTGGGCCCTTGAGCAAGGCCCTTAACCCTCAGCTGCTCAGACTGTATACTGTAATGTAAGTCGCTTTGGATAAAGGCGTCTGCTAAATGCCAGAAATGTAAATGTTGACCAGTAGACTTATCTAATGGAAGCTGCACCATCATAACGCCACAAGCATCGGAATCTCACCAATTACAACCCCAGTTGCCAAGAGCAATTCCTTTATGCCCGGTTCACACTACACGATTTTTGCCCTGATTTTTGCTCGCCAACTGGGCGTTCGCTCGGCGATCGAAACTCGGTTCTCAATCTCTATGTGTGGGAACTACTCAACAACTCGATCCGAGCAGACTGAAGAAATATATCTAGCATGTTAAATATCTGGATCCGAGTTGCCCAACTGGCAATGAGTGCTGTGTCGAACATCCAATGAGAATGCAAAATACGGTGTGAGGGGAGGAATGTAAAAAGGTGGGACAGGGGCGTAATATAGTTTATATCAGAATACATCAGCACACACACACAAATTTTACAGTATTTCTGACCTTATCGTTCTCTACAAAACACCCACGCTGCATTGCAAAAAATATTTATTAACCTCCAACTCACTATAGAACAATCCATGCTGCTCACGTTGCCAAATCCACTCAGATTCATTTATTTTTCCTCTTTGATTTTACGCTGCACATCAGCGCACAGACTCTGATCGCTCGCTACTTCTTGACGTGCATTTTTGGACGTGGTATCATTAAACCCCTCGTCACTTCCCGTGTGTGTTTTCGTGACAAAACGTAGTTTGGGAGACCGGAGAAGCTCGGCTGCGAGTGTGTGACCCCTATCGCCCATCATTCGTGTAGTGTGAAAGCCACACCGACCTGAAAGACTCCCGATTACAAGAGATCCAGTCGTGTAGTGTGAACTGTACAGCGACCCGACCACTGTGAAAGTCGTGTAGTGTGAACCTGGCATTGCCGGATGCTGTAACTATTAAAGAAGCTATTTAGTTTAAAGGAGTTAATAGCAAAGCTGCTGATTATTTCTGTTCATTTGTTCCCAAGTATCTACCTGTGCCTCACAGATCAGTGCTTCTCTATTTGCAACATGAACCTGACAGTTTTCAAACTCATCCACACAGGTCTGAAAATCTCTATAAATTCTGTATTAGAGCATCAGACCAAATATATTTAATTATAGTAACGAAGTATTTAATACTGTGCTACCATACATCAGCATTTACCTGCCCATCTGCTTATAAGCCTCCTCTGCCACAGCAAATATATGCGGGTCCATATCACCCATGTTTTGCCCGCTGTAGGCATTGATGACCTCCTCGCCATAGATGGGTAACTGCTCGTATGGATTAATCGCCACCAGTACGATACCTAAAGGTGAAAAAGAAAAAAAAACTGTGAAAAACATTGTTTAATTATTAGATTGTTTTAAAACCCAAATTGTGTCCTAGAGCTGTAAAGGTCACGAGTTCGTGCAGTTTAAATATTCTTAATTAAACTAATCATATGTAGACAACTCCCCTGTTCTACAGTATAATAGCTCAGGTGTTCTCTGAGAACAAAGCACAATTCAAGATGGGTCGAGGTTCACTGCTTGACAGACGACAAAAGAGTGTTTGATATTTATATTTCTATATTTCTCAAAGCACAATTTCAAGGGATTTAGGAATTTTACTATCCACACTCCGGAACATTATGACAAAGGGCAAGTCTGAAAACCAATACTGAAAGCCCCAATTGACACATTAAAAACAGAAATGATTTTGTAACAAACATGAATATTCCTGAATATGATTCTGTAATGAATATCACAGTGTTATTTAACAGTAAAAGGGCACTAGACTGGCCTGCCTGCACTCCAGACCTAAAAATGTGTGGTGCATTATGAATAAAACACTTAGAACATCCTTTTGCCTTGGTAACCTCTAATAAGCCCTTCTGGTAAGTGCTTATACACTTCGGACACTTCGGACACCTCTTTAAGGAATTTTTTTGCCCATTGCACAAGCTTTGTGTTGTAACTGCTTATTTTTTTAATCCCACCAACGATTCTCTGTAGGATTTAAATCTGGACACTGTCCATGATGTCAGTCTCGTGATTCCCATTTGGCCTCTAGATAAAAGAACTGGACTTTCTCCTACAGCCAGACAGGTTTACTTCCGGAAAAAATACTCCCAATGGTGTTAGTAGGAATGTTCAAGGTCTTGAATATCTTCTCATAACCACTGCCCTTTTGATGCACTGAAATTATCTCCTTTATCAGCAGGTAATTTTCATCATGGTTGCACTCTTTGAACACTTGAATCTCTGGGTGGTGTTTATACAACACATCACAGCGGAAGCCCAATCAGTCCCAGTGGTTTAATCACGTATTGTTTGTTTATTAGGATTTTAACGTCATGTTTTACACTTTGGTTACATTCATGACAGGAATCTTACACAAGATTCATCAGTTCACAAGGTTATATCGAATACAGTCATGGACAATTTATTATCTCCAATTCACCTCACTTGCACTGTGGGCTGTGGGAGGAAACCGGAGCCCCCGGAGGAAACCCACGCAGACACGGGGAGAACATGCAAACTCCACACAGAAAGGACCCGGACCGCCCCACCTGGGGATCGAACCAAGGGCCTTCTTGCTGTGAGGCGACAGTGCATCATGTTGTAACCCAACTTTATGTCCTACATAAAAACGTTCATTCCATGCCATATTTAACTGCTTTAATTTAAAGTGAAATCTAGCTTAGTAAAATACTGAATATTTCTCACTGCAACTGTATATTTACTAGGGATGTAACGATTCACGATACTGGGTTCACGATACGATTTTTTCCCGATTTTTTTTTTAAACTGAAGACAAATGATGACAAAATTCCCTTTTATTATTTCTCTTAAAAAAAAGAAAATAAAATACTGTATTTGTGATTATCTTTTATTTATCTAAATAATAAACGCCCTTTTATTTCTGAGGTAGGCACAAACTATGCAAAACAGTTTTGAATTAAGCCCAATTTGGCTGAAAAACCCCGAATTTGGCAACCAGGCGTATGGCGCCAGTGACGTCATCAAGGCGCGGTGTATAGCGCCAGCGCCCTCTGCTGTTTAAAGTGAATATCGATGCACTGTACATGTGAAATCGATTTGAATCGTGGGATTTTTTAATCGGTTATTAACTGTATTGTGGTGAATCGTTACATCCCTAATATTTACACACACAAAAAATCCCTGCTGTTCATTTTTATTCACATTCTTCCTACTGTCCCACCTTTGGCATCATTCGATTTACAAAAATAAGAGTAATAATTAGAAGATTAAGACCATAAAGACGCCTCATTATGGACTTTATGCTGTTGAACAGTAGACAGGATGTTGATTCTGTGATAGAAAGTGACGTCAAAGGTATGCCAACGTGTACCAATTTAGCAACAGCAGAAAGAATCAACCCTTGACCTCCTTTGAAAGGAAACAATTCAGACTTAAAACTATTGAAATATGAAGCACTCATACATTACTGCACTCTAACAATAAACAGAATGATCTCAGTTATTACCCAACTTGAGGTTAAAACATCCACTTTATCACACAAACAATGTAAAACTAGTCGTGTTCCTTTAAGAAAAAACTTCATGTTGTCAAGGAGATGAACACAGCAATGAAGACACTGACTAGACGAGATAATGAGCAGAGTGGACGACACGAGCCTCGTTCACCTTCACCCTGTACCCTCCGAATTACAACTGAACACAGTTTACGGTTTGCTGCTATGGAGAGAATTGAGACGGCCAAGAATGTGAGTAAAGATTCCCCAGTGATGATAAACCACCTCACACATCATCATCACCACCTCAACAGTAACCAGCTGTAACCAGAGCAGAAACACTGAGAGAGATTTAGTTGTATCAGACGTGAGAAACTTACCACAGTAGGTGTAAATGTGGTTGGACTCGATGAAACGGACTTTGAGGTTGTGCAGGACGGCAGGTTCGTGCAGGTAGCTGAGGGCTGTGAGATCATTTTCTCCCACTAAAATATCAGGGTTCCTCAGGAATGGGAGCGGATTGTCCTTGGGACCGACTGGATATGCTAACGTCTAAAGAAACAAAGCAGGAGTCAACGGGAGACGATCGAGTATCAAGTTTAAATTTTCCTACTTTTCCTCAAGAAACTCCAGTGACCAGCACAGAGTCCTGACCTCAGCCACACTAAACAGCTATAAAATCAATGTCCAGCCATGCAAATGCTCTTTTGACGGTCCTGGGTTCGATCCCCAGGTGGGGCGGTCCGGGTCCTTTCTGTGTGAAGTTTGCATGTTCTTCCCGTGTCCAGGTGGGTTTCCTCCGGCTGTTTTCTCCCACAGTCCAAAAACATGCAAGTGAGATGAATTGGAGACACTAAATTGTCCATGACTGTGTTCAATATAAACTTGTGATCTGATGAATCTTATATTATATCCTAATAAACAAACAAACGAACACCAAGTTCCCACAGACATACTTCAAGATCTTGTGAGAAATGTACGGCTGTTATTCTTGTTTTACACACTTTGGTTACATTTATGACGGAAACGATGGTCAAACACAATCACAGACAATTTTGTATCTCCAATTCACTTCACTTGCATGTTTTTGGACTGTGAGAGGAAACCGCAGCTCCTGGAGGAAATCCATGCAGATACGGGGAGAACATGCAAACTCCACACAGAAAGGACCCGGACCGCCCCACCTGGGGATCGAACCCAGGACCTTCTTGCTGTGTGGCTGCTATTATAGCTGAAAAAGATAACGATAAATAAAGGTCACTCATATTATCATATGTTTTTTAAATAGAATGTCCAACAAGCTCATGGTCAGGTGCCCAAATTAATTGTGTTTGTTTGTTTGTTTGTTTGTTTATTAGGATTTTAACGTCATGTTTTACACTTTGGTTACATTCATGACAGGAACGGTAGTTACTCATTACACAAGACTCATCAGGTCACAAGGTTATATCGAACACAGTCATGGACAATTCAGTGTCTCCATTTCACCTGACTGCACGTCTTTGGACTGTGGGAGGAAACCGGAGCGTCCGGAGGAAACCCATGTAGACACGGGGAGAACATGCAAACTCCACACAGAAAGGACCCGGACCGCCCCGCCTGGGGATCGAACCCAGGACCTTCTCGCTGTGAGAAGTGTGACAGTGCTACCCACTAAGCCACTGAGCCAAAAAAGATGACATAGAGGTCATATGTTTTTTAAATAGAATGTCCAACAAGCTTATGATCAGGTGCCCAAATACTTTTGGCTCTATAGTGTACGTTGAAATGGAATTCTCAACTACCGTATTTTCCGCACCATAAGGCGCACCGGGTTATAAGGCGCAGTCTCAATTACGGGATCTATTTCTGTACTTAACCCGTAAATAAGACGCATTATAAGGCGCTAAAACATACGGTCTACAAAAAAAGGATACCTACCGGAGGCGTGGCGGAGGTAAGCGTACGTACTGTACGTATTACGTAATGTTCTCTGATTGGTTTATCGCTGCCAGCGTACGTAGTGTACGTATTACGTCCCTGTGTCAGCGGGAAATGGTCCGATAGACCAGCCATTCTCAACCGGGGTGCCGTCTGGCTTCATCAGGGGTGCCGTCAAAAACATTCTGATGTTATTTAAAGAAATAAACGTGGGTCGCGTCTGCCGTGTACAGCGATGAGTCGTTTGCGAAAGACCCGAACTGAATAACAGGAACCGAGTCGTACGCGTTGGCTCGCAAAGGGGGGGGGGGTTGTTGGAAGCGCCCGTCATACACAACCGCGTGTTGGTTTCACCAAGGGGAGGGGGGGCGTGGCGCGAGGAGGAATGCAGAGGGTAAGTGCTTCTTAACACATTTCAGACTGGGGTGACTCAAGATTTTGAACACTAGTAAAGGGTGCCGTGACTGAAAACAGGTTGAGAAACACCGCGATAGTCAATCAAGCGGAGCGCTTACCAAAGTCGCACAACAACATTTTTACAGATTTTGGAACTCAGTGCACGCATAAGGCGCACCGGATTATAAGGCGCACGGCAGATTTTTGGGAAAATTTAAGGCTTTTAGGTGCGCCTTATAGTGCGGAAAATACGGTACCTACCATATTTTTAACCTAAGCATAAAATGACTTGATAGTAATTTTAATAAAACATAATAATACAGGAGTTAATTATGTGTATAAAAAATTTAGATGGTCTCAGAACTGAGCGTCACTCCTAACTCGTATTACTCTCGACATTTTTACTTGTTATCTGACACGAGTCTCAATACCACAGCAGTTCCTGATTAAATGATTAAAACCTGGAACCTCCAACCACCGAAACATGGTTATAAAGACACAAATATTATAACACAAGTCCTGCTGAACCATGGATGAATACTGAAAACCCTCATATTACACACAGCTCACGTTTATGCTTCTTATGAAATACGATGAACTTTTTTCTATTAAGCTTTAGAAAGGAGTTAAAGAGGTACGGTTCTGCTTACCGATTCATCTTCTAGTTTAATGTTCAGGACAGAGTCGCCTAACTTGTAGTCTTTTATAATCTCAGCAGGTTTCCACACCTCCTCTGGATCGGGGATCCAAACCCGGGTGTACTGAAACACAGCAAAGTACAAATATGTTACACACTCATCATTATAACATTTAAATACATACAGCAGTGTAAAAATAAACAATGTTTTCCCTAATTCATTTTAAATGCACTTGTGTTTGAGTAATAAAAGCAATCCAGGATTAACAATTACGGTACACCCCCCCAACCCCCTCACATGACAGCACTGGTGAGATTCGAACCCCGAGTCTGCGGCTCTCAGCAGTAGTGCGTCTATGTTTTTTGTTTGTTTGTTTGGATTTTAGCGCCATGTTTAACACATGGTGTCACTTTATGGCAGGATCGTTATTATGTTTAAATCTGCTTATTGTATCTCGTCTTTATATTGTGGGTCCATTTCATACTTTTATTTTTATTTGTTTATTAGGATTTTAACGCCATGTTTTACACTTTGGTTACATTCATGACAGGAACGGTCTCCAATTCACCTCACTTGCACGTCTTTGGACTGTGGGAGGAAACCGGAGCACCCGGAAGAAACCCACGTGGACACGGGGAGAACATGCAAACTCCACACAGAAAGGACCCGGACCGCCCCACCTGGGGATCGAACCCAGGACATATTTTCATTTTCATGGCTGTGAGTAGGGCTGGGCGATATGGATCAAAAATAATATCTCGATATTTTTTGCTGAACGGCGATATACGATATATATCTCGATATTTTTTTATCCCATAAGGTAATAACAAAAAGACACTTCTGAGACAAAGCTACATGTTCCAATTTTTTTACAGGCACTTTTATTAATATTCATGAGTACTCAAACACAAGAGTCAGAACAACAGGAGACGCGCCGCTACGTTATTATTACTTTCTCAACACTTAATGTGAAGTAAATACGTGCATGTCAGCGCGTACATGAGCTTGTATTGGTTTTTGAAACGAATAACGACTCGTTTTCTTGTTTTTTAACTTTGGGATTTGAAGTGAAAACGAATGAAGGTACACGGAGCTGGAACCGGAACCTTTTATCTGGACTTGTTTTCGGCATTCTCTACAGAATACATTATTCTGCTGCTCATCTGACACTTTGAATTCGAACCATCTCCAAATAATTCCAAAAAGAGTCATTATTTTTCTTCTTAGTAAGCAGCTCCTCTTCGATAGCTTCTGTCACGTCTTTATCCGTCTCCATGCTACCGCTGCCTGCAGGAATTACTGGTGAAGCGGTGGGGAGGGGTGAGTTGTGTTCAGTGAGGGAGAGAGGCGGGGCAGTGAGGGAGGGGGGCGGGGCAGTGAGGGAGAGGGGCGGGGCAGTGAGGGAGAGGGGCGGGGCAGGTGAACATGTGCAGAGACTAACTGGGAGAAGAGAAAGACGAACTGTCGGATCTAACTGGAACGCAACATCTATATCGATATATGCGATATTGTCTTATCTTATATCGCGTATGAAAATATATCGATATTTTATAAAATCTCGATATATCGCCCAGCCCTAGCTGTGAGGTTAAAACCGTTCTTGTATTGTCTTGTGTAAGAATTTGTTTTGTGGTTTTAGGCTTGTGTACTTGTTGGTGGGCCACTGTACTTCACCGCAGCACCGCCCGAGCGCCCTGTGCAAAACCTTGATTAACTGTAATCATTTCAGCATTTATCTCTTTGTATTCTTGATATTCTGTCCACACCTACAGTGAATTCATTACGTTTTGCCGAAATTATCTAGACATTCCTCATCATTATTAAGCTCAGGTGATTCAGTCACACCCACACAAAAAAATAAAAAATTTATTAATTCGGTGATTGTTTCAGCTCCACTTTATTCTGGTCCAGTTCACTGGATGAAAAGTATGAAACACTCTGGACAGGTCGCCGGGAATCACAGGGCAGACAGAAACACATTCACTCACACACACACACACACACACACACACACACACACACACATATACTTAGGGCACTTTGTAGTCACACCAATTGGCTTGACTGCATGTCTTTGGACCAACCGTTTGGGGAAGGCTCCTTCCCTTCCCTAAATAACTGTACCTGTGTATAAATAAACACATGGTTTGATAAATGTGGCATGAAGGAATTGCAGTTGCCTGCACAGCCAGAAAGGTGGTGGTGGCGGGGGGGAGGGGTATGTGCAATTCCACACTAATATCCATGGTTTTGTAACTAGATGTTTAACACACTCCTGTATCTGATGTATTTAACGTACATCCTACTTGCTGCTCGTCTATACCAGGATAGGATGAATGAGAATAAGCTATGCAGACTGATATCGTTGTATCGGCTGCCCTCACGCTTTGTTTATGTGACTTCATAGCCTGAGAGGTTAATCACAAGGAGGAAGAGGTGACGACGAGCGGAAATAAGTAGTCAAATAAAACGTAATGAGGTGTGTGAGACATTTCCAATTCCCTTTCAACATAAACATAGAATGAATAAAACTATTTTTAGTACATCACATGTTTGTCATCACATCTTATAATAACATAATAAAATAAAAAGATGATTGGACTAATTCATTTTTTAATCAAAGTCACTCTCCTCGCACACACACACACACACACACACACACACACAAAGACACACACTCCATGCCCCAGTGTTACAGTAGGACATGACTGACCACGTCTATAAGCTCATGTTGCTTTTGAGTCTATAGGTGTAGCTGGTAAAGGTATGATTTGCTGGGTGTGCATTTCACAAAGGTTTATTTATTTATTTATTAGGATTTTAACGTCATGTTTTACACACTTTTGTTACATTCATGACAGGACAGACAGTTACCGGTTACACAAGATTCATCAGCTCAAGTCAAACGTTTAATGTCAAACAGTCATGGACAATTTAGTATCTCCAATTCATTTCACTTGCACGTCTTTGGACTGTGGGAGGAAACCGGAGGAAACCCACGAAGACACGGGGAGAACATGCAAACTCCACACAGAAAGGACCCGGACCGCCCCACCTGGGAATCGAACCCAGGAGCTTCTTGCTGTGGGGCGACAGTGCTACCCACCGAGCCACCGTGCCGCCACATTTTTCAGAGGAAGCACAACTGGTAGGTGATGTTTTATGATGAGTGAAGTGAGTGAGACTCTATTGATTTATTATATCAGAACTACCTGAACACAGGGCTATTCAGGATAAGCAGCCGATGGCAGCGTAAAGCGAGTGGGAGATAAACATGAGTGTATGTGTGTGCTATTTTATCAGGCCACTGAAGGATTAATTGGTGCTTTTGAAAGCGCTGGTGCTTAACACATTGCTAAAGGGTCTAAAGAGCACTCAACTATAAACTATAAGTAAGCTAAATGCTTAGTGTGCAGGCTGTGCTATCTGGTGCTGTTTGGCGACCCATAAATACAGGAGCAGGTGAAAAAAAATCTCTCACCTCTTTACCACAGCCAACCATGTCTTTAGATGCCTCTTTAAATTCGAACCCTGGATCATTGCAGTAGTAAGCTACTGCTAAAGGGTCTAAAGTGCATGCATGTACACCAGTGATAAACTTTAAGTAAGTTAAATGCCTAGTGTGCAGGCTGAATAGCTCCATCTGGTCATGAAAAAACACACTTTAGAGGCATGGACTTTATTCGTCCTCACTTTTAAATCACTGTTTTGTGCATAATAAAGCACAAAGGTTTGTCTAAACAAAGCTCTGTGATGGGTTTTAGATTTTAAATTTCATCCTATTATGAACCAGATAAAGCAAATACTCTGTGCTCACTTCCAACACGTCGTCCAGACTGATGACTTCAGGTTTTTAATAAAGTTATTTAGGGTAATGTGGGGTGGTGACACATCACATCGATTAAGCAAAGATAAGCAACATATTTCTTTCAAAAAATAAAAAGACCTATACAGATACTTACACCGACCAGGCATAACATTATGAGCACTGAGCGTGAGAACCAGATTGTGATGGCTAGACGACTGGGTCAGAGCATCTCCAAAACTGCAGCTCTTGTGTGGTGTTCCCGGTCTGCAGTGGTCAGTATCTATCAAAAGTGCTCCAAGGAAGGAACAGTGTTAAACCGGCGACAGGTTCATGGGCGGCCAAGGCTCATTGATGAACGTGGGGAGCGAAGGCTGGGCTGTAAGGTCCGATCCAACAGACGAGCTACTGTAGCTCAAACTGCTGAAGAAGTTCATGCTGGTTCTGATAGAAAGGTGTCAGAATACACAGTGCAGCATCACAGTTTGTTGTGTATGGGGCTGCACAGCCGCAGACCAGTCAGGGTGCCCATGCTGACCCGTCCAACGGGGGACCAACACAATATTAGGAAGGTGGTCATAATGTTATGCATTATCGGTGTATACATTTATAACTGTATAAAACAATTTATATGTGGCTCATCTGAATAAAACATGTCATATGCATTCATTAAAGTTTATGTTAACTTGGCAGCACGAGTGTTTTGCTAGTAATGGCATAAATGTGTGCTTACACCGCTAGATAAAACGGGCTGATAGCACTGTTTAGTTAGCATGGTGATGATAATATTAGCATTTTGTTGTGTTCGGATATTAGCATGAGTGACAAATTTGGAATGAAGCCTGCAGCACTTACAGAGCAAACAGAGCTAACAATAGTAACTAGTGTTAATTCCAGTAGCACTAATAAGCTAGTAAACCAACATGCTTTAGAAATTCACAGGTACTGGCCACGGCATGGACACCGTGATGTAAACACACAAACAAGATCACACAAGATCCCAAAACCGAGGACGGTGTATGAGGATAGTTCTTAAATGTTCAGACACAGAAGCGGCACATGATCTCTTTTAAAATTGTCCTTCACTAAAAGAACTCGACACCGTGTAAATCATCCAGCTGGTTTAGTTTGCCGTGTGTATCATGCTCAGTGATAGCTCAGTGGTTAAGGTACTGGACTAGTAAACAGAAGGTTGCCGGTTCAAGCCCCGCCACCACCAAGTTGCCACTGTTGGGTCCCTGAGCAAGGCCCTTAACCCTCAATTGCTCATCGTGTTCAGCTCATTGTGTAAGTCGCTTTGGATAAAAGCGTCTGCTAAATGCTTAAAATGTAAATGTAAATGAGTGAGTTATCTGTGTGTACAAACACTTCGGTGTTACAGCTTCCACAGTTGAGGGGTCATTATTCCCAGGGGCAGCAGGAATAGTTGCCACTACTCTTGTGGAATCGCATCTTAAAATGAATGAAAACATTTAAAAAAGGAACCCCATGTCAATGCTCAGGATTTATAAAGGGATGTCCAACAAGCTTGTAGTCCGGTGTCCAAATGGTTTATTTATATTATATAAAAAAACAGACAACTAAACGTTTTACAAGCCAGTTTTGTAGACCAGCGGTCCTCAACCTTTTCTGCACCATGGACCGGTTTCGTATAAGATATAATTTCTACTCTCAAATGAACGAGACGCTGCTCCCACCTAGGGGTGATTGGAGACAATAACACCAGTAAAAAAAGTAGTGTTTTTATTGCTGATGTAGCGATCGATAAATATTTATTATCTCTGTGCGGCCCGGTAATAAATGACCCACGGACCGGTACCGGTCGGCTAGACTGGTGGTTGGGGACCACTGTTGTACAAGACTATGGCTATTTTTCCAACCTTGTATAAACAAGAATCAAAACAGCATTTGGGAAAGAAAAAAAACAGATCTATACACACGCAGCTGTTGTTGATTAACTAATGAACTTGTTAGATAAAACAGTATTATAATTAGTACTAACTGTAATATTTAAATTCTACGTGTGTTAGCTGTTTTAATAAATTTAAAGCATTTATAGGTGTTTTATTAAAATAATCCCAACTGCTGATAGATTTATTTTATTTCAGGTATTTTTGTAGTTTATTAGAAGAACTCTATATTAAAACAATCCAGGTTTGTTGGGCTTGCTTACTTCATATGCTGCGCGGCATAATAGACCATGTCATACGCAAATGATCCACAGTGACAACATCAGCTCATTTGATTTGTAAAACACACTCTGAAAACCTCATAGCAGCCTGGAAGAAATGACCATAAATCATTTTATTTACAGCTGCAGTTAGTGCAAGAATTTCACTTGTTTGATGTCATGCACAGTAACCCTTTCCTGAAAAAATATTTAATTTTTTTTTATCATATATTAACATATGAATGTTAGATGAGGCTATTTTTATATAATTCAGCATCATGTTCGAGTTGTACACTACTTTAGCCCTAAGAAATGCAGGGAACATCATGGAAGTTTAAATGCAATGTTAAAAAAAATTCCACTTCATAATTTTAAGCTTGTGAGTTCTGTAGCAGTCCTAAAGTCTTGTACTGGGGTCTTGTCCCACATTTAACTCAAAATGAACAAAGGGCTCCTTCTTAACCAATTAGTTCAACAATAAAATCAAAACATTTGGAGGAGAAATTTCTCAAGAGAGGGAGCAGATGTGCCTTTAATCCAAGACCGGATAGAAATAGTATTGTTGCCGCTCAGGTGGCGCGGCGGTAAAAACACACGCTGGAACCAGAGCTGGGATCTTGAATACATCGTATCGAGTCTCAGCTCTGCCTGCCGGCTGAGGCTGAGCGGCCACATGAACAACGATCGGCCTGTTGTTCAGATATGGGCGGGACTAAGCCGGAGGCGGTCTCTCTACCATGACTGGTGCAACTATGCACTTGGCACCTGCACAGACATGAGAAAAGAGTGCTCTCAGGGTGTGTCTCTCCGTACACAGTGCTGATCCGCATTGCACTCGTCAAAGTGTAGGTGATGAGATGCATACGGCTGCTGCCCACGTGTCGGAGGGGGCGTGGGTTAGCTTCGTTCTCCTCAATCAGAGCGGGGATCGGCATTGGTGGAGAGGAAGCGTGACGCAATCGGGCAACTGGACGCGCTAAAAAGGGAGAAAATTCATAAACAAAACAAAAAAGAAAGAAAAAAAGAGAAATAGTATTGTCTATTGTTTTTTTCTCCGATCCATTTTGGCGACCCCTAAAAACGGGAGCAGTAGAAAGAGGAAAAAAATACTCACCTAACTACACTGAGTTTTTCTTCTGGCTGTTGGGACCAGCACTGAGAGTGCACTTAGGTGTGTACCTCTAAATAGCTAGGTTATTTACCACAGCCAATCATGTCTGTAGATGCCCGTCTGGCCGGTAGCACTGCTGAGATTTAAACCCCGGATCATAGTAGTAGTGAGCTGTTGCATTTTATTGCAGTGCCATACTGTTCAGTAATACATATTAGTATTGAATTTAGTCCTGTTAGCATCATGGTGTAACAGTGGACAGTAGAGATGTACCGATCGGGGTTTTTGGCACCGATTCCGATCTCCGATCTACTTTCAGGGACATCGGCCGATAGCCGATTCCGATCGGGGGGGTGGGTGTGGTGGAGGTTTAGCAGTAAAAAAAATAAATAAACTTAAAAAGAGCCTCACAGTGTAGATAAACCGGAGCAGCGCGCGCGTGTGTGTTTGTGCCTTTAGAAGAGACGCTTTGTTCACAGTATCGCTATAAGTGATTCATTGATTCATGAGTCGATTCGTTTTATGTGAAGCGTAAGTTTCTCTTCTCGGTTATCTCTCCGTGTTTACTGTTATTAATTAAATGTCGTGGTTTTAAATAAACACCAGATACTACAGAACATTCTGTGTGACTCTCTTACATTAAAAAGCTTCATTAAAAAGCTTCATTAAACTGCTATTACCACAGATCTGTAACCGAGTCAGACTCGTTCCGTCTAAGGAGCTAAAAGTTCAGCAGATGATCCTGAACTAAGGAATTTGGTAATGAATAAACTTTTGCCTCTGATTGGCTCTGTAACGTTTTCTGTTCTCATCTACATCACAAGTAAGAACCGCTTACGATTTACCAAAGTGAACCAGGAGTTTATATAACGTGCTGATAGAATCGACTCAGATGTGACCGGGTTGAATTATCTTTTTAAAGTAAATATTACAATCAACAAAATTACATCGTATGTATGATGCACAACGTTAACGATGTTATTTTAGGTCATGAAGAGCTTTCACTGTGGTTTCTGTACGATGGTTGATGAATGGTGATGTGATGGTTGGCGTCTGGATCAATCCACTGAGCTGTTAACTTAACGTGATCTTTATATATCACACGATCGGATCGGCTACTTTTAGGAAATTTCGGCCGATCGCCGATAGCATATTTTGATTAAAAATCGGCCGATACCGATTCGTAGCCGATCGATCGTCCCATCTCTAGTGGACAGCACTAAAAATGCTCAGATACACGCAGATATTTGTGTTTATATATACAGTGTATCACAAAAGTGAGTACACCCCTCACATTTCTGCAAATATTTCATTATATCTTTTCATGGGACAACACTATAGACATGAAACTTGGATATAACTTAGAGTAGTCAGTGTACAGCTTGTATAGCAGTGTAGATTTACTGTCTTCTGAAAATAACTCAACACACAGCCATTAATGTCTAAATAGCTGGCAACATAAGTGAGTACACCCCACAGTGAACATGTCCAAATTGTGCCCAAATGTGTCGTTGTCCCTCCCTGGTGTCATGTGTCAAGGTCCCAGGTGTAAATGGGGAGCAGGGCTGTTAAATTTGGTGTTTTGGGTACAATTCTCTTATACTGGCCACTGGATATTCAACATGGCACCTCATGGCAAAGAACTCTCTGAGGATGTGAGAAATAGAATTGTTGCTCTTCACAAAGATGGCCTGGGCTATAAGAAGATTGCTAACACCCTGAAACTGAGCTACAGCATGGTGGCCAAGGTCATACAGCGGTTTTCCAGGACAGGTTCCACTCGGAACAGGCTTCGCCAGGGTCGACCAAAGAAGTTGAGTCCACGTGTTCGGCGTCATATCCAGAGGTTGGCTTTCAAAAATAGACACATGAGTGCTGCCAGCATTGCTGCAGAGGTTGAAGACGTGGGAGGTCAGCCTGTCAGTGCTCAGACCATACACCGCACACTGCATCAACTCGGTCTGCATGGTCGTCATCCCAGAAGGAAGCTGACGCACAAGAAAGCCCACAAACAGTTTGCTGAAGACAAGCAGTCCAAGAACATGGATTACTGGAATGCCCTGTGGTCTGACGAGACCAAGATAAACTTGTTTGGCTCAGATGGTGTCCAGCATGTTTGGCGGCGCCCTGGTGAGAAGTACCAAGACAACTGTATCTTGCCTACAGTCAAGCATGGTGGTGGTAGCATCATGGTCTTGGGCTGCATGAGTGTTGCTGGCACTGGGGAGCTGCAGTTCACTGAGGGAAACATGAATTCCAACATGTACTGTGACATTCTGAAACAGAGCATGATCCCCTCCTTTCGAAAACTGGGCCTCATGGCAGTTTTCCAACAGGATAACGACCCCAAACACAACCTCCAAGATGACAACTGCCTTGCTGAGGAAGCTGAAGGTAAAGGTGATGGACTAAACCCAATTGAGCACCTGTGGCACATCCTCAAGTGGAAGGTGGAGGAGTTCAAGGTGTCTAACATCCACCAGCTCCGTGATGTCATCATGGAGGAGTGGAAGAGGATTCCAGTAGCAACCTGTGCAGCTCTGGTGAATTCCATGCCCAGGAGGGTTAAGGCAGTGCTGGATAATAATGGTGGTCACACAAAATATTGACACTTTGGGCACAATTTGGACATGTTCACTGTGGGGTGTACTCACTTATGTTGCCAGCCATTTAGACATTAATGGCTGTGTGTTGAGTTATTTTCAGAAGACAGTAAATCTACACTGCTATACAAGTTGTACACTGACTACTCTAAGTTATATCCAAGTTTTATTTCTATAGTGTTGTCCCATGAAAAGATATAATAAAATATTTGCAGAAATGTGAGGGGTGTACTCACTTTTGTGATACACTGTATTTTTTGTATTTAATTGCCCTTTTCTTGCTAGTATTCAGTGATGAAACTGTAACCTTTGTATAAAAAATGTTTTCACATGTAAACTCTCGCTGTAATAAAACCGCAGGACAGAGGTCCAGTGTTAGAGTAGTTATAAGCAAACTGACGGCTGCAGCGTTTCAAAAATTACAAAACATAAAAGAAGTATTTAAATGTACAAATCTTAACGAAAAGAACCGAGTCACCTTTGGCCAACACCAGATACTAAAAGAATTCCTTTCACACAATTCCTTATTCTAGATACAACAAAGGCTATTGTGGATTCCTAACGCAGCATAATGAAGGACAGTGGTAAATATTGCTGTGGTTGAAGGTAGGTCATCCATTAAAACAGTTAAAACTGGTTCTACTGGCTTTCTGTGGTTTCTCAGTCTGCATGAGTCTGTGATTGTGATCATAAGTATTAAAGCAATCTTACGTATATAAGCAAAATGAGGTGTACTCATGGTAAGGTCCTGCATGTAGCAGTGTGTGATATAAACACAGCAGTAATACCGGGCGAGGGCAGGACGGAATAAAGGTGCGCTGCTCTAATTTACCTGCTGGCTTTGATGAAATCTGCACACAGGTAATCGAGGGTGGGAATAAGTCAGAGCGCACTCCAGCTACACCCAGAACTGTGTGAGCACACCGACAATAAACGTCAGGTTCAAAGAGAGCAAGGGCGTGTCCATTAGGAACCTATCTGTGATCTTCAGTCATGCCACTGCCCAGGAACAACCGGCTTAAATGTGTTGAAATCTGATCCCACAACCTGACGCGCGTGTACAGAGTGCAGATTGGGCCCTGGATAACATAGTCAGGTAAAGCTGCTGCTCTCTGGATGCCCTGTACGTCAACTACAAGTGAGCTCTTCGCTTTTAAACAGATTGAACAACTCAGGTATCCTGTAGAAACCTTTTGGTGAGGTTACAGTGACATTCAGTCATAAGGACACGTGAATGAATGAATGAATGAACGAATGAATGAATTAATGCCCTTAATGCCTTTTCTGTGCAATCCCTTGGTAAAAAAAGAAAAACTAGAACATTTGCTGTCACAGTCTGGTCTCAATTGTTAAGTCTTAAATATTAAGGTCTAAAACTAAAAAAAAATAAGATAAAAATATTGGCTAGACTGTTTCTCCCCTCTGCCCCCAATGAAGTCTGTGCAGACGCCTGACCGGCTAATAACACCGCTGAGTCTTGAACCCTGAATTCCTGGATGGTAGCAGTAGTGGGCTAGTGTACCGTACTGCTGTGACTCCCAGGCCCAGGGAAGGGGGGTCTGCTCGAGCCTATCCCAGCTTTTCAGTGGGCGCAATTCACACAGTAACACTCTGGAGGGGGCGCCAGTCCATCGCAGGGCAGACACACACACACACACACACACACACACACACATTAACCTGACTGCATGTTTTGGACTGTGAGAGGAAACCGGAGCTCACGGAGGAAACCCAGGCAGACACGGGGAGAACATGCCAACTCCGCACAGAATGGACCCGGACCGTCCCGCCTGGGGATCGAACCCAGGACCTTCTTGCTGTGAGGCGACAGCGCTACCCACCTTGCCACCGTGCCACACCACCATTAAACACTACTTTATAAAGAGGTTTTTATCTCAATGCTGACCTTATTTATAGCATTATTTTTTATTAGAGATGCATGAGTACGGATACTGGTATCGGGTATTGGCCCGATACCGCGCTCATTAACTCGTACTCGTACTCGCAAACGAGGCTCCGATACTAAACATCCGATACCTTGTGCCTAGTGCACGTTGCTGCGTTAACGCAGGGATTTTCACCCACGGGAGACAGATTGAATTATTCTCACTGACCACGCTCACACGCACGTTTAATGTTATTTAGTTCCGTTTGAAAAAAAAAACAACACTTCAAAATAGAGCTAACAGTGAAGATAACCGGTTACAAAAGCAGCGACCGCCGTTATAGGACGTGTTTGTGTTCAATACTCTGTTCACAGTGTCGATACCAGTGATTCAGGAGTCGACTCATTTTAAGCTTCTTTTCTCAGTCATCTCTCCGTGTTTACTGTTATAATAAATGATGCGGTTGTAAATAAACACCAACTACTACAGAACATTCTGTGTGACTCGCTTACCTTATAAAGCTATTTTACACTAAAAACTACACTATTCCATAATGCTCCAGATTGCATCATTCTAAATAGGTATCGGTATCGGTATCGGCGAGTACTAAAATACATGTACTTGTACTCGGTTGGGGAAAAAATGGTATCGATGCATCCCTATTTTTTATATTAATAAAAAAATAAATAAAATAAACAAACGGCTCATGTATATTTGCTTATTTATTTTCCTGGCCTTGCTTAATCTTTTTTCTGAGAAAACCTTCAGTGTGGTCTTTTTCATATATATCTGTAAAATATCTGTACACAAGTACACTGAATTAAAGTGAGAGCTGAGCTACAGATCTCTACAGAGTACAAGCGCTGATCTGTAACTCACCCCGAACTCACCCCGAACTCACCCACAGCGCAAATGCACCTGTTGATTGTTTGCAAACACGTTGCAATTCCACATGTGTGTTTTATACTTAACTGAGATGCTTGTAAGCGTATCGGTATACAGTTAACCGACCAGTAATGCTGATTCGTGGGTAAATTAAACTGGCAACGCTAACAGCCGAAAGCCGAGGAGTGTGAGCCACACCTCCAGTATTTCCATCGCCCTTGGTGTTGACGTGATTCTGCGAGGACAACCTGAAGCACAAGGAGTTCTTACAAGTGTCCACAAAACAGGAAACTCTAACTTCACCACTAATATTAATATTATTTTCTCTTCTTATGTTTGAGCTGATTTTGGTTTACTGCTTATATAGCTAAACACTGATCTAAACAAAGCTCACAATGTGCGCACAAAGCTCCCTGAGATTTACATAACAAAACGACAAACCACTTGCACTTGCTTCATTTTGAAACGTGCCAAGTCACTGCTACAACACGTCCTAAGTGCCAGGCGTATAGGGGGAGCGCTTTATTAAAATGCGTGCTGATTAAAGGCAGCTAAAGCGCAGTTTGTTTTTGGCACGGTGTGTACAGGGGACCTGAGAGGAGCGTGGGACCGGCCTCGGTGGGGAAGGAGAGTGTGTACATACACACCTGACTCCCTCTGGACTCGCACGACTTGTTTTTCAGCTTCTGGCTTTGCATAAGGGTCTTTTTTAACCACTCAGCTGGGGGTGATTATTTCAGCAATGGCACGTGCACTACACATGGGACTTTACTCGCAAATTATGGAGTTTTGAAAAATCGGACATGTAGAAGAACCTTTATGAGTGAAATCATTGTTCTTGGGTCTCGGGTGCCCCCAAGTTCTGTATTTGAAGTCTAACATAATGCATAAGTAATTGCAAATCACACGAGACCAAGAACAGCTGTTTAAACATTCAATTAAGAATTATTAACAAATCTAGAATTAATAAATGTATTAAACAGGGATGCAAATTCTGCCACAGATTACTGACCGTCATTAGCCAATGGTAAACCGATAACCCAAGAGCTAACAGTGTCACATCAACATATAAAACACATCACTGAGCTTCGTATCAACACGTCTCTACACTGTATTTAATACACAGGTTCAGAATATAGATTAAGTAACAAACAGTTCATTACAAGTTCTAACTAAACATGCTAATCATAATTGATAAAGAAGTGGGTATATTAAAATGCTTCCTGACAACATTAGTCATTAGTAGTCATTAGAAGACGATACACAGAAGCTTTTTAGTTTTAGTGTTTAACAGCATGTACCATTTGTTTGTTTGTTTGTTTATTAGGATTTTAACGTCATGTTTTACACTTTGGTTACATTCATGACAGGAACGGTAGTTACTCATTACACAAGATTCATCAGTTCACAAGTTTATATCGAACACAGTCTTGGACAATTCAGTGTCTTCGATTCACCTCGCTTGCATGACTTTTGATTGTGGGAGGAAACCGGAGAACCCGGAGGAAACCCATGCAAACACGGGGAGAACATGCAAACTCCACACAGATCGAACCCAGGACCTTCTTGCTGTGAGGCGACAGTGCTACCCACTTAGCCCGTTGTCACTTTGTTATATCAGGTCATTGTTTTAGTGCTTCTAGAACCATTATAGCGTCCTTAGATTTTATATTCTTTGTTTTTGTTTTTTTTGTATTTTCATTTTTGTGATTGCAAGAAGTCCGTATTAAATATAAAATTCTGGTCCTCACTTTTAAAGCACTTCATGGTCTCGCCCCCGCCTATCTTACTAAACTTCTCACACGTCGCACACCATCACGCAGACTAAGGTCGTCAGACACAAATCAGCTTTCTGTTCCTCGATTTAGGATGTCCACTATGGGCGGCAGATCCTTCAGCCCTCGACTCTTCGCTCTATTTCTTCTCTTTCTGTTTTTAGGTTGTCTCTAAAGACCCATCTCTTCTCACAACATTTTCATTTTACTTCTTGAACTTATATTTCTAACCTATCCTCACACACTTCTGTTTGTTTTTTTGTTTTGTTTCCACTCTCTATTACTGTACAACGACCTATTATTAAGTCTGAGGACTATTTCTGCCTTGTCTCATTTAAAGATTTTAAAGTTAAAGATAGCTTGGCATTTAGTAACCAGGTGTCTGATAATGCTGGGGGGAGGTAAGACAAGTCCTGCGAAGTTGGGGTTCTAGTGTGTACTACCTGGTCCTTTCAGTTTCCAAGGTATGTCATTGCCTGGACACCTATGTTTGGACAGATTTCATGTCATTTATTTCTAGTCCGTGTGCTCCATTCACGCACATGCAGAGTTTAACATGCAGTCAGGCTCCATACTGAAACAACACGGCTTCAATTTGTAATTTGGATTTAAATACTTTCACTGTTCATTACAGAGCTGCCACCTGCTTACCGCATTACCTGCATTACCCTTTAATCATTGGCATCCCTAATACTAAGGAGTTGACAAATACTTGACAAATGAATAACTTCACCTTCCTAGTGGCTTTATTTCACATTTCTGATATTTTTAACTGCTGTTTATTCAGTTTAGCTTGCAAGTGACTGTACTGTATAAGCATGATTGAGTTATACCCTGTGAAAATTGGATCTCATTAGGGTAAATGTTAAGTAGAGCAGCAGTCAGTGATATAAAACAGTGACGTCGAACAGTCTAGATAAGAATAACGAAATGACCTCCAAATGAAATCACAAACCTTACACTCTGTGACCTAAGCTGTAAAATGCTTTTCTTACGTCATGCAGTCGACTAAGATTAAGCAGTTATAATGGAAAACGTTGTGCACTTCAGCGGAGAGACAACGTTCTAATGTTTTACCCTAACGCTGTAATGTTTACATATTATGCTCCGACTTTAATCTGGTGTTAGAAATCATGATTACTAACTAACTCATTTAAACATGTTGGGTTATTTTCACTTGCCAAGTATGAATAAAATGCTGGAACTGTAGAGAAATGGCTACTACAAGACGTTTAACCATATCTAGATGAATTAATCACTTTTAGTGAGATTATTAAATAATAATACATCATTAATAAAAATGTTACTAAATGCTGAATATTAATAATTTATTTAAAGGGTAAAAGCAACTCAGCTCTGACCTTAACCTTGTACAGCACTTTGGTCAACGTAAGTTGTTTTAAGAGTGCTTTACTTTACTTACTTTACTTACTTACTTAACTTACTTTACTTAACTTACTTAACTTACTTAACTTACTTTACTTAACTTACTTTACTTAACTTACTTTACTTAACTTACTTTACTTAACTTACTTAACTTACTTAACTTACT